>NC_138512.1:52461677-52811269 GCF_964252035.2 Podarcis erhardii | reverse complement strand
TTCTCATAATATTTGAGAATATCTTTAAGTATGTGAATATGGATTCCTGGAATCGAGGCCTTCTAGACAAATACTGTGGAGAATATGGTGTTGGAATGATCGGATTCCATAAGAGCAGTGAGAACTCTCTACAAACTTCTCAGTTAAAAGGTTTTCCTTTTCACATTCATGGTAATGTGGGTGTTAAGGACTGTTGCATCAACCCTTATTCTTCTCTGCTCCATATGACTAAATCATCTAAGTTTGATAAAGGTCCTTTGCCA
Organism: Podarcis erhardii; assembly: GCF_964252035.2. NCBI lineage: Eukaryota > Metazoa > Chordata > Lepidosauria > Squamata > Lacertidae > Podarcis > Podarcis erhardii. Next base: position 52,811,006 of record NC_138512.1, on the reverse strand, counting down.
GGAAATGACTGGACAGTTTTCCACATAAATCATTCAGCCTACCAACCTGTTATATTTGCAAAAGTAAAAACACCTGAAAACCTCCCACCTCCTGTAATTAAAAGTTCTTTCCATGCAACTGTTGTTCATGACTTGGGTCTTCATGATGGGATTCAACGTGTTCTTTTTGGCAACAATTTGAACTTTTGGCTGCACAAGCTCATATTTATAGATGCTATTTCATTCTTGACTGGCAAGAGGCTTACGTTGTCTTTGGATAGATACATTCTTGTTGACATCGATGACATCTTTGTTGGAAAGGAAGGAACAAGGATGAAGGCCAATGATGTTCAGGTAAAGTGTGCAAAAAAGGGGCCTTCTATGCTACAGTGATATTACTCAAACTTTGGGTGCAAAGTGAGATTTTTAAATTGAACTAATTTTATTTTGGAGTGCTCTCTCTCTCTCTCTTTTAGCTTTATCTCCCTTGTACCACATGTATGCAATCAAGCAGGATGGCTGTCTTAGACAGCCCAATCTAGAAACCAGGTGAAATACTTATTTACAAGATGGGTTTCATTCCACTGAACTAAAATGGCTTAAATCAAGCACTTCGACTTTGGGGTGGATTGGACTATTACTAGCATCCGATTCAATTTAATAGTTAATAAAGGGTCTTTGAGACTGACTAATCTTGCTGTTTATTTGTTTTGATAACTTGCATTGGCCATAGTTTCTTTTGACAAGATGTTAGCAATCTTGAATTTGTTTATTTATTGCTGTTGTTGTGGACAATTAATGCAAGTGATATGACTGAAAAGAAGAATCTCAGGTTCTGAGAGCTTAAGCAGAGCTGTGAATCTGCATTGTTTTATATTTTGCATGTTGCATTGCTCATGAAAATAGACTGTGTAAGCAGTATTTTAGCTCAGGTTGGGTGCCAGAGTATCATTTGATGAAGTGAGCCTGAAAGTGTCTGCAATGCAACCCAGTGCCATGCCTATGAAGAAGTTTGTCTCATTGATTTGCATGAGGCTTGCTTCCATGTAAGTTTGGGTAAAACTCAAGCTTAGTTACTGATTTCAACCATAAGATAGCCTGGGGCAAAATATTCCTGAGCTCTTCTCTTTGCCCTGCTCATTATTTCAAAGAAAGGTGTGGTTTGCAGTCAAGGATTCCCTACCGAGGAAAGTTTGTTAAACTATTACTAGATAACCCACACGTCATGCTGTTATATAGGTGCAATTTTGCCTTTTTATCTTGACCATTTCCCATTCTCTTTCAAATGCTCTGCAGTAATACGGTAGTTACTGCAGCACTGGTTTTTATTTGCAGCAAAGGTAAAATGCAGTGCAGTTTCCACATTTTTGAAGAACGGAGACAAATTATTTAGTGACAAACTCATTGCTTTTTAACTGAACACTGTTCAGTGGTACCTCGGGTTACATACGCTTCAGGTTACAGACTCTGCTAACCCAGAAATAGTGCAGGTTAAGAACTTTGCTTAAGGATGAGAACAGAAATTGTGCTTCGGCGATGCGGCAGCAGCAGGAGGCCCCATTAGTTAAAGTGGTCTTCAGGTTAAGAACAGTTTCACGTTAAGAACGGACCTCCGGAACGAATTAAGTACTTAACCCGAGGTACCACTGTAACAGAAATGCTGCTAAAACATGCTCAGAAAGGAGCGTGTTTGTTTATATGGGAGGAAATAAATGGATGCCCTTATGGTTACAGCAGCCACAGAGCATTAAGCTTCTGAGAATCAGGCCTCCTTGTGTCTCAGTAATCACATCCTGAGTTCTGTTTCCATGACTATATTCTCCAGGAGCAATGTTGCTTCTCTCCTTCAGTTATGCCATCTACTTTATTTGTGTACAGAACTTAATGTTTTGAAGACAGCAAAACTCTGCATAGGGCAGTTTGACCCCAAAGAGATCTGTGGACAGAACCAGCTCTTGCAAAATAAACAAACAGAACATGTGCATTATGTTCTCTTCTTTTAATGAGTTACTAGTTACAGAACATCATGACCCATGTCCTAGATGAATGCCAGTAAGCCCTTTTCAGTGCCAGGTGGGAGTTTGCAGCCATTCTACAGGAAAATTCACCATAATATCTTATTGGGTATATACTGGAATCCAATCATATTTAGTGGTATCTCTGCCCCTGAATTATTCCCAATAATGCAAACTATCCAGTCTCTGGGAACATCTTTGTTAGTGAGTTAATCATTATGTAGTTATGTAAGTTCTATGCTTGATAAAAGGATTACCTAGACCAAATATAAGTTGTATCATCCTCTGAAGACTCTATTAGAATAAACAAATACCTCAGTCCCTGGCTAGAAAGGGGGAGACTTCTGGATAATGTACCAGCTACATCCAGCATGGAATCTCACTGTAAACACCTTCAGCAAATTCATTTGGAAACCTAGCCAGATGGGTGGGGTATAAATAATAAATTATTATTAGTATTATTATGGTTATGGTTATGTAATTGGTTTAGTAATTCAAATTGTGTTCATGTAGATTAATTACTGCAATCCTAAATATACACACAAATAATAATAATAATAATAATAATAATAATAATAATAATAATAATAATATGAAATGTCTTCTATATATTGATATCATAGGATTTTATGGAGTTTAATTTCTGTATGTCTTACGTTGTATTCCAAATGAAGTATTCATTTGTGTGCAGAGGTGTAACCTTTGAAGAAAGCTATTTTTCTACTCTTCAGCTTTTTCCTCTTCCTTATTAAGAGAAGTTGGGTGGTAAAACAGATGGCCAGAGAATACCCTGTAAAACCCAAACAACATGGTCCAAGAATCTATCAGCAATTTATTACTTTGGCTTTGTGTGCTCAGAATACCAGAAAGTGCATTAAATAGTTGATAATGTAAGATACAAAGGAGAAAGTGTGTGAGAGAGCAACATTTTAACTCTGGATACCCTTTTGGTTAGTAATCACAGACTCAATTGAACTGACATTAAATTTACTGTAAAACAACAATTAAATACATTGCTTTGTAAAATACCATTTTGAATTAGCAATTCAAAGGTTAGGGGTATTTAAGCAGTTTGATAGACACATATAAGAAAAACAAAAAATGGTCAAAGCTGTATATTATGTAGCTGTAACATTCATTTCTTAAACACAGTTAAAGATGCATGCTCTTAATCCATTCTATTTAATGCCAATGGCAAATCTTTCATTTTCTGCAAATCCTGGGTATGAAAGTCCAAAACATTTGAAAACCTGTTGCTTTCACATGGTTGTATAGCATGATGTATGGGAATTGCCCTAGTGTGTAAACATTTGTTTATGATATGAATAATTCAATAAAGTGATGAACTTTAAAAAGTAGTAGTAGGCACAGGAAAAGCAACTTCTCTCTTCAGATGCTCGGGGAAAACTTAAAGGTGTGCAACAGCATATTCTCTTTAAAGAAAACTTATTATCACTGTCTTTTAATTTATTTATTTTAAAAGCCTTAAATTCCAGGATGGAGATGAATTCTAAAACTGCAATAGAAACAGCTCTTTAAATAGCTGTTATGTTACACAGAATCTGGAGAAAATATCTCATTAAACTGTAATCTATTCAAAGTTAATGCATTCCAGTTACAGATAGGTAGCCGTGTTGGTCTGCCATGGTCAAAACAAAATAAAAAAATTCCTTCCAGTAGCACCTTAAAGACCAACTGAGTTAGTTCTAGGTATGAGCTTTCGTGTGCATGCACTGTGTATCTGAAGAAGTGTGCATGCACACGAAAGCTCATACCTAGAACTAACTCAGTTGGTCTTTAAGGTGCTACTGGAAGGAATTTTTTTATTTTGTTTTAATGCATTCCATTAAATATGTTGTTAGCAGTGTCCGATGCAATGCATCTTCATTACTATTGATATGGAAGGAGTTGTCCTCAGCAGCACAATGACACAATGAGCGAATGAGGTAAAGATAATGTAAATCAGTTGAAAATCTGTTATCGAAAGGCATATTTTTGTGTGAATACTATCATATTGGATTGTGCTATTCTACTCAACGCATCGTATGTCTCAACTGGAAATAAGGTGCTGAACAAGGAGGTTGCACATGTTCCGTACCTGTGCGCTGCTCATTTCAGGCTGGCAAATTAATGCAGGTGCATCTTGGAAGGTGGAAGGGAAAGGGGGTAATAGACGAGGGCAGATTTATCCAATGAGCTTTCTATGTTGAGATTCAACAACAACAGACCTGTGTACCAAGGCCACACTAATTCTTGGCACAGTTCCCATATAAACATGCATGCACCTCTAGTTGTTTCCAGTCAGAGATTACTCAATATATTAAAACTATAAATAATTGAAGAAAAAAGCTGCCATTTAATGCACCCCAAAATCTTCTGCCTCATGTGGATTTCATCAACTAATGATATTTTATTTAGCTAAAAGCATTTCTAGATAGCATTTCATTTTTGGGAAAAAAATTCTAAAGTGGTTGGCTACAATAATCTAATGCAGTCACAATAAAACACATCAGTATAGTATAGAACTAAAGTAAAACAAAAAACAAAAAAAAAACCTAGCATCAACAGTCGGGTACTGCCTGGATCTGGGCACAAATACACAATGGATGAATGCAATGGAAGCACACTGCTGTTGGTGCCAGCTGCATTCAGGGTATGGGAAGATAGTTTCATAAGGTAGATACCACTATGGAGGATGTTTGCCTCCACATTAATGCAAGCTGAGAGTTCTTCACATCATAGCACAGCACAGGGGCATTGTATGAATATTGTAGGGAGCTAGCAGTCAGGGTGGGAGGGGAGGTGTTACATTCTGGTGACTTGGGACTCAGCTACATTAGTCAAGAAAGTGTTTTGAATGCTTTATAAACATGCAACACTAGATGGTGTTGTAGAGCACAAAACTTTTCTATGCAATTTTACATAGGGTTTTTTTCCCCTTTAAATTTCTTTAATTTATGAATTATTTATAGCTCCCCCCCCCCCGTGTATAGATCCACCTTTGGTCCAAGGTGTTTCCAGTACCACTCATGAGCTTAACTTGCTGCTGAAAAAGAAGAAGCCAGTGCCAAAAGAGCATATGCGGGGATGGGGGATACAACCCGCCCTGTGATCCTCGGGTGAAGGGCGGTATAGAAATGTAATAAATAATAAAATAAATAATAAATACATCTGATGGGGGGGTGTCATCCTGACGGATGAGTATAATGAGAGTGTAGTAGGAGCTTTCGTAACAGCGAACTTAAGAACACAGGCAAGGGGTGAAATGGCAGAGTAGGGTCTTTTACCAATGAGCATTGGTTGTAATAGGCAACAGTGGTAGATGCCAAAAGCTTACTGAATGCATCACTGATGGAGTAGTATGTAAGGTACAGACACTGCTGGAGAATCATCCAGGTAGTTTTCTCAGAATTTTCACACTGGAAACTGATTTGCAGAACAATATGATATATATTTCCTTTTGTTCATGGCTTTCAAATTAGGGAGCTTGGATGGATAATATAATTCCAGTTCTTAAAGCTGTCAAAGTAAATAGTGTTGTTGTTGTTTTAAATAAAGAAAAATAAATAAGTGAATTTCACTTAGTGATCTTAGGCACTAGTGACAGATTTGATGGCATGAAGCACACATCTGAAATATCAGAACTAAAAATCTTATTTGTATTAGCCATGGGCCATAACAAAATTACAGAAAAAATGTAACCATGAATAAAATGGAAAGCATGCAGCATCAAGAAAAGAGCAAACACATACTTTCAGAATCAAAGTTAAGTATTTTCACCATTTTTCACCTAAAGCATCATTTCAAAGTGAATTTGGAGATTTATGCTTGCTTAAAACTCATAGCAGATTTGAACAAAATGCAGTTCAATAAGGCTTGCAAAATTACTCCCAGTAGCATCCACATGTTTCCTAAAACTAGTAATTTATTCTGAAATTTACAGATAGAAAAACCATACATGAAACATAATACAATGAAAATGTGCTTTGTCCTGTTTTGCCAAAGTCTATGAAATGGCTTATTTTAGCTGTGACAATCTGAAGTGCTCTGGTGCTTAAATATCATATTGCAGCATAGAACCAAAGTAAGAATGTCTAGTCTTTATAAGACAGATTATCAAAAGTTCTTATATATATAACATACATATACATCACTTAATTCCAAAGTTGGTTTCTAAGTGGCTTGCAAGTATAAAAACCAATTACATAAGCTTTAAAATTTTAAAAATCTACAGTTAAAATGTCCCATTCTAGTCCAGCCACCTAGTTTAACCTCTGCCCTAATAGTTGATGTTTTCGTTGTAGTAGTATTGTACAGGTTGCCTGAATTGGAAAATCAGTATATAAATGTTTGGAATGTTTGTTTGGAAACAGTAAAGCAGTCCCATTAAAAGATTAAAATGTAAAAGTAAATAACTAAAATATGCAATAAAACAATTCTGCTTAAAAATAACACGGTAATTAAAACAGGATATTTGAGTTGATAGATCAAGGAAATGCCTTGTGTCATGCCTAATGAGTAAAAAAAAAAGGAATCAGATATGAAAAGAATGGATGGTTTTCTGTCTTTAATCTCTGTGAATACAACATACAACTTAACATGAGGTGGAATATTCTTCATGTACTGCAAGAAGCACTCATAACTCTTACTTGAGCCCTAAGGGGCATAATCAAAGTCATTAAGGAGTTCACTTTTTGCAGCTTCATGCTTTAATTCTGAAATTTGTCTACATACAGCAATTCTAAGATAAGAGGTGGAGCATTCAAGGAAATTGATATGCTACCCTACTGCCTTCATTATACGTTTTTAATGTCTGAGATGTATTGCATAGTGACGACCACTGGGCAAGACAAACTATGGAAGGTCATTTGCTGGCATGCAATGGTGTACCTCAGGGGATATAAGTTGTAGTGCAGCAACATCTGGAGGGCCATTGATTCTACACTCCAGTATATGTGGACGCTCATGTGAATGAGCATAGTAGCTCTAGTAATCATGTTGCCAGGGCAAACAAAGACAAGGAGTAGGTATCATTTTAGTTCACATCCTTCCTTATTCTAATATGAAGTTGCAGTTCCTTTTTGCTGACTTTTTGGGCACATGGTTTTCGGTGATAAACACGTAGCAGTAAGGACCCCAGCAGAAAATGACTGCCTATGCAGTTCTAATACAATTTAAATCATGTTCAATTCAGTGCACATGGTTCATTGGAAACTTACTTTCATGTTCATATATATTTATTAGATTTCCATCAGTTTATGGGAGCATGTCTTTCTTTTTTAAAAGAATATATCTATCTTTGCTTGCAGTGTTTTGTAATCACAAAGTTGTTCCATTGTAGACTTTTTAAACAAATTTCAATGAAATGTCTATTTAACCATGGCTTAGCAGGAACTTGCAGGCTCCTGTAGAGGCCGTGTGACTGCTTTTGCTCCTCCCTAGTCATTTTCCTGTCATACCAAACTAACCATGAACTGTAACCACAGGACAAACCTTTATGGCCTAAACATTGTGGTGTGGATGACACACTAACCCAAATCATGGGTGAGCTCAGTAAGGTGCAACAGCAAAATGATTGGTGAGAAGTGAAGTGGCTTCAGTCTCCTTTCCCAGAGCTTCCACACTCATATGTTTGTGCTATACCATCTTAGTGTGACATGCTAATAATTAGACCATTCTAACTATGGACTTTCTGATTCATAGCTCAGTCTCTTAACTATCAGAATATATTTTGCTTCTCCTCTTCCCATTTCCTCTCTCTCTCTCTCTCTCTATATATATATTTGTGGTGCTGCTACAAAATAGTTTTTTCTAGGTTTCTAAAGATTAGGCAGTCTGTGCATTGATTTTTTTCTCCAGCTCTATTTGCTGTTGATGGGTTTGGACCAGAGAACTGGCCAGAAAACTGAGTGGTCCTGTAATTTCTAGAGTTCTAAATCACACACCTAATTCCAAAACACTGCACGAAACCTCACTTGGCAAGCTGTTACTCAAACTAAAATGCAGGAGTAGTGCAAACAATTCATCTCATGTTCCTCACTCAAAATGTGTCCAGCATAGTGATAGGTGGCACTCCTTCAAGACTAGACACCTTGTTTCTAAAAGTTGGGAAATATAATGATTTCTGAGCCTGATATCAAATCCAGCAACCTTGTCAGACACCATCTTTTCTCCCTAAATTAAATGCCGATGGGGTGGCAAGATTCCTCTGGGGTTATTTCTGTAATACCTCCCTGCCTGCATCCTAGAATGCTGCATCTCTACAAATGAGTCCTAAATGGGCTGTTTTGCAGTGCAATCCTGTACATGTTTGCACAGAAGTCCTATTATATCCTATGGGACACTCCCAGGTAAGTGTGTATAAAATTGCAACCATAATCAGCATTCTAGACTCTTCCATATTACATACAACCCCAAAAGAATGGGAAGCTTTAAGAGAACATTCCTAGTTGGGTCAGTAACAAATATGCTTTTTAGATAATGGTGAAGACTCGGTTTTAGCCAAGTGACCTGCTGGGTTTTAATGCTTCATTTATTTGCTTCTACAACTTGGTTTTCAGTCTAGCTATTGACTGTAATAATTCAGGAATGGAGTGAAGGAAACTGGAAATCTTTCATGTTTGCCTAGTAAATGCGTGCATATGTCTTTTGTCAAATGCTGAAAGTGCTCCTAAGGTGGTTCCAGACTGTCTCTAATTTCTGGTGGGATTCAATCACATACCAGCAATTTCAGGTTGTGCAATTATAGTTGATTAGGAGGTCTTGAGCAACAAACCCAGTCACGTCAAAATGAGACTTTTGTGTTAAGAATGTGATTGGAGAATGCTTTGGAAAGTGTGCGGTAACTCTTGCTTTGACACAACAATGTCTAACCTCCTTGCAATTGAGCAATCAGAATGAATGCTCAATAACCAGGACATCTAGAAGTGCCCTTAGCTGGTATCATCTCAGGTTTGTTAAATGGTAGGGCTGGTCTCCTGGGAATTAAAATGAAAGATGAATATAATGGAGCTGTAAAAAACCAACTTTGGCTTTCTTTTCGCTATCTACAAAGATAATAAAGAACAATGTGAAAGTTGATGTGGCTGATTTGGCCACCTTTTCTAAATAGATTAGTAGAAAATGTTATTCCACCTCTATATGTCACCTGTAAAAAAATTAATTAACACTATGTGACTGATTCTTGAAGATCACGGTTAAAAAATCAATTCAAAATAAAGGGGGGTAATAGGGTTGCCACCGTGTGCCCAAGCCCTTGGAGGGTTTCAAATAAAATGTCTATTGCTGAACACTTCAAAAGGATTGTTCCTGCTGCTACTACTTTGTTTTGTTTTTCTCTTTCCCACCATCTTTGTTTTCTTCTCTTTCTTTGGAGATAAAAGAATTGCCTCCAACTTGAAACCAAATGTATAGCACAAAACAGCATTTGTATACGAGCTCCCTTTCCATATAATGTTCTCAAAAAAGGTTCAGGAGTTTCAATATCAAGGGCTGATCTAAACATGGTGACAGCCCCACACTGGCCTCTGAAAATATATACCTACCCTCAAATATGGTTGCGTATATTGCATAAAAGACCCATATACTGTCCTATAAATGTTATTCTTGTACATACTGCTGCTGTGCACATACAATGGGCCAACCCATACCTGCTGATCATTTGGAGCAGGTCGGATGTTAAATAATGGTCAGGTGTAGAAAGGCATACAGCTATCAGAATTCTAATGCAGGTATGCTATAGAACAGTAGCTGAGCTTCAGAGGTGGTGGTTGTGCAAAACGACATAGATTTTAGCTAAGGCTTCCATATAGCTCTTTTTTTGTCGTTATTGGGATTAAGATCACAGCTTTCAGTTTAGCAGGAAGGTTCAATCCCTGACACTTCCAGTTAAGAGAATCTTGAATAACAGGTCTGGGGGGGGGGGTTGGGGGGTCCTTTCTGAGTTGTTGGAGAGTTTCTGTCAATCAAACTATACACTGCTAGACTGGATAGATTGATAGCCTGAGGTGTGAGGTAGCATGATATGACTTTTTGAGGTGCTGACTCATGAGACACTAACATTGCACTGTAGCAATTCAGTCTTCGTTTGGTTTTAGTCACTGCAGCTGACCAAGGTATTATCCGTATTTTCCTGCAGAATATTCTCCCTATCACATTTTTCTTTTCTTTTTGCAAGCCTTGCATAGAGCTAAAGCCTTATGAAGATGCCTTTTAAGGAGTTAGGCCAGTGTTGTCTCCTCTGACTGACAGAAGCAGTCCTTTTTTTCCTTTTCTTTTTTACTATTATTAACTGTTTTAAATAATTCCAATTCATAACAAAAAAAAAATTCCATTTTCCCTTGCCTATCTCCTGTGTCCATTTACAAAGCTGGTGTAAGTTACAGAGTAGCTTCATTTATATCTAATGTACATGTAAAACATCATGTTTTGGTGTATTAATATGTCCTGTTTCTAATAAGGAAACAAAACAAAAATAAGCAAATAGCAACTTTCCTACCTCCACATTCTATTTTAAAGTCTGCACAAAACTTCTTTCTTATCATTTATTTTATCTAGAGCATGTGCAGTTCTAAAAATGGCTACAAATGTATTGAAATTTATATGGAATTTGGAATGCATTACTTGTTTGTGAGTAGCAAGCTTCTTAAAAAGGTAAAGGGACCCCCGACCATTAGGTCCAGTCGTGACCGACTCTGGGGTTGTGGTGCTCATATCGCTTTACTGGCTGAGGGAGCCAGCGTACAGCTTCCGGGTCATGTGGCCAGCATGACTAAGCCACTTCTGGCGAACCAGAGCAGTGCATGGAAACGCCGTTTACCTTCCCGCCAGAGTGGTACCTATTTATCTACTTGCACTTTGACGTGCTTTCAAACTGCTAGGTTGGCAGGAGCAGGGACCAAGCAACGGGAGCTCACCCTGTTGCGGGGATTCAAACAGCCGACTTTTTGATCGGCAAGTCCTAGGATCTGTGGTTTAACCCACAGTGCCACCCATATCCCTAGCAAGCTTCTTAGGATAACAAATTAGGAGATAAATACTTTTTTTAAAAAAATTGTCCATTAGCATTTTAGAGACCAACTAAGTTGGTTCTGGGTATAAGCTTTCGTGTCCATACACACGAAAGCTTATACCCAGAACCAATTTAGTTGGTCTCTAAGGTGCTACTAGACAATTTTTTTATTTTTATTTATTTTGACTGTGTCAGAGCAACATGGCTACCTACCTGAATCTAAAATAGGAGATGTGAGAGAATGAACCTGGGATCTTTTCCATGCAAAATATGCACTCTACTACTGAGCTAGAGTCATTCTTCAGAATTTCATTGATAAGTACTGATAGTTGTCTTTTCATATTTTTTCATCAGAACTTCACATAAATTGGCTGTACTCATTTGTAACAGTGAGCAAAGAAACTTGGCTTAATAAACCAGACTATGCACAAGGTGCATGTTGATACAGACAGCCCAATAGCTCCCACTTTGTCAGTGGTGATGGGTGGGAATTTTCCTAAGAGAGTCTTGCTACCTGGTGATTTAATATTGGAGGCAAAGCTCATACCCGGGTCCTTCCTATTTCTTAGCTTGCCCATCCTTCACACTAGCCATTATGTGACATCAGCTCACAGGAAAGCACTTTATAATGAACCACTTGTGAAGATTTATCACTGCTGCTGCTTGTCCGTGTTGGAAAAATGAAACTGATATGCCCTACTCTTTGGTTACCTCTTTCCCACACTATGGAGAGTGGGTTTGCATGGTTTTCAGGGTTATGTAGCCCAATACAGTACTGTGCATTACAGGGTCTGTGTGGGTGTGAGTGTGGGTGTGTTTGTTTGATATAAGAAAGTAACAAGGAATGCTAGTTCCTATATTATTTGTGGGAAAGGAAAACCAAGACCAAAAACTTTTTTATTAGAGTGTAGCCAGGTTTTCAATTATGCAGTGTGTGGTGATATTCTTTTTAAGCTGTCTAAATTATACATTGTTGCACCTGAGAATATAAACCTGAGTTTCTCAAGTAGCAAGTGATGGGCTTTTTCCTGCTGTAGCCGCTGTTGTTTGTTTTTCTAATGATATCTCTGTGCTATAAAAAGCAATTGAAATTTTGACTGCTTGAAATGTTTTATGGTTTGGACAGCAGGTCATAAAATATCAGTTCTGAGACTCTAGTTTTCTCTGCAACATCCTTTGGAAATAATGCAAACAAAAATCTGTAAGCCATGCTATAGTATTTTAAGTTCTGTGCTGGTGTGTTGATTTACCATGCTTTAAACTTTGAGTGATTGGATTCAAAGAATCATAGAATTGTAGATTTGGAGGGGGCTCTAGCCCAACCCCCTACAATGCAGGAATATGCAGCTGGCTCATACAGGGATTGAACCCACAACCTTGACATTATCAGCACCCTCTAAGCAACTGAGCCAGCACATCAAAGCCCTAAATGTTTGTGGAATAGTTGTGTTCAAGTTTCTTTGTTCACAAGGGCCAAGCTTAGTGCCAGAGCTAGGAAATTTAGCCAGCTGGCAAAGGTCTTCAGTTTCTGATGAAACCATTACCTTGTCGGAATGGGCCCTGAAAACCAGATAAAAAAATTAAGGCAAGTGGAAGGAAATCCAGATGAAAGACAGAAACATAAGGAAGAGCTAAGGCAGGTTCAATCTGGATCTCTAACAACAGTGACATCTTCTGGTGTAGCCTCTGCATTAAGCAGTCTACAGTTAGACCAACAGAACAGTGTTCCATACCTGGTCTGCTGGTTAATGATGCAGAGTGTAGGAGGCCCTTTTCTTAAAGCCTGTTAATAAATGGCTCTAAGCAGAGCCTTTTTGGGTTGTTTTTTTAAATGAGGTCTAGTTCTCATATCTTGATAGAAGAGCCATGGGTGCCAGTACATAATGGCTGTCATGGCTGACAATACTCAGTTCCATTGAGTACTTTCAAATAAAAAGCTCTAGTCCTAGGCATGTACTAGTTGTCAGTCCAAACAATATTTGCAGCTTTGTATTTGTCACTGAGGTCCCATGGGTACTAATTATATCAGCATCCACTGAGACCATTAACATTAGAAGTACGGTACCCATGTAATGTAGAACTTCAAACATTGAGGAGATAGCAGCCATGTCACAAAGGTAACATTTGAATGAAATCTCATGATCATACCTAACTATTTTAAAAAATCAGCCTTGGTGGTTATTTAATGCCAAAGCCCTACCTCCTTTTAGTAGCCTAGTTCCTAGGGAAATTTAAAGTTACCAGTTTGGATTTAGATTTAGCCATGGTTAGAGTAGGCACATTAAAATCATTGGGATTTAAGTTAGTCATTACTAACTTAACTCCCATTGATTTCAGTGGATATACTGCTCTTAATGTGTCTGGAACCAGCCCAACATCCTCATACGTATTCCATGTGGGGAGGGGAGGAATAGGCAGAGATAAATGGCTTAGGTTGGCTGTCAAGAATGCAACCATGGTAGTGATAGCATCATATGACAAGCTATGTGTCCGTAATGATGTGCAATTGAAACAAATGTTAACTTCATGAACATAGGTGAAGTAAAAATGGTTAAAATTTGCCCAAATCCTGTGACATTAAAACAAATTATTTCCCATATAAAACTCTGCTATTGTGCTTGTATTATGAGCTGCCACCCCATGTGGATTGCTCCATGTGTGAACCAGGTCTTAGAAGTGATCCATTTAAAGTGGTAGGTGCAAATGAGCCTAGTGTCTTAGGCTACTTATGCTGGCAAACAGCTGTTAAAACATTTGTAACAGTTTATCTGGAAGCAGTTAATCCATTGTTGGAAAATAAAAAGTCATTTAAAAAGCAGTTAAAATGCATATAAAAGCTAGTTCTAAAGAGCTTTAACAAGCATTTAAAAATGAACATGAAGTCTGCAACACTAAACGTGCTTGCATGTAGTGCCTACTGAAATCATTTTACTTGCTTTTAAGTAAACAGGGATATGATTGTGTTGCAGCAGATGGCTTTAAAATGGACAGTTTCCAGTAAGTATCTAAATTAAATACAGATTAAGAGAATTAATAGAGGAAAAATATAATCACTGTTTGTACAGTTTTGTCTGACAATGAAAACACTCCTGTAACCTGTTTCGTATCTCTCTGGGAAGCCATAAAGGAATTTTTAAAGTGAGTAAATGTTTAATTAGGAGCTGTTAGGAACATTAGGTACAGTAGCTTGAAATATTTCCACAAACCATTTCTTAAGAAGATAGCACACTCAGGATTTTGTTGTTTGCTGTCATTTATTTAAAAGTTGTTGCTGGTAGATTTCTGTAGAGGACCATAAATTTTATAAGTTGACTGCACAGTTTGAAGGTTTGGACACTTAGTGAATAAAAAGTATTGTTATAGGATTGAGATTTTGTTTGAATGGTGCCTATAGGTCCCAGCAAAGACAGATTCTGTATCTGCAAGGTTGTAGAACCTACTAAACTGGTCAATCTAATCTCTTTGTTAAAACAATGGCCCTAGCTGGGCCTGTAATCACCCACATCTGCATTACTAAATACTGAGCCATGTTGCCCTAGAGACAATTAGATGATAAAGCCACTTCCGGCCTGCCCAGGAGGTGGGGTTGCGGGCATCATGCCCACCCCCACATGAGCGGGGGCTGGTTTCAGCCCCCGAGAGAGTAGTGGAATTCCAGCCGCGTCTCCCCCCCAGCCAGCCAATCGGCTGGCTGGGGGGGAGCATGGCCTGCCCTATTTAGGGTCGGCGCAGAGGGGGCTCGCCCTCTTTTCGCCGGCTAGCCCTCACGTTTTCCCACCCTCCCTCCCTTTGGGTAGGCTTTAGGTAGGTCTCTGACTTTGCTATGGACTTTGGTCTGTCGCCGCAAGGGGCATGGTAGGAATTTTTCCCAATTGGCAATTTACAGCCATTTGGTTTTTCGCCTACCTCGTAGCAACTCATCACAACTCCTCGGCATTGGCGGTTAGGCATTGGTAAGAAGGGGTTAAGAGGATGTGTGGGGGGGGGAGGAACGGCATCACCTCCCCCCAATGAACGAAGGGTGGTCCGATAAAGGACTCTGGAGGCGTGGCCCTGTCCAAAGCCTATGGAGGTGTGGGCCAAAGGCACGCCCCCGAGCGGTGACCCGGGGGAGCTCCTAGTTGACGTGCCTCAGCAGGAGACTTCCCCTCTATGGTGTTAACCCTTCCCGTGTCTCCAGCAAATGGGCTGGAGCCGGATAGTCGATAGGACCAATGCCTAAGCCAATGCCTCTCATTCCTGAATTCAATAAAGTTGTGGCCTAATTCACCCATTTAACCTTAAATTATGGTGTCTTGTGTCTTTATTTATCCCGGTGGGGGGCGGGAACTCGCCACGCAATGTTCTTTCAGAAGAGGATAAGCCTCTTCCTCCCTTAACCCGGCTGGATGCCATGTCATTCTAGTGGTAGGAGAACAAGGAGTGAGAGAGCTAGCCTTAGCCTGGGCTTAAGGTGGAAGCAAAGGAGACACAAAAGGTAGACATACTCTGTGTGCTGAAACCAAAGCTATGGCTTTGGGGACCACCCTTGAAATGTAATTGGTAAGCAAGATCTGTTGGAATGTTAATGCTGTGAGCCTGTCCAACTTATGTTCAGGTTGTTTATATGTCTAAATTAAACCATCATGACATCAAAGTCTCCAACAACTTTCATTCCATGGAGACCAAACACTGAGTAAACCCTGGACCCCATGGAGGTTAGAGATTGGGATACAAGCAACAATATAATTATACTATGTGGTTTCAGTTTATGAAATGGATCGTTTTTGTATCCTGGGGACAATTTTACCTAAGAATTACAACTGGCAAGTCCTTCAATCCTGGAAAAATATTGAATCTAATATTCTCAAAATTTGTTTTGGGCTCACTATACTAGATGTACCTTGATGAAAATTTCCATATGCGTTCAACCAAGTTGTTAATTTATCTGAAGTGTACCAGTGAATACGTGTGCCATGAAGCTCATTCAGGGCTAAACAAGACGTTCCACAGGCTATCCTCAACACTTCCAGTGTTTTGTTTTCATTTTAATGACAAGCAACCATGAGGGCCTCAATCAGAAGCGGAATTGGTGGGACAGCATCCTTAACCATTTCTAGCTTAACTGTTTTTTCCACTCATTTGAGAATCCACCTCTTTTTCTACGTGAGCTGAGCAGTAGCTCTTGGGGACTGGCAGATGATTGGCAGAAATTTCTCAGGATTTTCTTCAGTTGGCTTAGCCCTTTCCTTTTCTCCAGAAACATGCATTACTTTTGCTCCTTTAAATACAACTTCTTTATTATGTGATTTGTCATAAATCAGCATACAAATACTGTACATCACATTTTAAAACATTAAAACTCAGCAAAGGTTTTCCAAACTGCTGGTAATTCCTATCATCTTAATAGAGAACAGGATTTTGAACTAATGGTTTCCCTTAGGCCACTGTGTGATCAGCAACTACAAAAGCATGTTTCGCTGCTTGTGTAAAAATAAAATAAAAGGCAGTGTCAATACTTTTTGTTCTCTCAGTTTTAAATGGAAATCTGAATGCATTTAGACAAAAGCTGCAATCCTGTACCCGTTTCTCTCATTGAAAATAATGGGATTGATTTATGAATTGATATGTATAGGGGTTTACTGAAATCTGCAGGTTTTTTTCAGGTTATTTCCCTCTTTGTCATAATGTATCATTTGACTGAAAACTGCCAAAAAGAGTAAAAAAAAAGTATCCTACCTATGTGTTTTATAAACTGTTTGCAGCCTCCATTAAATTACTGAAAAATGTGAAGCTGGCTTTTAACCAGTTTTCTTCTTATCTGTCAATTTCTCTTTCCTTAACTGATACTACATCAGTTGTGGTTTATTTTTCTTACATAATTCTTGCACAATAGTTGAATATGTCTAAATAAATTTTTATCAGTGAGTAGGCTATGAAGCATGCACCAATATGTTTATATAGTTCTATTAATACAAATACTCAGAAGAACTGTTTATAAAAGCAAACATAAAAAGTAGAGAAAACCTTTCAACAACTTATCTTTAGTATACAAAATAGCATTTAGAAATGAAAATATAGACTCTGCCCCCATGAAAGCATACCCACACACACTCTGAAATTTACACACACATATACACACATAGCCCGAGCCATCTGTTGCTATATATTTTTCATGTGTTTTAACATTTTTCTTTTAGAACGTAAATGACAAGTAAAATGTCAAGTTACCCAGAAAATAATAATAGGTATGACAACCAAATGTGAGCTCAGCTTGTTTGTCTAGAAAATAGTTCACAGGATAGCTGCATCCTTCTACGTTGGTGCTTCTGTCTGTTTCTTTTACCATTCTGTTACATTTTTTTTTAAAAAAATAATATTTTATTGAGCAACAAAAACACAGTATATACAAAGAGAAAGACAAGCAATAACAACAAAATAAGTTCAACACATGGGAGCTTTTGATAATAGTCTAAAGAACAAGAAAAAATCAGGAGTGAAGGAAATAGAATTACAAGAATCCATCCTTCCACAATGGTTAATTGAGATCTGGTTTTAACTTTTTAACTTGTTCTTATTGAAATGGTTTTATGTTTTTATTGCTGTAATCTGCTTTGATATGTTTTTTATCACACAGTGGTATACAAATGTTTCTATAAATGAATCAAAATAAATAAAATTATAAATGGGGTATAAAAGCACAATGCACATTGCACAATGGAGAGAGAGAAAATTAAGGTCTCTATTCATAAAAAAAATATTTATATATCACTGTATCACAAAAATATATCACAGTGGTTTACAACAATATAAAAGCATAAAACTAGACAATAACATCATAACACGTTAAAAACAAGTTAAAAGCAAAAAATAAAATAAAAAAACAAGCAAACATTGATAGTGGGGATGCACTCTTAATTGCCTGCATAGGCCTGAATAGAAATGTTTTCAGCAGGCATTTAAAAGTTCACATAGAAGTCTTGCCAGATACCACTAAAAAAAAATCAGATTGTGAAGGGAATTGCCTATGTAACTGCATTGCCATATATTTAATAAATAACTACAAAACAGGGGTTATATTTTCAAAGAGACACACAGTGTTTTATCAGCATCATGACCCTTATTGATTTTGGCGAGGATCATGTGGTTTAAAATCTGCATAACCTTCAAAGTTTACTGCAAATTGCAAAGTCCATGCTGAAGCCTAACCAACAACTGTCTCAACTAGAGCGTTGGGTCTTCAAACTGGGAGTCAGGGTTAAAATTATTGCTCAGTCATGAGTCCAGTAAACAGGGCAGAATCTGACGTAATTGTTATAGTCTGTTTGGTCTCAGTGAGTTGCATGACTGAGACCATTGTGTTAGTCTGCCTCATGGCTGGCAAAATTTATTTCCCTTGAAGAAATGGCCTGGTTAGTGGCCTTTCTCATTCCTGTTTTTACCACACAGTAATCTCTCTGAAAAAGCAAAAAAGCAGAGACATCACATTGCCAACAAAGGTCCGAATAGTTAAAGCTATGGTTTTCCCAGTAGTGATGTATGGAAGTGAGAGCTGGACCATAAAGAAGGCTGATCATTGATGCTTTTGAATTATGGTGTTGGAGGAGACGCTTGAGAGTCCCATGGACTGCAAGAAGATCAAACCTATCCATTCTTAAGGAAATCAGCCTTGAGTGCTCACTGGAAGGACAGATTGTGAAGCCGAGGCTCCAATACTTTGGCCACCTCCCTGGAAAAGACCCTGATGTTGGGAAAGATAGAGGGCACAAGGAGAATGAGATGGTTGGACAGTGTTCTCGAAGCTACCAGCATGAGTTTGATCAAACTGCGGGAGGCAGTGGAAGACAGGAGTGCCTGGCGTGCTCTGGTCCATGGGGTCATGAAGAGTCGGATACGACTAAATGACTAAACAACAGCAACAAAGCTCTCTGAGGAGAGATACCACTTGAAAGGCACTCTGGCCCAGGAAGGCTACACTGAGGGCTTGGGCACACTTTATCCAAAGCTGCCCCCTCCCCAAAAAAATCCTGGCATTTTCAGCCTGATCAGGTGTGGAAGTTAGTAATTTTGTTGGAGAAAGTTCAAGAAGTGTCTGTAAATCAGAGAACATTTAATCAGTTAGATCTGACTTGACCTGCACCTTTTTCTGGAAGAAAAGTACCTAGCTGAATGCACTTATCACTTCAAGGACTGACTATTTCAATGTGTTTTACATTGGGCAGATTTAGTTTGCAATCCTATATCCACTTACCTGGATGTAAGCTTTATTGAACTCATTTGAACTTACTCCCTAGTAGACATGAATAGAATTGTGCTGCTAAGACTGTTTTTTGGACTGTCTAGTCTAGTCTAGTGGGAACACCTGCTGTCTAGGAGCAAGATTACAAAGGAGTCAGCAAATGTATTTTATATCAAAAGCTGCTGCAAATTCAGAAGGCCTGAATCTGAATAAACTTGCTGAATTCCTGTTTTGCCAAGGTTTATCTGCCCCCCAACCTTTGCATTCCTGATTAACTGCACTAATCCATGTACTTCAGCATGCATTAAATTCATGTACTACTGTTTATGCTGACAGCTAAAATAAATGGCTTCCAAAATGGCCAAGTGAGACTGTAGATTAGATTCAAGTAGTTGCAGAATAAGCTTTTTGTGCATATTTTAGCATAATATTCTCCTTTTACACAAAACATATGAGGCTGTGATCCAGATGACTAATAGTATCCTTCTTATAGAAAAGGTCCTCCTTACATTCTTACAATTGGCTTTGTATAATTATCAAGCTGTTTGGGCTGCAACAAGAGTAAAAGAACATTGCTCTTGTTGCTCTAAGAGAAATGACTGTGTATGCCTGTTAGAAGAAAGAAAAGGGCAACTTCTACATAAATAACATGATTATGTATGTACCTGATGAATTTTTAATTTATATCTGTTTCAGGCTCTGCTTGATACTCAGAACCTTCTGAGAGCTCAAATTGCAAATTTCACTTTCAACCTGGGATTTTCAGGGAAATTTTACCACACAGGTAAGGGGGGGGGCAGCAAAATTGGTCTCAATCGTTTTGTGTCTTTGCAGTGCATGGAGCTGAAATTGATTTTGGTGTTGCAGCTTTGTGCTATAAAACGAAATGAAATGAGAGTGAAGAACTCTCAGAGCCTAAGGGAAGAAGAAATCTTCCTTCAGGAGGATACAACCAGAAAACCAATCAACTCTTCCTTATGTTGTGAATTTTACAAAGTGAGTTAGTCTGGCACTCAAATCCCAAACATTTTCAGTGTTGTATCAGTTTGTATGGCTGATGTCTTATCCACTGTAATGTCATAACTCTGACATTCTGGTACTGCAGCAATCCCGCTATCTCAGAATGCATCTACAAGTTTCTTGCAATTAGCTAATGAGCTCCAACTATCATTTTGGGATTCACCAGCCAAATTCTGGACAGCTGCTATTGAGAATTTCTTTCTGTCTCTTAAAATCTTGGCCTTAATTAAGATGCTGAAGTTTGACCTGGTATGCAAGTTCAACACAAATGAAAAAAGCTGTTTTCCTTGACATTATGTAATACTTTGCTGAATAGAATCACAAGTGTTATGCAGATTGATGCAACTGTGTAGTGATAGACTGGGAGATTCCACGTTAAATCCAGTCAAATTTGTAAAGTGCATTAAATTGTGAACTACTTATCAGCGCATGCCATCAACCAGCTTTAAGCCGCAATCCTAGTACACACTTGGGTTTAAGTCCCAATAGAACTCATTTGGATTTACATCTGCATTCATAGGATTGCACTGTAATAATAATTGGTACCTTGGTTCTCAGACTTAATCCGTTCTAGAAGTCCCTTCCAAAACCAAGGTGTGCTTTCCCATAGAAAGTAATGCAAAATGGATTAATCCATTCCAGACTTTTAAAAACAACCTCTAAAACAGCAGTTTAACATGAATTTTACTCTCTAACGAGACCATTGATCCATAAAATGAAAGCAATAAACAATGTACTGCAGTCACACAATCCATCAGTCAGTAGCTGTACTGGGTTCCACACAGTCACAAAAAACAAAACAAAAAGAACTGCAAAAATAAAAACACAAAATAAATAGCAAAAACAGACAGACCTCAGTGTAATACTCAAAACGGAACTGTGGCACTCAAAATGGAGCATGTTTGGCTTTCGAAAAAAGTTTGCAAACCGGAATACGTACTTCTGGGTTTGCAGTGTTTGGGTTCTAAGTTGTTTGAGTACCAAGGCATTTAAGAACCAATGTACAACTGTAGTCATAACTGTTATAAGATAACTCTGCAGCCCTTCCAATGCTGATGTTGAATACTGGATTCCCCCCCCCCCCGCTCTTTACATTTGATTTAAATTTATATCCCAGCTTTCCTTCAAGGATGTCAAGGTGGCAAACCTAACTTTCTTCGCCTCATTTTATTCTCACAACAACCCTGAGTTCTTTCTTTTGTTGTTCTTTTTCTGTTTTGGCTAACCATCACTAGTTTTTTGTGTGAAATAATCCTGGCAGGGATTACTGTGGTCATGGGGCCATCATGATATCCACAGCCCTGCTGCACACACAGGTTGAGGCAGAAGGTGGTATTGGAGGAACAGGCAGATTGTTTTTCCTGCCAGCTTTCATGTGTCATGTCATGCATTTATCCATAATGTTACTGTTATCTGAGATGCATGTTCCCTTTTTGTAATCATGCAGCAAGAAGAATGTTATTCTACTCTAAACTGGAATATCCGATTGCCATTTGCTCCAATTCAGCAGTAGAACACAGGCTTTCCTGGGAAAGGGCCAGGACCAGGGGGAAACCCTGCTGAGACATGAAGTTTTGAAGCCCAGACCTGTGCCTAGAAACATGGCACAAAAGGAATTACTAAAGGTTGCAAAGTCCATTTTGTCCATCTCCAGCTGTAATGGGAAATGATTTTAAAGTAACAGTCAGTTGACACTGCAATATATTTGCTCCTCCTCCTCCTCCTCCTTCTTGTTCCACCTTTTTCCCTGACAGGGACTCAAGGTGGCTTACAGCTAAAACAGGAACAGCTAAAAACATAGGGGAAAGAAATCATTTAAAAATATAAACAGTAATAGGGGGTGTGAAATATATATTAAAGGCAGGTAGGTGGTGCTGTGGTCTAAACCACTGAGCCTCTTGGGCTTACTGATTGGATCCGTGGGACAAACCTCCAGATGGTCCCCACTCTCCCATTTTGAGGGTGTTGGGTGGTGTTGATGAAAAGGCCAAAAGAGAAAGAGGAAGTTCTGTTGCAGCCCATTGGCATCACCTTCTGGGGCAGAAGGGAAAATAGAGTGCCAAAAATGCTAAATATTGACTCAGCTATGAATGTCAGACGGTGCAAAAAAATGCCAGTCAAGATGCACCCCAGTTTACCATACTCACACCAACAGAAACAGTTTGTAAAATGGCTGCTGTGCTGAGAAGCAGGGAAAGGATTAGTTAATTTGCATTGTAGCTGCAGTGTGCACAAGACCTGAATCTCTCTGGTGGCATGTAAAAGCAGTGCATCTAAATAACTACCACAGAACAGATCTCTTTACGTTGGCTCACCCCTGAAATGGCCATATTGTCCAATGACAAAAGTCATTGGTTTTAATGAACTCCTAAAATCTAATGATCCCAAGCAGTCTATGGCATCATTTCAGCTGCCTGAAATGCTGTTTCAGTTCTAAAACCACTTGCTCCTCCCTGACTCAAAGAGCACCAGTAGGAAAAGAAGAAGTTTTATCAATAGAGAGGCAGAAGTTGTATGTATGAGGCTGTATATACCACACCAGATAAATCAGGATCTTAAATAAACAACCACAGCAAACAAAAACAAAACAGATTGTTCATTTGTAAGGCTCAGAAACTGGTACCATTATTAATAATGGCACCAAATAAGATTAATGTAACATCTCACCAGTTCAGGGAGCTACTTGATTTATTATGTCACAAAGAAGTTTCCAGAATACTTGGCTAGAGCACTGGTGAATCTCATGGGGGAAAATTTACCATAAATGTGGAGCAGTTACCAATGACACCTTTGAACATGTTGTTCAAACACAGATGTTACTAAGACAATGCTTATGTTCAGTCTTATGGATGGTGAGGAGGCACAACATCTTTCACCAGGATAAGACACCCATTGGTTTTGACTGCTTTGTTACACTGTGAATAAAGTGGCCGCCAGTGGAATAGCTGTTGCAGAAATGGGCTGTCACAAATTGATATCACCTTCTTTATCCAATTAAAACCTTATGTTCAAACACTCAAGCAAGGTAGTTCTCCTTACCTTGTCTGTTGTGCGCATATAATAGGATCCAACAACTCATTCTTCTGCCCTGACCCTCAGCACTATTAATCAGTCACATTGGCAAGTATAGCTACAAGCGGAAATTGCTCACCAGGCACACAGTTTGACTTCTTGGACATTACTGTCTCACCCTGTCCCCGGCCTCAAACTCTGTAGCATTCTTATGTAAAATGTGGTGATTCTGGATTGCTCACAGCTCTGCTTAGCCTAGCAAAATGAAATCCCATCCTCCAGGTTTTTGCCAGTTTTCTAGATGTTAGTCTTAAGTTCCTCTGGAAAGATCCACACCCCATCCCTTAAATTCGTGTGAATGATTTTGTAAATATGCAGCCACAATGTTTTTAATGCCATTTCTTTTCCAAATCTGCACCAGGGTGCTTGAAGTGTTTTTTTCTTCCAGACATGGAATAAATCATATTTCAAGCACCTCATTTTTATTTTTGCTCTTCTCTCCCCCCCCCCCGCCCCAATTAATGGTGCTTTCTCAGTTTTGTGGTTGGTTTTCTGGGTAAGTATCTAGCCACATAGACACTTCATCAACTGCATGCCTTGAGTGACTTGACCAGATGAATTGCCTTCTGTGTGAGCTGCCTTCTGTGTTTGGCTGTTGGTTGCTTGTGAGGCTGGGTTGATCTTCCTGCCAGAATTTGTTGCAATCTAATTCTAAAGTTCATTGTGCTTTTCTCAAATATTTGTTAAAGCATTTTTTTAATGAAATGGAAACGTTATTCTATGAATCTATTTATTTCTGCAGGAACTGCAGAGGAAGACGAAGGCGATGACCTATTACTGGGGTCTGTGGATGAATTTTGGTGGTTCCCTCATATGTGGAGCCACATGCAGCCTCATCTCTTCCATAATGAATCATCCCTGGTAGAACAGATGATCCTCAACAAAAAATTTGCCTTAGTGAGTTTAATTCATATACTGTGGATTTGGCAGTTTTGCTTCCTAATTCATAGTACACATTTCCCCCTCTAATCTCATAAATTTAGTGTTTTCCATTTAGGGAATGTATTGAAATGCCTCTTAGATCAATTTATCTGGGCTGCTGTTCTCAGCTTGTTAAGAAACGCATTTGAATTCAGTCATGCTTATATGATGCCACTGGACAAGTCTAATAAAATCACAGAACAGGCACATCTATTTTGCAGCACCTCCTCAAATTCAAATCAATTGTCATTGCACTTTTACCAATAACAGTCCCACAACTAGTTCAGATGGAAATAGGCCCTGGTCACTTTCATGATTTCAAAGGTACATTTTCCAGCCTCTGGGATCAGAGAAATTGCCACCAGCCAATAACCATGTGTTCCTTGCTCAAGTATGACCATGACCATCAGCAGGATCACCAGCAAGATTAAATGCAAGAAGCTCTGAGCCAGCCCCCAGTGATACAGCTTTGAAGATCATATTCTTAGTCATTCTCCTCCTCTTGGTCAGAAAATGCTGTCCATTTTGGTACATCCTAAAATTAAATAGGGTGCTGCTTTATACTGGGCCAACTCCTTTTCCCACCTATCTTAGAATTGTCTACACTGAGGGCTCATCCACATTTCTGCTTGTTCCACCTTTTCCCCCAAACAAAACCCACTCTTTTCCATGGAATCAGAGCAAACATTGGCTGAGTTTTCTGCAGAGTGACATTGGCCCTGATTCAGTGGTTAAAAAGCAGGTTTTCCTAGGGCAAGTGGCAGAGCAAACAGAAAACTGCATGGACTTGTGCCTAGAAAGCATGGGACAAGCAGAAAACCACTTGGACCATTGCTTTCTAGGCACTGGGCAAGCAAAGTGTGGATGAGCCCTGACTGGCAGCAGTTCTCAGACAGGGTACATTCCCAGCTGTACCTAGATACTGGGCATTTGTCAGGATTTACGATGTCTCACACAAGACCACCTATGAACAAATGACAAGATTACAGTAAAAAACTATTTGCTTACCTTTACAATCAAGCTTTAAGCAACTAAATAAGTTTCCCAAAAACTATTTCTTTTAGCGCAATCCTCTCTCTATATACATATACATATATATACTGTGTGTGTATTACACAAGTCCCATTGAATTCAATCAGACTTACTCCAAGGAAAGTGGATTTAGTATGAAATTTGTATTTTCAAAATCTTTTTTCTCCACAATTAGCCACAGTTGTGCTATTAAGTGTACAACAGACACTGAATATTCATATAGAAAGTATTGAAAATACGCTGGGTTTTTTTCCATTGTAAGTATAAACATTCAGATAAAATGGGAGTATACCTATATATTCTTATTTGTTTTAAAGTTGTATTAAAACTATACCAGGGGAATTATGCAAAACTACCTTTATTGGCTAGCCCTGTTTTGGCTAAGGAAAATTCTATCAAGAATACTGCTATTGTTGTTTTTAAAAATTATACTTGAAGTAAACAACAGCAGAAAGCCATTTTTGCCTGAAATCTGCCTTCTGCTCTTAATTCAGGTATTTTTGTATACATTTTACATGGGTGAATTAATTTATTGATAACAAATATGTCAATAAGTTATTTATGTGTGCAGTCATCCTATAAAGTTACGTACTGTGATCTGGAAAATGTTTCTTATGGAGAAATCTTTAGCATTACTCTTACATACAGTTCTTGCATTGCAACCTCTTGTTTCAGCCTAATTTTCAGAAATATAAGAGTTGGTAAATGGAGAGCCAGTTATATTGATTATTGTGCTACGTACAATATGGCTAGGCATCTTGAACCTTTGTTCAGCAACAGAAGTGTTGAGGAGAAATGTTCAGTGCAAATCAGCAGGCACACAGGGACCAGTTTAGGAATTTAACTTTAAAACAGAATTTTGAAATTGCATTATGCTGGCAGATAGGAATCTCCAAAGGAGACCTAAATTGAATTTAGTGAAATAAAAAAGTAGAGACTTAAAATTACACAGCAGCCTTCGTATTAAGCTTTAAAGTGTAAGGTTTATAAAAAAGATTAAAAATCTGGAGCAAAAAAGATTTGCCATTATCTAGGCATATGGGGTTCATCCAGGATTTTAAAATAAGCCACATAAGTCTATTTAAATTAACAAGTTATTCAGGGAGGATAATTTGCATGTTAGATATCTTGATAGAACACTGCTAGAGATACAACAAAAGAGAAACCTTGGTGGCATTACTGTTGAATGGAAGTCATGATCATTACAGAATGAAGACACAAAGGCCACATGCTATTGCACTTGCAACAGAGGAGATCTTAGACAAAAAGTGCACTGAACTAATCAGAAAAAATGTAGGAGGAAGCTACTTTATAAGTTTCCTTTATAAGCTTTCATTAGCATGAAAAAGGAACCTGAAAGAAAAGTCTCAAGCTGACATTTGCCCAACCTGCTGTAGATTTTGAATATATTCTGTGCAGAAGGAAAGAAACAGAATGTCAACTGGAATAACAATATCATAAGGATCAATGTATGGATTTAACAGGTTGTCTGCATGTATAGACATATATGAAAAGCAAAGCAAGTCATAAAAGTGATTGAATTTCAGAAACTTACATATTGATTTCCTCCTTGTTGCTGTTGTTTCCATGCATTGCAAAATATATTATACCTATCATACTTTATGCAGATGAAAAATGTATGTTAAGTTCCATGACAGCTGAAAAGCTGGGGAGGGACCTTGCACATTACTTTGTCACTTTTACCGGTAGTTAATGCTAATAAGGGTATGCT
Organism: Podarcis erhardii; assembly: GCF_964252035.2. NCBI lineage: Eukaryota > Metazoa > Chordata > Lepidosauria > Squamata > Lacertidae > Podarcis > Podarcis erhardii. The sequence goes on along the minus strand of NC_138512.1, from coordinate 52,784,007 downwards.
ATTGTTGCTTTTGGACTTCTTCCTCTAGTGGACCAAAATGCCTGCCTGCCATTTTTGTCATCTTTTCTGTGGCTCTGTACCTGAAAGCAGGATGTGAAAGAAAGCATTATCACACTTGTTCATATATTTGCTTGGGTGAGAGGCCCGCAGAGAGCTTTTCATTGATTAGCTCTCCAGGCTTTTGTTTTGCTTTGTTTCAGGAACATGGTATTCCAACTGATCTGGGATATGCTGTAGCTCCACACCATTCTGGCGTCTATCCTGTCCACGTCCAACTTTACGATGCCTGGAAGAAAGTCTGGAATATCAGAATCACCAGCACAGAAGAGTATCCACACCTGAAACCTGCACGGTACAGGAGGGGCTTCATCCACAAAAACATCATGGTGAGCTGTTTGGTTTCTGATGGTGAACATTTGTTTTAAATGGAAGAGAAACCATCTGATCTCCTCCTCAGTGCTGTGTCAAGAGAAGGAGGAGGGAATGGGGAACTGACAAGCCTGAGATGATTGTAGGTCACATTGAAAGGGGGGGGGGGTGGCCAATTTTTGAAAAAACAATGTGTTAAATTATTTTTAATTTGTGGTTTATTTGATAAGATTTGGAAAATCAATAAAAACTATTTGGCAAAAAAAAGTTTTTTTCAAAGTTATAAATATAAATGCATTATTAAATATATTAATACATATATAAATAAATTAACAATTAATCTCCTCATGTGGTGCTTCTTTAGACATTGGTGCACTGGCACAATATGGGGTGTTGCTGCTGTACCTATCAATATGCTGCTGCCCCAGGAGTTTGTAGTTTTTCTTTATTCTGTGCATTTTTCTGTACATCAAAATTAAGGTTAAAAAAATCACCCAACAAAGTTAAGCATATTCAAGTTGTACCAATTACAATGAGAGAATTAAGTGCATGTTAATATCTCTTCCATTAAAATTTCTGGGACTCAATAAGTGTTCTGCTTTGGGTAGATCATGCCTCATTCTGCCCTTCCCCTCACTGTTTTTCTGTAGGTTCTTCCTCGACAAACTTGTGGTCTCTTTACTCACACCATTTTCTACAAAGAGTATCCTGGTGGTCCTAAAGAACTGAACAAAAGTATACAGGGTGGGGAACTGTTTTTCACTGTTGTTCTCAATCCAGTAAGTAAATCACATTATTTTAAGACACTTAAAGAAAATAATCATTGAGCTTGTTTTAAAGAGGTCCACAACCTTAAGAAATTGCAAATTAAACCATTGGCAGTATTTTTATTTAGCTGCTATCACTGATATGTTTAAGGTCAAATACTTTTGTCACATGTATTTCTAAAATTAAATATACTGGTCTAGGTTCAATATATTCTGTTGTTTGCTTAGTAACATGGTGGTAAAAGTTATTCGTGATATCCAGCTAAGTTATATGCAAAGTAGGCCCACCAAATTAAATGGACATACTATGTTGTCCAATGTTAGTCATATTAACCCTCTGTGTTTTAGTTAAGTTAGTTAAAGCTATACAAAAGACTTAACTTGTTCAATTTCTGCCTGCCATACAACTTTTCCAGGGACAAAACCCCTATTTTCCTCCAATGCCAACCTTATACCCAAGCCTAGACTGTCTTAACCCCATTTAACATAATGTGACACATTTCTTTTTTTTTAAATATATTTTTATTAAGTTTTGCATAAATATATTTCGCAGACATACAAAAGACAAAAATAAATAAAACAAACATAAAAAAGAAAAAAAAAGAAAAAGAAAAACATACAATACATACTACATAAACAACACAACTTAACATTAATTTTACAACATTGATCGACTTCCCTTTATCTCGATTTCGGATAATGTTATCTTAGTTATCTATCTGCTGTATCTATTCCAAAATGAAATTTATAGCGTAGTAAGCGTTATCTCATGCCTACTGTGATTTTTTTTTTTTTTTTGGATACATATATATTTCTGATTAACATTTTGATTTTCCCCTTGTCTCTATTTCCATATATGTTCTAAATTTATCCCATTCATTACTAAATTTTGTACGTTTTTGATTTCTTATTTTCTGTGTCAATTTTGCCAATTCTAAATAGTCCAATAATTTAAATTGCCACTCCTTTAATGTTGGGATTTTTGGTGTTTTCCAGTACTGTGCTATGAGGGTTCTAGCGGCCGCTGTTGCATATTGAAGAAAGGTCCTATCTTCTTCTTTAATATCCTTGCCAATTATCCCCAGCAGGAAGGCTTCAGGCTTTTTGACGAACGTATATTTAAGAATTTTTTTTAATTCATTATAAATAGATTCCCAGAATTTCTTGAGAATCTCGCACGTCCAGCACATGTGGAAGAATTCGCCCTCCTTGTTCTTACATTTCCAACACAATTTATCACCTGTTCTATAAATTTTATGCAATTTTATCGGCGTTATGTACCATCTGTACATCATCTTGTACATATTTTCCTTGAGTGTCGTGCATGCTGAATAATTCATATCTTTACGCCATAAAGCCTTCCATTTATCAAATTCTATATTGTACCCTAGATCTACCGCCCACTTCACCATCACCTCCTTTACTTCCTCGTCCTTGGTGTCCCACTCAAGCAACTGGTTGTACATTTTTGATAGTAATTTTGTTTTACTTTCTATTATTTCAATCTGGAATCTGGATTTTTTCTCACTTATTCCAATCTTTTTATCTTCCGTCCACATTGAATTTATTTGATGATATTGAATCCAACCAGTCAACTTATTTTTTATTTCTTCATATGGTCTAATCCTCCACCCGGATTCTGTTTTGGTTAGTAGGTCCTCATATGTCCATCGTTCCCCCTCAAGGTTTGATTTTTTAATTGTTAAAATATCAATTGGTGATAGCCACCAGGGTGTTTTCTGCTCCAGCAATTTTTTATTCCTTTCCCAGACTTCCAGTAGTGGCCCTCTGAAGATATGGTTAGAAAAACCTTTATGGACCCTTCCCTTGTCTCGCCATAGATAGGCGTGCCAACCAAATCTTAAGTTAAACCCCTCTAGGTCTAACATCTCTTTATTTTTGATGACGATCCAATCTTTTACCCAACAAAGGCATGCGGCCTCATAATATAGCCTCAGATTTGGAACCGCAAACCCCCCCCCCTATCTCTTTGATCTGTAAGCAATTTAAATTTGATTCTGGGTCTTTTCCCCCACCAAATAAATTTGGAAAGTAATCTCTGCCATTCTTTAAATATTGCAATTCCCCTAATTATTGGAATGTTCTGGAATAAGAAGAGTAATTTGGGTAATAAACTCATTTTAATCGCCGCCATTCTACCCATCCACGAAAGATGTAATCTGTTCCATGTATCTAAGTCCTTCATTATTTCTTTCCATGTTTTCTTATAATTATTTTCCATCAAATTTATATTTTTCATAGTTATCCAAATTCCAAGGTATTTAACTTTTTTAGCTATTTTAATTCCAGTTTGTCTTTCAAGCTCATTTTTGGTATCTTCTTTCATATTTTTAGTCATTATTTTTGTTTTTTCCTTGTTCAATTTAAATCCCGATAGTTTTCCAAATTCTTCCAGTAATTTTATAGCTTTGCCGATGCTCTCCTTTGGTTCTTCCAATGACAACATAAGATCGTCTGCATATGTTTTCAATTTGTATTCTTGCACGCCGATTTTTATGCCACGGATCTCTGGGGTTTTCCTTATCTTATTTGTAATTGTCTCTAAAACCGTGATAAACAACAGCGGTGATAGAGGGCACCCCTGTCGGGTACCTTTTGCTATTTCAAACTGTTCTGTCAGGTTATTATTTATTATTAATCTGGCTCTTTGTTGTATGTATATTGCTCTAACTCCTTCTAGGAATGTGCCCTCTATCCCTGTTTTTTCCAGGCATTTTATTAGGAAACCCCAAGAAACATTATCGAAAGCCTTCTCGGCATCAACGAACAGTAAAGCGGCAGGAATTTCACATAATGTGACACATTTCTTGATAGGCATGGCTTCCATTGTACTTTTAAGTTAACTTGTACAATGAATTCTTAATGGTGTTTAACTGCTGAACATGCCTAAGCCTCTTTGCAAATTTTTCATATTTGCCTTTTGAAGAAAGGGGTGATTCTTTTAAATCCACCCACACTTATTGTGTAGTAGTATTTGCAGAAAATAATTTTCAGGGACTGCCTGATTTCAGATGAACCCACCATGGGAAAGTTGTGTCCTGGTTGTTAGGAGAAAAAGAACAAACTATAGAGATTCCAGGACTAGGGAAAAATACAGAAACAGGAAAAGTGCACTGAGGGGAAGGGGAAAACAGCAGCTCTTTAGGACCCCAGGGATTCCTCTTGCCTGGTGTCTGAGCAATTCACTTATCAGTCATAGCTAAAATTCATTGGTTAAAAACATAGACAGATGGGAGCAGCTAGCTGGCTCATTTCACAGAAATCACTTATAATGGTACCTGCACATTTAATTTCATAACTTACTTCTTAGGAGGGCTAGAGATGTACTTTTTTAAACAAAAACTTAGAAACTGGGGCTTCTGCCCAGATGTGCCATTGAAGGCCTTCATGGCTACCATGTTGGTCATCCCTACAGCTCATGGACAAGACCAAACTGCATTTCAAGATCTAACTGTATAATGGAAATAAACGTATAACAGGGGTAAGATAATTTAGCGCCCTTCAGTTGACATTAGGCTACATCTGCCATATTCCCTGACCATTTGGATGCGCTGACTGGGGTTGATGAAAGTTGTACTCCACAAACATCTGGAGAGCACCACCTTGGCTGTGCTATGAAGTTTATTTTACATCCTCCTCTGTGCCGAAAAACAGCCACAGCAGTGTAAAAGAATAGCATATGTGAATGTCTTACATGACTTGATCATTTATATTAGCTCTATTCCCTTCTAAGTTTCCAGATCCTTCAGGTTTAGTACTATGCACAAAAACATTATCTGTTTGCTGTGTTTGTGGGAAACATAAAAGCTTGTGTTCTAAAATAGCTCATCCAGTAGTCTTCTAATGCATGCACTTTTGTGGAATTGGTTTACATCCCCTCTGTCGCTGGCTGAACTGTGATCTGATAGCAGGTATAAAATTATCCTAGCAGCAAAGCCCATTGTGTTCATAAAGCATGTAGAGAGCATAAATTCCAGCAGTGCATAAAGAACAGTAGGAGTTGATAGCACACTATTCACTTTTAAATAATCATTGCACACCCATAGGCTATGGAGGGTCAGATTCACTTGGGTAAATGCTTGTATAATGCAAAGCTGTGCATATGTACCTAGGAGTAAGTCTGGTTGAGTTTGATGGAACTTGCTCCCATGTAAGTGTGTGGGGGATTGCAGCCTTAATATGATTTGTAGCCAATTAGTGAGACCACCTATCAGGAGATAGCAAGCGTGGAGTGCATGAAGACTAGGGAAGGGCCCTAGTAGAGTGAAAGAGCATCTGCTCTATGTACAGAAGACCCCAGATTTAATCCCCAGCATCTCCAGGTAGGAGTGGGGAAGACCCCTGTCTGAAACCCTGGAGAGCCACCGCCAATCAGTGTAAACCATAGTGAGCTAGATGGACTAATGGTCTGGTTTAATGTAAGGCAGCTGTTCCTGTGATTTCATTTTTCACTTTAATTCATTTGGTTGGGATTACAGTTATTATTTTATTATTATTTATTAAATCTGTATGCCACTCTTCATCTGTAGATCTCAGGGCAGTTCAGAACATAAAAAGACAGGATAAAAAGACAAAATACATAATAAAAAAGAAAAGCCCCAAAACCAAAAAAACAACAACCCACCCCTCCCACAAAAACAGTTTTATGTACAGTATTTTAAATTGCTTCCCTGTAACTGTTGTTTCTTTGCAAGGGGCCTCGTACGCTCATACAGATGGGTTTTGCCTTCCTGCCCTAAGTAGAAATTCTCAAAACCATTTTTGTTAGGTTGTGGGCCTCCTCTTGTCTCATAAAGTCTTGGACCTTTGTCTACTGCACTGGGCTAAGCTGGCTTTGCTGGCAGAAGACTCTTCCATTTTAGATTTCTTTAGTGAGAGCAGTGCAGTCATGTTTGTATACACACAGACCCATTTTGTGGCTTCCAGTTGCCCTTTATACTTTGTATTGGTATGTGTATTGGCGGGCTCTGGTCCATGGGGTCACGAAGAGTCGGACATGACTAAACGACTAAACAACAACATTGGTATGTGTACCCAGTGTTTAGGAAGGAAGGAGAGGGATTGTGACAGCTTTTCCTCGCAGTACTTTGTGTTTCTTCCTGTCATTAAATGTCTCTCTTATCTATCCCAAGGCACAGATTATTTGATGAATATACATTTTTAAACTTTGCCTGCCTGAGTAATTAACGCTACCTATTTTGCTCAGCATAGAATTCTTTTGTTTTGTTTTTGTCATGACTTCAAGCCTGGCACCTCAGGTGACAATTTACTTCACATTGCATTGCTTCCAGACATGGCTGTCTGCCATGCTAATATTTCTTCATTTTGAAGTCAGTGATACTGTTATTACCATTGATGGTGTTACATTTTGACAGTACTGTGGTGGTTTTTCTGCAACAAGGCTTGTTTGCTGATCCATAGTAAGAACTTGATTGCCTTTGAGCATATTTTTATTCTGTTTTTATTGCTTACTTCCTTGGGCTAACCCACTACTAGAATGTAAGGGAGATAAGGCTGTAAGTTCTCAATGAAGCAGATAATTGTTGCCGCAATAGTCTCCTTATGTGAATTAGAAACAGTAGTGGTTATGTTGTTCCACAGCTGCTAGAGGCTTCTTGGTCAACATGACAGGGGCCATTGTGCAGATTCATAGTGACATGATAAGGACAAGTCCTCAAGTTTGGTGGCCATATTGAAAACATTTGGGACAGTTCCTAGCTAATGAAAAGTTGCACTTACAGAAAGTTCCACAAACAGAAGTGGTGATTTTCACAGATTCCTCCTTTCCCCATGCAGTGTCATGGCACCCTATGAAAATCTGGATTCCTATGGAACAGTGAAGAGGTTGATACCAGGGGCTACAGCAGGAAGGGGGAAATTGGCAAAAATTGCTTTCCCCATCCTAAATGGAATAATTCCTTTCAAGTGCAGTAGGGTTCCATTAGATCTGACCTGCTGCATCTCTCTTTCTTGCTTTGTTGACAATTTAAAATAAATATTATGGGCTAGTAGAATCATACTTCCATTCAGTGTTTCAAAGGATGAGATGCTACCAGTCTCCTAAGGGCATCTTGTGAATGATGAAGAAACTAAACATGTAGGTTTTGAACCAGATATAGAACAGTGCCATTCAGTAGTATATTTGTTTTGCAGGATTTGCTAATAAAACATGACAGAAAGGCATTATCAGTATCTCTGAGCCTGTAGAAGAGCAATTATACCCAAGGGCCAAGTTGAGTTCAACATACAAACACACCTGTCTATAAATCTAAATGAATACTTCTGTATCTTTACTTTATGTCTGCTTCCTGCCACGCATGTAGACATTATTCCTTAGTAATAATAATAATAATAATAATAATAATAATTTATTTGTACCCCGCCCATCTGGGGTACACTCTGGACGGCTTCCAAAAAAATATTAAAATCCTCTAATACATCAAACATTAAAAGCTTCCCTAAATAGGGCTGCCTTCACATAGCTACAATAGATAACATATACATTCTGCAATCATGTTCCTGTATCTGTTTATGCTATATTTACATGGGGAATGGTACATTCTGTGAATGAAGGCCATAAATGGCCTGAGTTCAGTATATCCTGAGCAGTTATCCTCCTTATGAAAAACTGGCAACCTTCTAGACCAGCTTTTCTCAACCTGTGGGTCCCCAGATGTTGTTGAAGTACAATTCCCATCACCCCTAGCTAGCAAGGGATGATGGGAGTTGTAGTCCAACAACATCTGGGGACCCACAGGTTGAGAACTGCTGTTCCAGACCTACTGAAAGGCATGTGCTTCAGGTCCTGTTACTCCACCCTCTGCCAAAAACCAGATAACACAAAATAAGAGCTATCACTGTCAAAGTACAAGCCCCATGCCACATGCTGCCCAGAGAAACCTGATGGTGTCACTCAGTATTAACCTTCTAGAGGCAAGAGAAGAGTTAATTTGATTTGCCTAGAATCCTGGTATTGTATCCAACTTAATCATTGACAGCATGGAATGCCTTCCATGAGTGCAATGGAAGCGCCCTCTCACTTCCCCCAAACCCATTCTGGAGGCTTAGCCAAACCTCCATGGCAGATCTGGGGGGTGCTTGGGAGGAGTTCCATTGTGCTCAAAGAAGTTGCAGGTGGTTGGACTAGATGACTCTTAGAATCATAGAGTTGGAAGAGACCACAAGGGCCATCGAGTCCAACCCCCTGCCAAGCAGGAAACACCATCAGAGCACTCCTGACATATGGTTGTCAAGCTTCTGCTTAAAGACCTCCAAAGAAGGAGACTCCACCACACTCCTTGGCAGCAAATGCCACTGTCGAACAGCTCTTACTGTCAGGAAGTTCTTCCTAATGTTTAGGTGGAATCTTTTTTCTTGTAGTTTGGAACCATTGCTCCGTGTCCGCTTCTCTGGAGCAGCAGAAAACAACCTTTCTCCCTCCTCTATGTGACATCCTTTTATATATTTGAACATGGCTATCATATCACCCCTTAATCTCCTCTTCTCCAGGCTAAACATGCCCAGCTCCCTTAGCCGTTCCTCATAAGGCATCGTTTCCAGGCCTTGGACCATTTTGGTTGCCCTCCTCTGGACACGTTCCAGTTTGTCAGTGTCCTTCTTGAACTGTGGTGCCCAGAACTGGACACAGTACTCCAGGTGAGGTCTGACCAGAGCAGAATACAGTGGCACTATTACTTCCCTTGATCTAGATGCTATACTCCTATTGATGCAGCCCAGAATTGCATTGGCTTTTTTAGCTGCCGCGTCACACTGTTGGCTCATGTCAAGTTTGTGGTCAACCAAGACTCCTAGATCCTTTTCACATGTACTGCTCTCAAGCCAGGTGTCACCCATCTTGTATTTGTGCCTCTCCTTTTTTTTTGCCCAAGTGCAATACTTTACATTTCTCCCTCTTAAAATTCATCTTGTTTGTTTTGGCCCAGTTCTCTAATCTGTCAAGGTCGTTTTGAAGTGTGATCCTGTCCTCTGGGGTGTTAGCCACCCCTCCCAGTTTGGTGTCATCTGCAAATTTGATCAGGATGCCCTTGAGTCCATCATCCAAGTCGTTGATAAAGATGTTGAATAAGACCGGGCCCAAGACAGAACCCTGTGGCACCCCACTAGTCACTCTTCTCCAGGATGAAGAGGAACCATTGATGAGCACCCTTTGGGTTCGGTCAGTCAGCCAGTTACAAATCCACTGAGTGGTAGCATAGTCAAGTCCGCATTTTACCAGCTTCTTTACAAGAATATCATGGGGCACCTTGTCAAATGCCTTGCTGAAATCAAGGTAGGCTACATCCAATGCGTTCCCTTCATCTACCAGGCTTGTAATTCTGTCAAAAAACGAGATCAGGTTAGTCTGACATGACTTATTTTTCAGAAATCCATGCTGACTATTGGTGATCACAGTATTCCTTTCTAGGTGCTCACAGACTGTTTGTTTAATGATCTGCTCCAGAATCTTCCCTGGTATTGATGTCAGACTGACTGGGCGGTAATTATTTGGGTCCTCTCTTTTCCCCTTTTTGAAAATAGGGACAACATTTGCCCTCCTCCAGTCTGCCGGGACTTCGCCTGTTCTCCAGGAATTCTCAAAGATGACTGCCAGTGGTTCTGAGATCACATCTGCCAGTTCTTTTAATACTCTTGGATGCAGTTCATCTGGCCCTGGAGACTTGAATACATCTAAACTAGCCAAGTATTCTTGTACTATCTCCTTAGTTATTCTGGGCTGTTTTTCCTCTGCTGAATCATTTGCTCCAAATTCTTCAGGTCGGGCATTGTTTTCTTTATCGGAGAAGACTGAGGCAAAGAAGGCATTGAGGAGTTCAGCCCTTTCTGTGTCCCCTGTTTGCATTTCACCATCTTCTCCTCTGAGTGACCCCACTGTTCCTTTGTTCTTCCAACTCTAAGATTCTATTATTCTAAGCTGTGCCTCACACACAATGATTTTCTTGGATACAACTCCTGATTATTATTATTTACTAATTTAACTAATGATAGGGTTTTCTGATGCAATATTTAGTATACATTTTTGATATACTCATTTCTGTCTGTTACCTTAATTTTAGCTCCAAAAAAAGTGTTACTGAAATTTTAGTAAGAAAGCCACTGCAATGGTTGAGATTTGTAACACACACACACACACACCCCGATGCATCCTAATGGCTGTGTGGGGTTTCTGTGCTTTCTGGATATGGCTGGCACCATTAGTCTCTTTTCAAAATGGAAGTCTACTTTAAATAGTTCGTTTCCTCCAGCTGTGGCTCTTTCTGAACAATGAATTGGAACCACATAGCACTTTACAGGCCTTAAGTGTAATAGTGCTTCATCAGGATATCATACTAGGCTGCCACAGATGTATTGCCCTTGTAAGCTTTGCCGTGGACTTCCTATAAAAAGGTGGAGAACCATACATTGGCATTTATCTTATCCTGTATGTTATTTATGGCCTTGTAAAGGTAAGAAAAATGGATGTTGCTGCAGACTTTGGGATGGCTTTCTGTACTGCTTGTACAGTGCCTTTAGAATTTGTTGGTATGACTGAAATACAGATGATGAAAACAGCAAGTCAGATAAGAGATTTCAAACAGTATTATACCCATCCTTGAAACCTTTATTGCATTAACTGTTTAGTCCATGAAACCAACCTACATAACTAACCTAACACATTTTGTGCAGAATATCAATAATTCCTCTTAATAATAGTGATAATTAAATAACTGACAGCTTTGCATCCTTTAATTGCAAATATATAATTGAATGGTTTCCTCGCAAAACGTTAGCTTGATTTTTCAGCAGATCCTTTTTCCTCCCAAGACTGCTCCCTCTCTCTTTTCATGTTCCACATCAACCTCCTTCAGTGTTGTAATGCATGATGCTCTGCTTCAGTACATGCTTTAGGCAGATTTGATATCGTCTGTGGGACACAATACCGTATTTTTTGCACCATAACACTCACTTTTTTCCTCCTAGAAAGTAAGGGAAAATGTCTGTGCATGTTATGGAGGGAATGCCTACGGGTGGCATGCCTACGGATTTTCCTCCTCTAAAAACTACATGCGTGTTATGGTCGGGTGCGTGTTATAGAGCGAAAAATACGGCACTTTAGAACTCTGTTGTTCTAGTGCATTTTATGTTATAAATTACAGAACTGAAATTGAGGACACAAGTAATTTCTCAGTGTGGCAGAGCTGAAACCTTCCAGACATCAAGTACTATTCTTTGGGCTAGTAGATGAAAACTTGGTTCCAGAGAAGTTCAAGGATGGATATGTGTATCCATGTTGCCATCCACTTACAGCCCTGCCCCCATAAAGGGTACTGTTCCAGGCTCTCTGCAGCACTAGAAGCAACCTCATTCTTCTTTGGGTCCTAGACACAATCAGTTTTGTTTGAGCAGTTATGGTATGCCCTGCCTATCTGTAATAAAATATGGCTTTCTGTATTATTTATGCAGTCCAACAGGTTCTGTAAAAATAAATAAATAAAATAATTATGGACTGGATCGAGATTAAATCTACTCCCACAGAAATCAGTGTGACTTAGGTTAGTCATGACTATCTGGTTCCATTGATTTCAGTGATACTAAAGCATTACTTACTGAGTTTTCACCCAACCCTCTCTTATAGATATTTACTAATGGAGATCTGTGGTAGCTGTGAGATTTTCCTATACAGCTTATGTTGAAGAAACGTGTGACATTGCAGGCAGAACCCTTTTTATTTCAAACTTTGAATAGTGTTCTTTCATGCCATCTACCGTATTTTTCGCCCTATAGGATGCACTTTTTCCCCTCCAAAAATGAAGGGGAAATGTGTGTGCGTCCTATGGGGCGAACGCAGGCTTTCGCTGAAGCCTGGAGAGCGAGAGGCGTCGGTGCGCACCGACGTCTCTCGCTCTCCAGGCTCCAGGAAGCTATCCGCAAGCCTTGCACGCCCGGGGGGAGTTCCCCCGGGCGCGCAAGGCTTGCGGGCGGCAGCCGGCAGCGCGGAGCACGGAGTGCCCTTCGGAGGACGCCCCGTGCTTCGCACTGGTGTCGGAAAGCCTTGCGCACCCGGGGGATCTCCCCCCGGGCGCGCAAGGCTTGCGGGCGGCAGCCAGCAACGCGGAGCACGGGGCGCCCTTCGGAGGACGCCCCGTGCTTCGTGCAGGTGTCGGCAAGCCTTGCGCACCCGGGGGATCTCCCCCCGGGAGCGCAAGGCTTGCGGCCGGGAGCACGGGGCGCCCTTCGGAGGACGCCCCCTGCTTCGTGCAGGTGTCAGCAAGCCTTGCGCACCCGGGGGATCTCCCCCCGGGCGCGCATGGCTTGCGGGCGGCAGCCTGCAGTGCGGAGCACGGGGCGCCCTCCCGAGGACGCCCCGTGCTTCGCGCAGGTGTCGGCAAGCCTTGCGCACCGGGGGGCGCGTGGGGCGCCCTGAAGCAAAGCGCCCCTCGTGCCAGGCAGACATCGGCCAGCCCCACAACCTCGGGGGACAGCGGGGAGGCGCAGCACCGCCATCCCACTGTTCCCCGACCTGGTTTTGGGGGGGAAATAAAGGGGGGAAAATTTCCTTTATTTCCCCCCCAAAAAAGTAGGTGTGTCCTATGGGACGGAGCGTCCTATGGGACGAAAAATACGGTATCTTTTTCTTTTTTTAAAAAAAGGTTATTTTTCCTTCACAAATTTAAGAAAATAAATTCAAGTGCAGACAGAAACCTAATTCATTATTCTGTCACTTTGTGAGTCTAATGGAGCAAGAGCAGCTGTTAAGAGCCTCTGAATACCTGAGATTGAACTCTTCAGAGTAACATGGAGACAATATCAGGGACCAACATACACAGTGTACACAATGCAAAATTAATTGGAAAATAGATGGTCTGAAAGTTAAACACACTCTTGTGGCCTGTAAACATTTGTTCTGCAGCTAAAATAACAGCACTATATTAAACTAAAAGAATATTTGCTTCTAGCACTTAAGTGAAACAAATTCATTAACCACCATTCATTTTGTTTTTAAGCACTGGATTACATGACATTACTTCTGTTCCTATTATTAAACAATGTATCAAGTAAACCTAATGCCAAAATTAAGCCCATGACAAAAAGATGTAAGAAATTGAATTAGAAACTTGAAAATATGTACTTGGAATTGAATTGCTCGAAGCCAATTTATGTTAGTCCCTATGGTGGTCTGCTAGAAAAATATATTGGTGCTAGCAAACATTTTCAAAAGGAAGTTATCACTGAACCCTGAATAGTATTCAGAAGACCTGCCAATCTTCTCATTGTGTGCTCATCTGGTCTTCTAAGTTCAGTTGCAAAATTAAGGAATGCATTTTTCTGATTTTCATTAATCTAGTTTTAGAACCCATATTTCTTATCTTAAGCTGAATTATTTACCCACAAAGTTACCACTTTCCTTCCTTCATCCTTTTTTTTAGTGGTCAGGGTAGGACTTAAGTAGAGCATATATCAGAGATTTAACTGAAAGGAGAATGTGATGCTAACATCCATTACCAAGATGAAGGTCTACCAGGCTTGCACGTTGAGAATGCTGCTTTATGGAAGTGAGTCCTGGGCAACTTACGACCACCTTCCACATGCAGCAGCACAACTAGACACCTTCATCTCCTTCAGCTGCAACAAATATGTCTGTCTCTACAGCCACAGCAGTCGCACATCAGTCTCTACAGCCACAGCAGTCGCTGCAACCTTCCAACAGCTTGATCTCACCCCCAAAGGCAAACTCCTCCATTGTTTCCTGAGACGAATGGATGGATGTCAACAGAACTGAGAGGACAGACAGGAAAGGGCGGCTTTCTATGTTGTATAGAATGAAGCAACATGTCTTGACAATAGATTGAATATAGGTGCAAAGGAAAAGGATGATTAAAAATAAAGCCAAGGCTGTGTATTACAGTAGGCACTGCCCTCTAATCTGTTGGGTTCAACTGGGATGTTCTGTTGCAGAATAGCACATTGTCAAGAAAACATTGAACTATTTTAAGATGTAATATCTGAATACTTGTTTTCTTTTTCTTTTCTTTTTTTGCTCCATGTTTTCATCATAAACTAAAAGCTGGGTGAAATGTTTGCTACTTCAAGGGTTTGGAATGAACACAGATCCAAAGGGGAGGGAGACCTTTTGCCACTCTTGATTTTGCAGTGTGCGAAAGCAGGCATGCTACCAAGAAGTCAAAAGGAGATGATTATCCAGCTTGCCCAGAGGGTTATGTGCAATGGGAAAACAAAATCGAGAAACTTTGCTACTGTTCTGAAAAAGATGAAAATTAAAAAACAGTTACTAGCCAGGGGCCAAATGTAGCTCTAAACCATCATTTAAAACATTTTTTTCCATTCAATTTTCTCCTTTAAGGATCTTAATTTCCTTGGAGTGCAATGAAACACTGCTAGATTTCAAGTTCATTTGGGAGAAAAGGTGAAAAAGGGTGGGTGTTTTTTCACTGAAGCAACAAAATGCTGAACTGCTCTAATAACAAAGCTTTTAAGATGGTGGGATGCAATCTAATAATGTACCAAAACACACATTTTAAAGGGTGGAAAGGTTAGTAGAATTCATTCAGTCTTGTCTTGCCTTTTCTAAAAGGGAGAGGGGTGTTAAAGGCTATCAGTGCATTGCTGACTCACATTTGCTTGAGAAGAATTGGAAAGCATATATTCACTAAGAAATTGCTCAGGACCAATTTGCATGTAGGAAATGTATTGTAGGGCTTAAGCATAATGAAATGCTGGTTGTTTTTGTTCCTAGTTTGGTTTTGCATTTTCACACATCTGAAGAAATGAGCTCCAGCTCCAGAGACCTTTATACTAATATTAAGTGTATAATTATTTAATGTAAGGCAATGCTCTTTGTAGGATTTGCTTATGGAAACCAACATAGCTACACATGTGGAATGTTATTTTGATAAACTGAACATTTCACATACATTCAAGTTCTCTCCTGGACCAAAGGCCTTACTATAGGCTGCTAAAAATGTTTAAGAGATGATGAAGGGCCAATTTTCCTGGCATGGCTTCTCCCATCACAGTGCTGCAGTGAAATGATTCCTCCTTCCGTACTGCTGAGTCTTGTCTTGGTGCCATTCAGGGTCTGGACTTCACAGTACTACAAAGAACTAGTGGGCTTCCTAAATATAAATTTGTCTCCATAGAGAAGCAGTTGTAAACATCTGGGACTTTGCCATGATAAGCAAAGTTCCTGAGTAGAACTTAAAAACATGACAGGCAGATTTTGGAATCCCTTCTAACAGTAAACATATAATAAACATATTTTAAAACAGCGAAGAAAACCTAGATTTAACACTATGAGCTGAAACTAACATTTTATCATGTCTCTTTTCTTGCAAATATGTTGAACATTTTGTAATGCAGAGGCAGAGTGGAACTAAAACTGAATTTGAGGTCCATGTTGAATTTTTTTCTCTTCCCTGGCAAAGCATCCTATTTTTGAAAATGATTTATTATGATCTATTTAGTCCACTTTTTTTATAAAAAAAAAAAGGAAAAAGAGTAAAAAACCCTCCACACAATAACATTCTTAGGATTATAGTGAGATTTGCTTCAGGGAAAGAATAATACATATTTTCCCTGAACTACTAACCTTTTCAAGTTCTCTCTCTTTCCCCCTCTTTCAGTGCAGTGTTAAAGTTGTTGGCAGGTAAAGAATTGCCGGGAGGTGAACTGACATTATAAATGTCAGAGGTCAGCACAGGTGTAGGAGGAAAAAGAAGCTGCTGAAAAATCAAGCTTACCTTTTGTGGGGAAACCTTCCAATTATATCTTTGTTGAAAGTAACAGTCCAGTTTCTAGACTACTTACGGCTTCAGCACTAAAAATAAGAAAAAGAAATTTGAAAAGGTTATACATGTGGCCAAAAAATACATTATTCCTTGCCTGAAGGGAACACAGCCATCTTTTGAAAATACATTTTTTTACCATTCTAGCTTTATAAGGGGGATTGTGTTCTATGAATTATATCTCTTTGTATCTCTTCATGCTTTGAGAATAACAAAAAATGAAGCCCCGGGCTTTAGTCACAAGCCAGGCAGTGTCACAAGGTGACACTCATTAAACAAATTCTCTGTGAAATGATGCTTGTTGCAAATTCTGCTAAAGAAGCAGCACAGAAATAGAACTGCAGAGCTTTGGGTGGAAATGGAGTGCATAGAAGGTACATTTTAAAATGCATTGCAACCTGAAAGCTGCAAATCCAACTTTCCTTCTCTAAACCTTGATTTTGTGGGTGAGGAAAAGGTTTAAATAATATCATACCTTCTTCCTGTCATGCAAAGAAATATCTTATCTCAGATTGAGCCAGAGGAAATGTCTTATAATATTAGACTATATTTCAATTTCTAGCACATTCAGTCATTCCTACAATTAATTGGCCTTTTAACAAGATATTCAAGCTGTTTCCCATGTAAGCAAGGCTAGGCAGTCGAGCACTGTGTTTGCTAGTTGGGCAGCTTTTGTAGAAAAATACTGCATTTGGTATTGTGAATACAAAAATACAATATTGTTTGAAATACAATGCTTTCTCTTTAATGTATGTACTTTAGTTGTCCTGATTAGCAGGGCTCCAGTTTTTACTTGCAGTGGCATGTGTTCAGTCGCTTTCTGGAGAGGGTGATGAGCCCTGGACTACCAATCCTGGAGGTGTGGGGTAGAGAGGACTGCTAATGTGATCCATAGAAACACAGGAAGCTGCCTTACACCAAGTCAAACTACAGTGGTACCTCGGGTTAAGTACTTAATTCATTCTGGAGGTCCGTTCTTAACCTGAAACTCTTCTTAACCTGAAGCACCACTTTAGCTAATGGGGCCTCCTGCTGCTGCCGCGCCGCAGGAGCCCGATTTGTGTTCTTATCCTGAAGCAAAGTTCTTAACCTGAAGCACTATTTCTGGGTTAGCGGAGTCTGTAACCTGAAGCGTATGTAACCCGAGGTACCACTGTATCTGGTCTTTCTATTCCAAATAATAGTGGATTGATCCCCAAAGTTGAAGGAAAGCATGCAATTTGGGGTTTGATTCTGCCTCAGGGTAGGGGTACAGACATGTAGCATCTTTGCTCTCACCTGCCAGATACTTCAACAACCCAGCAAGTATAGAAACACAACATAGCTCCAGACTCTCCCTTTCCAGCTCTGAGTGAAAGGTGGGACAAGGGCTTCGTTTTTGCTTTGCATGAAATCTACACCCTTTTCACCAGCTCCAAGTTGGGAAAGGGAGTGTGGGATTGTCTCTGGTCTTTTAGAGGTGAGGTCAGAGACAAGAGCCCATACCTTTGGAGAGAAATGCATGGTTTTGGTAACCACAAGTTTTGGGTTGACTAATCCCTTCTGATTCAGACAGTTGTTTTTAGCGACATTCAGATCTTTTCTAGGGAAGTGTAACCAATGCTATTGTATTTGTTTCCAGGGGTTGTATAGCAGGGAAAGTAGCAGCTCATGGGGAAATATTAGATATTGTAATGCACCTTATATATAACTTGTTGAATTTGCAGGGACTTCTGTTACCATGTAAGGGATTGCTACCTTATTTGTTGACCACTACACAACAATCTGTAGTTCAGAGATGGAAATCCTTGGAAGATCTAGACTTACCTGCTTGGCACAGAAATGTTTGAAATACTGCATTCTTGGGGGGGAAAACACACACAACCTACCAGGGGAAAAGGAATCACAGACCTTTTATGCCATCTGGAGGAACTTTATTTTATATGCATCTAATAACAATATACGTGATTATTATTTTTGTTCTGTTTCCTGTAAGAAAATTTTGGGCGGGAGGGATATTATTTATACATTCCATTTAATAAATATTTAGATAATAATAATTGAACAGATGTTCATTTGCCAAGCACATTTGCTGGCCAAAAATCATCACTTATCATAACTGATTCAAAGTCTATAGTGGTAGAGAACAAGTTTTCCCTATGCTTCCAAAATTCTTTTTTACTTAGTTTATCACTGCAGCTGATGTAGCATCAGTTCACTGATGCACTACTAACTGTATGCTGCATAGAAACTAGCTATGTCATACCAGCCTTGGGAGCCCAATGTGCTTTACTGTGCTGTCTTACCACCACAGCAGAGCATAGGATATGCCTGTCAATAAGAGCATGCGTAGCCAGAGCATTAAGGACAAATAGCATGGATGTTATCTTCCCTGGAACTTCACTGCCATCTAGTGATACCGTAAGAAAATTGTGCTTTGTTTTACAGATCAGCATCTTCATGACTCACTTGTCTAACTATGGGAATGACCGCTTGGGTTTGTACACCTTTGTCAATCTGGCTAATTTTGTTCAGAGTTGGACTAACCTGAAGCTGCAGACACTACCTCCAATTCAGTTGGCTCACAAGTACTTTGAACTCTTCCCTGAGCAAAAGGACCCTCTTTGGCAGGTAAGATTGCAAAAGAAACATGCTATGAGGGATAGAACGGACAGCTTGCTTAATCTTCTGTGCAGTCTGATAGTCTTTTTTAGCCCTACCTGTAGATCCCAGGGATTGAACATGCAGCATAAAAATCATATACCGCATATATAAAACTGCTTTCTACCCTTAATGTCAGATTACTAATCTGAATCTAACTAAGCAAAGCTTTTGATTGCTAACTGAATGTTATAAAATCAGTATCACTTTTATCATTACTCCCCCCCCCCTTTCTAGATCTCTGCTTCTTAAAAACCATATATAAAAAAAGTATTTTACACAACCTAGCAACATATATAATTTGGAGATTTTTCTCCCCTTTTTAATCCAATGGTGCCAGTGTGGTGTAGTGGTTAAGAGTGGTAGACTCGTAATCTGGTGAACTGGGTTCGCGTCTCCACTCCTCCACATGCAGCTGCTGGGTGACCTTGGGCTAGTCACACTTCTCTGAAGTCTCTCAGCCCCACGCACCTCACAGAGTGTTTGTTGTGGGGGAGGAAGGGAAAGGAGAATGTTAGCCGCTTTGAGATTCCTTAGGGTAGTGATAAAGCGGGATATCACATCCAAACTCTTGTTGTTTAGTCTTAGTTGTCTTCGACTCTCCGTGACCCCATGAACAAGAGCATGCCTTGGAAACGCTCACTTTCTTCTCAAAGCTTCTCCTTTTTATGTCCATGGAGTTTTCTTGGCAAAATACTGCAGTGGTTTGCCAGTTCCTTCTCCAGGTGGATCACATTTAGTCTAAACTCTTGGCTATGACCTGTCCATCTTGGGTGGCCCTGCACGGCATAGCTCAGAGCTTCTTGGAGTTATTCAAGCCCCTTCGCCACAACAAGGCAGTGATCCATGATGGGGAATGGTGCCTTATGTTTGCCTAAATCCTTATGTTGAAGTTTGAATCATCCTGTGATGTCAGGTTATTGACAAGTGGGTGTCCCCACCCACTTGCCAAAAATGGCCCACATGGTGGTACCAGATATTATGAATAGAATAAATATAAACTATTTTAGCATTGATACTAGATAAACATAAATTAAGGCTGCAATCCTATACACACTTACTTGGGAATAAGCCTCTTTGCACTCAATGCTGATTGCATAGGACTGTGCTATTAGATCATAATAAGGAAACGTGATTCCTATCAGTAATACTTATTTTATATTCATCATTCAAAAATTAAAGTTAAAAATTAATTTTAATGCTTAGAAATTAAAATTTATCTTGCAACATAATATGTAAACTAGACAATTTAGCTACTGTTGACTAGTAGCAATAATGATGATGATGAAAGATTGCTTTTTCCTTAACTTAGAATCCTTGTGATGACAAGCGACACAGAGATATCTGGTCAAAAGAAAAAACCTGTGATCGGTTACCAAAATTCCTGGTTATTGGACCCCAGAAAACTGGTAAGGGCTTATTGAATTGGCTTGGTAGAAGAAAATATTAGCTAGGAGCAACAATGATGAACTCAGGCTTATCTACACTGCAGCTTCTATGAACCAACAGAGCAGAAGGCTGTTCTGTTTGATTCATAAAGACTGCCCCAACATTACAACTGTCTACTCCAAAATGGCTGTTAAATTATAAGTGATTGTATAAAACAAAAAATATTTATTTAGAGTTGTGTTCTTCCACACGTAACCCAAATACCAGCATACACCAATTTTTTATACTTGTTTAGTTTGAGCAGGAACATTTGCTTTCCTTTATTTTTATTATTGGCATTCAGTTGCATTTGAACATTTACTGTATTTGTTATTAATTGATGTTTCAACAATTGAGTTTGTTTTATGATTACTCTAAAGTGTTACAATGTTAATATAATCAAACTGAGTTACCTGCTGGATTGTCATGTTATGTTTTGAATTTATTTCATATTTGATTGCTATTGTAATGATTTATTGATTTGCATTTTTGTTCTATTGTGAGCTACTTTGAGCACATTTTTTAATGGAAAAGTGGTATATAAATTTAAATAAAACACTAAAGCAATGCATCTTCTGCAATGTAAGTGAATGAAATCTCAGGTGTTCTCAGTATAGATACAGCTACTACTTAAATAAATTTCAATTCAGCATTGATCCAAGAAAACTTTTTAAAGACAAGTACTTTTTTTTCATTGAAAAAAGTTTTGCATGCATATTATACATGTTTTTAAAAGTTCATTGCTGGTATAATTGAGGATGATTATCACAAAATACGAATGTTGTATAAAATTAGGATCCAGTTGATAGAACGTCCTGTCTTGTCTCAACTCTTGGATTTTTATTCTCTTTGCAGGTACAACAGCTTTGTATTTGTTCCTGATTATGCATCCATCCATCATTAGTAACTCCCCCAGCCCCAAAACCTTTGAGGAGGTACAGTTCTTTAATAGAAATAACTACCACAGGGGGATTGATTGGTAAGATGGGTTACTAGTATAAATCTCAAAATTTCTATACTGTGCACAATACAAAAATGGCATTACCAATGTGAGGTTGTTTATGCAGACTAAAATAACTTTTACTATTCTAATAATTAAGTGTGTGCAAATAATGTAGCATCAATTACAAATACAATAAATGCCATCTGTGATTTCTTCCCTTATTTTACCACAGCTCTTGGAAAATACTGGTATATTTCAAACAATTAGATACTTCTGATTATACAAAGAAAGAGAAGTTTAATTACAATTTGTCACGTTATGTAATTGTGTCTTGAATGGAAATGGAATATTATCTAGCAGCTACAAGTCTGAGTCTACCTAAAAGACAATACAGTGGTGCCCCGCAAGACGAATGCCTCGCAAGATGGAAAACCCGCTAGACGAAAGGGTTTTCCGTTTTGGAGGTGCTTCGCAAAACGAATTTCCTATGGGCTTGCTTCGCAAGACGAAAATGTCTTGCGAGTTTTTCTGACTTTTTCCCCCTTTCCCCCCCTTTTTCTAAGCCGCTAAGCCGCTAAAAGCCGCTAATAGCACTAATCCGCTAAGCCGTCAATGGGCTTGCTTCGCAAGACGAAAAAACCGCTAGACGAAGAAAATCGCAGAACGGATTCTTTTCGTCTTGCGAGGCACCACTGTATAAACCACAACATTCTATTCTTTACTAAGGTAGCAAGTAGCAATTTAAAAAGAGCCACTGCTGTGTTTCTTACATGTCTCTTTAGAGGTTTCTGTTCACTTTCATAAAAGCTGGTCTTCCTAAACATGCTGCTGCATATGGCTAAAACAGTAGTCGAAATGTAGTGGAATGCCAGCCCACATATTTCCAGGTGGATCTATAACCATCCCACACATTTTTAGGGGAACATAGTTGAGTCTGGCTTAACCATTCCACTTTTCTCCCTCTTTGAAACCATCTGACTTCCCTTTACCTCCAGCTTCAGGCACAGCGTTAAACAGCCAGCTGGGGAATAGCCAGTTTAGCAGTAATTTTAGACGTCTTTGTGTTTTACTCCTCACATGTGCAAGAGGGAAATCCTGTAGGACATTTTCATTTTAACATCTCATTAAAATGAATGGGTTCTCTGCAAAAGTAGTCCTTTTCTTGGCATAAATGAACTTCCTCTTGGATTGTGTCCACTGTCTTGTACTTAACCATAATATTATATTATTCCATTCTATTCTAATATATTAATATTATTCTACTTAACCATAATGTTCTAATTACCCATAATGTTAACAGTGAGGGAAGGTTTGTTGATACCATGTAGAGAGTAGTGAGAAAATAATCCTTGAAAAGAGGGCCCCCGTCTTGTATCAGGATATTTTGCCTGATGGACCAATCCCAGAAAAGATCTGCTCTAGCGGGTTTTCTCATGGAACTCTGTTCTCACACATTGATGCTGGTTCTATGAGAGTAGTCTACTTTCTTAGAATGACAAATGCCATATTGGTTTTATTTTTGCAAAAGATTTTTATTATTAAGTTCAACAGGTGGTTTGTGGTTAATAAATACCACATGTTTATTTGGTTAGTCAACTAAAATGCTTGCTGCTGACTGACTCACACACAGTTTAAACAAAATAAAAAAAATTCCTTCCAGTAGCACCTTAAAGACGAACTAAGTTAGTTCTTGGTATGAGCTTTCGTGTGCATGCACACTTCTTCAGGTATCTGAAGAAGTGTGCATGCACACGAAAGCTCATACCAAGAACTAACTTAGTTCGTCTTTAAGGTGCTACTGGAAGGAATTTTTTTATTTTGTTTTGACTATGGCAGACCAACACGGCTACCCATCTGTAACTCACACACAGTTTGTTCAGATTCTTCCATTTTTGTAAATCTGATC
The DNA here is from genome assembly GCF_964252035.2 of Podarcis erhardii. Taxonomy (NCBI): domain Eukaryota; kingdom Metazoa; phylum Chordata; class Lepidosauria; order Squamata; family Lacertidae; genus Podarcis; species Podarcis erhardii. Next base: position 52,761,132 of record NC_138512.1, on the reverse strand, counting down.
ATCATATGAACCGCAACAACTAAGAACAGCCTCCATGAAGCACTTCTGTTGATAGTATTGTACAGTGTTGTTAAGGAGAAAATAAGATACATTACTGGGGGGAAAGGAAACAAAATGTTGAAATTTCTCAAATGTTGTTTCCCTGGACAGACTGTCTTCATGGACTCTTAACATTTAGCAAGGCTAGTTATAGGGACAACATATAGCATTGTCTGTGAATCAATATGCTCACAGAGCTGAAAGCAGACATGGAAGGTGGTTGTATTGATTCACAGGCAGTTGTATATGCTTTTCACTCTAACTAGGTTTGTGAGATGTCAGAACTCATAGCAGTCTTGTTTTTCTACCACAAAAGCCTGAATCAAAGGCCACTGACAGAATGGCTGCAGCTTCTGGCCAGAGCACATCAACAAATGTTCCTGCTCCAAAACCTCGATAAAATGTGATTCCAGGTGTGTGTGGTTGGAAAGTTTCTAAACTTCTCATTTATCTAATTAGGAAATACCGTTTAGCAGACAAGTGCAAACATTTGGTTGCTTCTATGTGACAATGACACCTAGGATTGGTTTAACATATTACAAAATATAACAGATAAAGCTTGTCTTTGAATTTTTTTAATGTGGTTAAAATAAGTTCCTTTCTGCATAATGCTTGCAACTTCTAAACTGTTCTAAGGAACATATTCTTTTTCTGTAGGTATATGGAATTCTTTCCTGCACCTTCAAACATTACTACAGACTTCCTTTTTGAGAAGAGTGCTAACTATTTCCATTCTGAAGAAGCCCCAAAACGAGCAGCTTCTTTGATTCCAAAGGCAAAAATCATCACCATTCTCATTGATCCATCAGATCGAGCATACTCCTGGTATCAGGTAGAAGATTTAAGAATTCAGGTTCTAGATTAATATATGATCAAGAATTTTGGGTTGCTTGTTTTAGCATATGCACCTCTATTTTATTTTGAAGGACAAAACATTATTTGAATTAAGCCTTTCTTAGCAAGTCACCACACAATCCTAGGTATGACTACTCATAAATAAGCCCCATTTATTTCAGTGTGTTTATTCCTAGGTAAATGGGATTAAGATTTCAGCATCACTTCTTAATCTATAAGTTTGGTTTGGATTGGACTGCTGGTAAAGACTGGTGATCCATTCCTTTAATTCTCATAAGTTTATTATAGCATACTTTTCTATTATGATATTATTTTCCCTTATAGCTAGTTTCTTATAGAATTCAATACTGTCCTAGAAATTTAGAAAGCTGCCTTGTATTAAGTCAGATTATTGGTCCATCTAGCTCTTCAGGGTCTCAGAACAGTGCCTTTACTAATCCTACTTCAAGATTCCAGGGACTGAGCTTTGGTGTGGTGTGACAAGCAGCAACAGACTGCTTCAGCTGAAGATTGGATGTGTCCTACAAGAGTCAATGGATGTCTCTGGCCTGCCTGTCCCTCAAGCTTCTATTGCCTTATAACTAATTGTATAGACAACTGCTCAAGTTTTCTAGCTGCTAAGCTTATTAACAATAAAAGTCCAAGGAACAGAGTGATCTGACTGTCATTGGCATAGGCAGTCACTGGTATAGTCATACTACACGCTGTTTCTCATTGCTGAGATGGTGTTTTTAAAATATTTTATTTTTATCATTAATAAGAATAACATTACTACTGCTAAACCTATATTCAAGTCCCTGGGTAAAGGACCAATTGTACCCTCCTAGAACCCAAATATGCTCATTTCTCAACAAAGTAGCTCATCAAATGGGTTAGATCTAAAAGCAATCAAGGAAAGATGTTAGTGTTAGCTTCTTCCCACTTTTACATGGGAAATTAAAGTGAGGGGCAGGTAATTAACAACAAAAATTATATTGATTATTCTGTGCATACCCTATTAGTGTTTTACCCAAAGTAATCAACAATGTATCCTTGCTGGAATTAGTTTATCATATATTTCATCTGTCCAGTTTCTATAAAATTCACAATTTAGCATTGTCAAGCAGTTAAAATTAAAGAAGTATCCTTTTAAGAGTAGAAGCTGGCCATTCTGCTTTCCATTTGCATTACTTCAATATTTTCCCCTCCAGCACCAGCGATCACACAAAGACCCTGCAGCTCTAAAGTTTACCTTCTATCAAGTGATCAGCGCTGGACATCATGCTTCAGCAGAGCTTAAGGCTCTTCAAAAGAAATGTCTAGTACCTGGATGGTATGCTAGCCATATAGAAAGATGGCTAACTTACTTTCCACCTTATCAGGTAAATATTTACTCCCTCTCTACTACCTTGTGAAATGTTGATCTTCATGGTAAGCTGTTTCAAAATTTTGGCAACTGTCTGAGTCTTTCTGGGTACCGCAAAATATCCAGGGGCTTCTTTCCTAAAAGTTAGAAGAATAGTTCAACCCATGCATTCACTGGAATGATGTACTTCAGTATTTCCCCCCCTTATTTTAAGGTTCTTTCACTTTCTGTCCTATCTTAAGTCCCACTATGACCATAGTAGTGACAGGCAGGGCCTGCTAAATGAGGTTTCATGTGATAAGTCACTGTCAATCTCTTTGTTGCTGTTGTTTTGCGGTTTCCTGCTAAGATGCTGCCTGATTCGCAGGGTAAGTGGCTCACACGGTCAAACAACTTAAAAATAACCCAGCTGCTTTACCACCTAGAGTCCCTTGCTCATTCATAGTGGTCCAAGAGGATAACAAGCAATTAAAGAATGGCACACACCCAAAAAACTGTTTCCTGTTCTGCTTCTGAATTTAACTGTCACCTGACTGAATGATATTAAGAAAAAGAAGATATACATATGTTTTATATCTTGCTTTTGTTTTCAAAGCTACATTTGATAGTATTTTTCAGGGCAAACCATAGTTCTAATTTATCTGGGTGAAGATCTTTATTTCTCTACCATCACTAGTATTCCAAGCAGCTTCCAATTTAATATCATTTCAGATTTAATTAGTGGGCCATTTACCTCACTCCTAGATCATTAAAAGTGGTGATAAATATGAATGGATTCATTACTGATCCCCGGGGCACCTCAGTTCCTCCTAAAGACTGAGCTTTGCGTATGTGAAAAAATGTTTGAAGTCTGACATATAATGAATTTTAAATACAGTATTCACAGTTGACTTTTCTACACCCCCCCCCCCAGTTACTAATTATTGATGGACAGCAGCTGAGAAATGATCCAGCTATCGTGATGGACGAAGTGCAGAAGTTTCTGGGAGTTACTCCTCATTATAATTACTCAGAAGCCCTAACGTGAGTTAATTCATTGATTTATTTAACACAGTTTGCATAGTATGATAAAAGTAAGAACTGCAATAAGGAGCCAGTTCAGACAATAGTATCTCAGATTAACAAGCCAAGATATGAGTAAGCATTTTTCCTATGCACACAGTCTCTTCACATAAGTTGTAAATAAAGTAGGAAGTCCATAAGTAACCATAGCTTCCCATTTTGTTTGAACTGGGGAGCAACTGGTTGCCACCTTTTGAGTAAGTTTGACTCAGCTTCAAACCATGATTGAAGACAGCCTTGTAAATACACAAGCTGACATGCTGTTGTTTTTTGCTAGCCTACCAAGGGGCTAGTGGACTGATTTCATGCTAGCCATAGAGGGAAAGCCTCCTCTTCCATGTGCAGTATATGAAAGCCAACCTCTCTGTCAACAGTTGGCAGAAAGCATTTTTATTAGCTTGCTAATAAAAATGCTTTCTGCCAACTGTGTTGACAGAGAGGGACAAAGCTGAGGAATTGTGACTTTCCTTCCACCTCAGACTGGCAGAGAGCAGATGGAGAAATCCAGCCCTTCTCTCACTAACTCACTGGCATGGAATTCTGTGCACTTGCTACCTACTAATACCTGGTGACTTGCTAAATACCAAGTTGTTTTAGAATTCTGGCTTGTTCCAAACTTCCTAGTTCAGAAGAAACAAGAAATTGTGGTTGATTTGAGCCTTTTTAATTTGCTTTAATTTGTTTTACTTACAACCCATGCAAAGGGTCAGCATATACAGGCGGAAAGCTGGCTCACAAAACAAATTGTCTTATTAAGTCAAGACATTATCATCCAAAACAGCTCACTGTTTCTAATTTTAGAAATATGTGGGTTTTTAAAAGCCTTCCCCCCATTTAATTCCCATGGATAAATATGTACTCATACATCACCTTATGACATCACAATTTCCTTTCGGGAGTGGAGGTGGGAACAACCCAGCTAATTCACAATAATCCTGTTCGCTGTACACAATGACTGGGAAGAAAACTATTTCTGTAAATCTTACTTTAAACATGCATATGGTGAACCACTTTAGAACAGTCAAGACACTAGACAGAAAAAACAAGGACTGTTCTCTATAAATTGGTTCTGCTTTTGAATGGATAAGTGGAACGCCTTTCCACCTCTTTGCTCAGCAGCAGAAGATTCACTATCCATAAGCAGCAAGGACAGAAGCTGCTTTTCTTTTTATTTGATTAGAAAGGCACAACAATGCCAGTGTCAGGGATACAGGACCCACTGTGTATATAATAAATAGTCATGTACACAAACCATTTTGATTCAAACATTTATTCACTTGCCCTTAAAATGAGATTGATAACCTTAGTCTGCTCTTTTGTATGAAATCCCATTGTCTGTTTTCATAAGAAGCTCTCAAAAAAGAATAGTGTTCATTCCCAGACAGTTCTCTATTTAACGCCTCTTAGTCAATTGTGCTGTTCTTTTTTTGTTGAGTATGTGGCAAAAAAACCCAACTTTATCTTCCATGAGATAAAGTCAAGTGCATTGTAAAGACATAATGGATCAAATTCACCCCTAGAGTAATTCTATTGAGCTTTCAGCCTCTTTTACACCATACTGCTTGACCTGGATGCTGTGAATTATTCCCATCTGCATCTAATTCCAGCACATGCTTTTCTTTCCTGTCTACTCTTGTTTGCGAACAAAGATTTGTTAAAAGATTTCTATTTAGGGTTACTTGTTCACTTAAATGATCTGATACAGCTCTCATAAAAGTACACTCTGAATTTATTTAACCTTGGATGTCTTCTTTTCTTTTTCCATTCAGTTTATATAAGCTGGTGAATATTAATCTTTGCTTAAACCACCAGCACCCAATATTTTGGACAAGTGTGTCACATATGAAGTCCAGCATATGACATAGTGCCCCTCTATTGTGCACTACTGTGCCACAATAATCCACCCCGTGCCTTGGGGCAGTGAAAACAGTCGACTTTTAAAAGAACTAAACAAATTCATGGCAGATGCTATTAATTAACTACTAGTCATAATGGCCTTATGTTACTTCGGGTATCATATGCAGTATGTCTCTGAAAATCAGTTATGGGGTACCCAAACATGAGCGCTATTGCATTCATGTTCTGCCTGTTGGCTTCCCATAAGCATTTGGCTGGCCACTGTGAGAATAGAACATTGCATTAGATAAGCTTTTGATCTAATCTAGCAAGACTCTTCTTATATTAATGCAAACATTGTCCCTCCCAGAAAACGGGCATGGATGGCACAGGGGGAGTCATCACATGTGCTCCTCACATTGAACCTGGAATGTCTCATATTACTCTCATGGTCTGTGAAGGAAGAACATTGTAATGACTCCCACACTAGAGGTGTTAATGAGGCTCAGTATTCTAAAGAAGGATAAGTAGAAACAATGAAACAGAACAAATGATATTCATGTTTCTGAGAACTGGTGCACATTAACCTCAGCTATGGCTATGGAATCAATGCAGTTGGTTACCCAAGCCGCAAATACAATAGTTCTGTTTGAATATTCCTGTAATGCATCTTTTGACAGGTAAACTGTCCTTTTTCACACACAAAAGGAAATCCCATAATGCATTTGCAGGGGATCACACAGCACCATATTTGAAAGACTGCACATTATGAAATTTGATCAAAGTCCAAGAAACCAATGGATATGGGAGACTTCCGGGTTAGCGCCTCCGGCAATGGCGGAGCTCCTCCGAACGGGAGGAACTTGCTCCGTGAAAAGTAGGGTCTGAACTGCCACAGCGAAGGCGGAGACCCACTGAAATCACAGGTGGAAGAAGCCTGTGAACTTGGGATTCGGCTGGCACCCTTTGCCAGCCCCTTTCCTACTCACGGGGAAACCTTGTTCTGGGGATCCGGAGCGACGTGGGGTGAGCGGCGCGGTGCTTTGAATTGACTGCTTCTTTCACGGAGTGAAGCCGCATTGCTGCTGCCGGAGAGCGCTGACTTTTTCCTGTGGACAATTGGACTTTAAACAACAACCCGTGAGTAGTACGGAAAATTGGATCTTTAAATACCTTAATTTGACAACGAACGGGGAAGGTTCAAAACAGGAAGTCCGCCTTCCCCTTTTGTAAATAGACTGAAACAAAGAGCTTACAAGTTAAGGTCTTGGAAACCCTTATGTAAAGTATTAAATTTCCATCGATTGAAATTATTAGACCCCCCTTGGAAGCAGGAGAAGAGGGGGGAAATTTTGGACCGTGCATCCTGCAGGAGAGAGTGATTAGAATTAAATTCCCACTGCTCTGAACCTGGAAACGGACTGACAGTGATGGACGTTTTGGGAGAGTTCATTGACAGCGAAGAGAACGGATGTTGACAGTCGGTTGAATAAGAGAAATATATTGTTTCCATTGTCCACTTCTGCGTTTAAAAGGGAGGAAAAGTAACTGAAAATTGAAACCAACTTTACTTTTTGAACTTTCTTTGAAAGGATTGATACAAGTGGAGACTGTTTCCCTCTAGAGGGAGCTTTTGAAACTGTTACAAGAGTGGAGCTGGGAAATTTCCAGCTGCTTGATAAGAAGTGTGGGAACTAGAGATTGACCTTGGACATTCGAGAATGTCGACAGGAGAAGCCTTAGTAACTGCATTTTGCAAGGTAAACTACTTGTTGGAAGAGCTTCATAAAAAAATGGATGTTATGATTACTAAAACTGACATTTTGGGACCAAACGTGAGCACCAATACAGAAATTATTCAGGATTTGGCACAGGAATCTATTTTAGCAGGACAAATTCTTGAAAAGGAGGAGAAAGTTGTTGTTGTCGAACCTAAAGCAATACAAGGGGGAGCCTTAGTCTTACAGAGGCAAATCGAAGACTATAAGTTGAGGCCCTTTATGATTGAAACTAGAAAAAGTCAGACTTTGAAGATCAGAGCCTGGCCTGGACTGGAAAAGGAAAGTTGGAAAGATCCCTCTATGCAGGGATTAACTGACTTTTGGAATATGGACTTGGGTCAGGAGGAGATTGGAGCTCGGGGAGCCTTTGGAGTTGGAGGAGCTTTGAAATATGCCCTGAAATACTTTATGGATCCTAGTTTTAATTGTGGAAATTTGGCTGACCTGTCAAGAGGGAGTGGAGGGGTCATTGGATTGGAGTTTCCTCGAGATCTGCTCTTTAGCATCAAAGAATATGAAGAAGAACTGCGGAAGGGACGTGGAAAAGAGTTAAGAGCCTCGGACATAAGATCTCCAGGTTGATGGACTGTATGGAGTGGACGGAAGTGTCTGTCAGAGCCTGAGACCGGGGAGAGGAGATGGTGGAAGAAGATTGGAAGATTTAAAGTCTATATATAGAAATATTGTAAATTAATGAGTGACAGGAAAATGTTGGAATGAATTTTTATGGCCTTAGTAGAAATGCTATAAGGAGTTAAGCTTAAATAAGTATACTAATTTTAATGGAAATAAGATTAAAAATATGTTAAGACATTTATATGATAGAAAATGGAGAAAGATGGAAAGGAATTGCTGAAACAATTAATGGAAGTGGAATACAAAGAGGGAGGTGAGAGGAGGTTGATGATATAAGGGAATGAAAGTTAGAGCATGGAAAAGGTATGATGTATGTTTTTAAATTGTTTTTGTTTTGTTTTGTTTTGTGTTAGACAATGTGTTAAGATTGTGTGTTGTATGGTTTATATACGGTATTGTTTTATTTTTTCTTGTTCTTGTTCTTTTTTCTCTCTTTTGTCTCTTTTTCCTTTTTAAAAAGTAATAAATATTATTATTTTTTTTAAAAAAGAAACCAAGGGATGTGTTACCATTATTGTTCCTTCTTCCATGTAAAAGATGATGAGTGAACAGTGGTGTCACCTTTCTTTGAGGGACCAGCAAGAAACTGTTTCAGAAGCATGTAGTAACAGTGGATGAGTCCATGAATGATGCTTCATTTAGAGGTCAACAAATGAACTAGCTCTCAGTTTATGGAAATAAGGCAACAATGCTATATGGCTTGTATTTCACTTTTCTTTTCCACATGCAGAATGATGTTATTCATTGTATCTAAAAGCATTATATGTTTCAGGTTTGATTCACACAAGGGTTTCTGGTGTCAACTCTTAGAAGAAGGAAAAACAAAATGTCTTGGAAAGAGCAAAGGCAGAAAGTACCCTCCAATGGATTCTGAGGTAAACTCTTTATTAGTTGTGCTATGGATAAGATCCAGCCAAACATAACATACTTCAGTGATTTCAGTAAAAGAAACCTTAAGTTCATACTTAACTCTTCCCTTAAGATGAATGGGACTTAACAACAACTTAGGCTGAATTGTAATATACCCAGTATGCCATTTACTTCATTTGCAATTCATCCATATGGATTGTTGTAAAAATTTGCATATTTTTATTTAGAACTAAGCTTCTCAGCAAAAGCACACAAAAGTTATTGTCATATGCAATGTCTTGATTATTCAGATTTTTGTGTTACTTGAAAAGGAGAATTTTAATTCAATTTATCCTAAATTTAGTTAATTTATTCCTAAATTTCTTAGGAATCTCCTTTATCTCAGGTGCATAAGTCCTGTTTCTCAAATGAAGATATGAACACTTATATGCATGAGGTGGAGCTGTGGTTGGACTTTAGGATTCAAGCACCAGGGAGGGGTAGAGGATAAGGACCTCAGGGTCACAAACACAGAGGAAAATTTTCTCATTAAATGCTTGGCTTAACATCATAGATACAACATTAGGGGTAACTACTCCACATAAATCATCCTAAATGATTCTGTAAAACTACCTCATATTTCAGATCTCAGTCTTGCAGGTTGTTGGAAAAAATGAAGAATGTTTATTTAGTTACAGCATTTATACTTTCCCCTTTAGCCAAAGACTCTGAAAGCAGCTTACAAAAATTGGTTCTAAGACGGTCCCTGTCCTCAGGCTCACAATCTAAAAAGACATGGCACATCAGGGGGGAAAGGAATGAGTGAGAGGGAAGAGGGGAAAACAAGCTTCGTCACAAGTTCTTAAAATTACAGTTCTTAAAGTTACAACCAATGTCAGTGGCAATTCTGATTTCTCCTTGATAGGGCAGCCCATCCCCTGAAGCACTCTTCACCCCAGATCAGATCTCTATCAGTATTGTATGCTGCAGCCCTTAAGAAATTGATGCACTGAAAGATCTTTTATGTGGTATATTTACAAATAATTGGATAAATGTTCACATTTATTCATAAATGATTAAAGTGTGATCAGAGAGGAGTGGGAGACTTTTAGTTTTTATTCACAAACATGGTTTTACAATAAAGCTCACTACCGTGTAGAGAATATCTTACACAATATCACATGGATATTTTATTGACTAAGTAGAATGGCTCTACAAATTCAGGAAAGACATTGAAATTGTTCCAATACTCTAAAACTAGATTAGGGTCTAGGCAATCAAGCTAGATCCATTACTACTATTTAATCTAGTGATGTGGACAAAAGATTTCTGATTGCTTAGGACAGGAAGCCAATATAGTACACACACACACACACACACACACACACCCCGAGGTTGGTGAATTACAGTTCCCATCATCCTTTACCTTTGGCCATAACAATTGGGGTTGTTACTGTAGTCAATGACATCTGGACAGCATTACTCAGCTACTCCTGGTTTATGACTACTAAAATGATCCAGGATAAGTGAAGTATACTACCACACGTTAAAATTCTTTTTCCTCTATCAGGTGCATACTCAAGATCATTAAATGTGAGTTAGTCTTGAACCACCCTACAGTCACAATCAGGAAAAGTAGGGGAAGGGTGATGCGGGATTAAGATTGTACTCATAGTACAAATATATTATCCTCTAAAATGGGAGTCAAACATGTGCCCCTCCAAATATTGTTGGGGCAGTATCCAATGAAGGAGTTCAATTTGTACTTCTGGCAGTACAACAGAACTTCCTCTCCCTCTCTTCTCCCCCAAGCTCCATAAATCTGTTCTGGGGGTTCCCCCAATCTTTGGACTCCAACTCCCACAGCCACAGCCAACGTGGCAATGGGCAGGGGCTTGGGAATTGTAGTCCAGTAGCATCTGAAGGACCACAGGCTACCTACCACCTGTCAAGCTCCAGGACCAGCAGTTTGTCCCATCTTAAGAGGTTGTTGTGGAAAGAGGAGGACTCGCTAGCATTAGAGCACTATTGTAGTCTCACAGAGAAGGCATGGGAGCGTTGAATCTCTTTGGTAACAAATCCCATAGCCCTTGGGACTTCCTCTCAGAGACTCTAATACTGCCATAAGCTTTTGGAAAAGGTTCTGCAAGTGCAGCTCCAACTGCTGGAAATGGAAGCTGTGTGTGCAGAAAACATTTTTCTGTGTAGTGTCATTAGATGGATTAAATTGTCTGTGCAGTTAAGTAATTCAATTGCTGATACTTACCGTATTTTTCCCTCTATAACACGCAGATTTTTTCTCCTAAAAAGGAAGGGGAAATGTCTGTGCGTGTTATAGAGCGAATGTGTGGTCCCTGGAGCCGAAAAATCAGGCAAAAATCAAATCGCCAAGCAAAAATCAAATCGCGGCGCTTCACGGAGAAGGGAAAACTGAAAAGAGGAAGCGGCTGCTTTCCTGCATTCTGCCTCAGGGTCTTACTGCCCACCCTCCTCTGTTTCGTTGCTGTGTTTGCTGAAACGGAACAAAGAGCAGGGAAAGCCCCTCCCCTCCAGGCAAGCTCCGGTGCTGCTGGGGGAGAGGGAGAGAGAGGGGGGAAGGGAGAGAGGGGGGAGGGAGAGAGAGAGGGGGAGGGAGGGAGGGAGGGAGGGAGGGGGAGAGAGAGAGAGAGAGAGAGAGAGAGAGAGAGAGAGAGATGGCTGGCTGGCTTGGGTGGGGGAAAACTTTTGCCTTTCTTTCCTCCAACCGGTTAAATCCCTCTCCTGCATTCTTAGCCAGCTGCTTCTCTGCACACCCCTCTAATGTCCCTTCTTTGTTTTTCCTTCACTCTCCACTTAAAATGTGGTTACAAAGCATAGATCCACATGGATCCTCAGGATCTTTGCATTGGGTCACCCCAAATTCACCATCAGATCACATAGCATGTCCATGGCTACAGCCTGCCCCCCCAAAATCACACACCCACTGTTGCCTGGGGCTGCAATGGTGCAAAAACATGGTTAAAAAGCATGGATCCACATGGATCCTCAGGATCTTTGCATTGGGTCACCCCAAATTCACCATCAGATCACATAGCATGTCCATGGCTACAGCCTGCACCAAAAAAATCACACACCCACTGTTGCCTGGGGCTGCAATGGTGCAAAAACGTGGTTACAAAGCATGGATCCACAGGGATTCTCAGGATCTTTGCATTGGGTCACCCCAAATTCACCATCAGATCACATAGCATGTCCATGGCTACAGCCTGCACCAAAAAAATCACGCACCCACTGTTGCCTGGGGCTGCAATGGTGCAAAAACGTGGTTACAAAGCATGGATCCACAGGAATTCTCAGGATTTTTGCATTGGGTCACCCCAAATTCACCATCAGATCACATGTCTGTGGCCACAGCATGAAGCCCAAAAATGATACATCCACTGTTTCATTCAGAATGTTTTTTCCCTTGTTTTCCTCCTCTAAAAACAATGTGCGTGTTATGGTCAGGTGCGTGTTATAGCGCGAAAAATACGGTAGTTCCAAATGTGATTTACAAAAAAAATATGGATTGAGTTCAGATCAAGATAAAGTAAATTGGAAGACAAAATACTATAGACACTGTAGTATTTCCCCAAATAAAATGTTGGTTTTTGTATCCCTCAGTGCAGGGTTTTTCTGTCAAGCTACTACAGAGATCACAATGTGGAACTCTCAAAGCTTCTACACAAATTGGGACAACCCCTTCCATCATGGCTGAGACAGGAACTACAAAAAGTGAGATAGCATTGGGGAAAATGCTTCTAGAGAGAGCTCTTCTTCAAGTATAATCAGACCTAAAGTCTCTAGTAGCTACAAGAAAGCTGTTGGGAAATCCATCTCTTCAAGAGAACAAAAATGTGAGGCTTGTGCCATATGCTGGCAAGTGGACTGTGAAAGTGTGTGCACTTGTGTCTCTGGAAGTGCATGGCATTTCATTACAATTTCTGGTTTCATGGAGGTTACACAGGGAAGGTCATATGGGCCAGCTCCCACTTATTTCATTGGGGCTGGCACAAGAGAACTTCTAGTGGGTTGTGCCTATAACTTGCTGTGCAAAGGTGGAAATAAAAAGCAACTGGCCTAGGTTTAAAAACAACAATACACAACTGTCCAAAATCAAAATAAATATTTACAATTTTATATATTATATTCATATCAGTTTACGAATATTGTGTCTCATGTCAGTTTTGTAACCCACTGTCTGCCTGCTGAGGTTTCTTATTGTTTGATTACAATGCTGTGTCTTTTTTAAAATGAGAAAATACGTAGCACAAAATGCCAGATGTATTCCCCCTTTGCAATCTGATTCAAAGCACTGAACTAGGTTTTTTTTAAAGTCAGTTTATGTCGTTTAGAAATACAACATAGGTGGGGAATGCATCATAGTATTCAAAGAAATGATACTATGTATTTGAGTTGGCTGGCTGAATCCTTTCACCTCAATTCACTGAACTGGGAGTTGTGGAACCTGTCCCTTCCTGAACAGATGACTGATGGAAGAAGTGCTGCAGATGCTCTGCTTGTAGATCAGCATCAGAAGTGCATGTCCAACCAGGGCTTCTAGATATTTAAGATTTTCCCGAAGTACAGAAGATTCTCCCAAATCACAGTCTTACACATTCTATTCACCTTTTACTGCATCAGGGTCTTTGGCCACTGCAGGAAAAATACTTAGGCATAATTTACAAGGCTTTGATTGTTTCGCTTGAATGCCACAAACAAAAACCGTTACATTGTTGAAGCAAAGAATTCCAAAATAATTAAATCCAAACTTGTAAAATAATTTTTCAGATTCACAGGAGTAAAAAATCATGTCAGAGAAATAATTGTATTTTTTTTTAAAAAAAAAATATCCTTTTTTTAGCCAGCCTTTTGCCATTAGCTAAGCTGATTTCCCATCCCAACTTCCCCTCCTCCTGCCTAAAATTGGAAAAGATTCCACTGATTCACTAGTCCTACATCAGACAAGAAAGTGGCAAGTAGCATACTTATATCTGATTTGCTTTTTTTACATCATTACGTGTTCTACATGCTTTGGATTTCTTAGGTACAATATTATGCATTTCTTTATTATTTTCAAAACGAACAGATTCACAAGCTATGGAAAGACATTTGGAGGGAATATCTGCAGTTAAGTTAATACAACAAATTAATCAAAATTATTTTTTAAGCAATGAACATTATGCTGCTGGCCTAAAAAAATTATGAACACAGTTAACTTTAAAAACCGATGATGAAATTTCTGAAAGCATGTAGCTCTGATAATTAATATTTTACAACACTATAATGACTAAATGTGTAGCAAAGCTAGAAAATATTATGAACCAAGTTTACTCTATTGATATTTGGCTCAGGGTGCTTTGAAACTAAATGGCTAGATCTCTAACCAAATATATCAAAATATTAGATATAAGACAGTAATTATGCACCATTATTTTCATTACCGTTTACTGGATGTAGCATCACCCAGCCAGGTTAAGCACTGTTCAGTCCCAATTATTTTAATGGAAAGCTGCTCACATGCTTAAATGTGCTTGGAACCCCCAATTTAGGAAGCACTACATTGATAAGGAAATCTTTTAAGCCATTAGTCCTACTCCTTACCTTTTTGTTAAGTAAAGCAATAAACTGAGTGCAAATGGCCCCTTTATTCAATACAGAAATAACAAGAGCTCAAAATTTATCTCTGTCATTACCATTTTATGAACAAATATACAATTGTACTTGAACAACCACATGTATGCAGTATCCTTTCCATTTGTGAACGATTCTCTGCAGAAGAGTGCTTTCTTTCTTCCTTATCCTGTCATACAAAGCTATAATAGGTTCCTCCAATCTACTGGTTTTCAAACTTTTGCTTGATAAATAGAAGCTTGGCATTACTCAAAGAAAGATCTTTAGTGGCAGGCAAGTGTCCTTGAAAGATAGTTTGCTAACCACAACCAATCTTCTGAAGCAAAGTACTGGTTTTAGGCTGCAGTCCTATACACACTTACCTGTAAGTCTCAATGGAGCTACTTTTGAGTACACATGTATAGGACTGCACTGTGAAGAATCCAAAAATTCAGGTAGGCATTTTATACCTCCCACTAGTTTAAATGACTGCACAAACAAATGCCAGAATAAATTCCAGCATAAATCTTTACATATTTACTTTAACATAGTTCTTTTGAAAACTCATGGAAGTGACTTTGAAAGTTGGCTATCTGAACAGTTGTGTCAGTAAAAACAACAACCGTGTGATTATTTACAGGACATCATTATTAAAGGTACACACACAAAAAGGGAAACAAACAATGAAGTAAACCAAGCAATCCATGCAGTTACACATGGTTCTGCTGCAGTATTTGCCCAGTATTACACATGAGAAAATGAGGAGTGGAACTAATCTTCAAAATATATTGTACAGATTATCCTTATTATTGCTGGAAAATGTGAAGCTTCCTCAGGAAGAATAAAATAGGTATTTCAGTGTTTATAGATGTAATATTCTTCTCATTCACATTGAATGAAAATTGCTGGAAATGTTTTTCTCAAATTTTTTAAAAGAAAATAAAACTAGACATTATTCTGATAGTGGCATGATTTCTGCTGTGCAACAATAAACTCTGATAAAAAACAGTCTCTCCACATTGTAGTGACTTTATTCTAATGCAGTTTCTTTTACTGTTTGACATCAAGTTACAACGTACTATAGAAACAGCTGCCTCAGAGAGATTTTTTTTGAAGTTGCCTGCTGTTTCTATGTTAATAACATTATTCCGAGGGGCTCTTTGTTTTACTGCCTTGTCATTTTACTATCTTTCATGGCAGAATTTTTCAAGTGTGCTACAGTTACACATCCATAGTATTACAGTAAAGGAAAGCAATACAGAAGTCAATAAAAGTTACTTAGAACAGTGATATACCATACTGAAGAAAGCCCAGCATTTTAACACTATTAAAAGTGAGAGGGAGAACAGCCTGGTGTTTTCCAAACAATTTAGTTTTTTTGACAGCACAGCACAGAAAAGCACCATAGCTCAGTAGCAGAATGCATGTAGAAGGCTCCATTTCCACTTAAAAGAAATACAGTGGTACCTTGGTTCTCGAACTTAATCCATTCCAGGAGTCTGTTTGACTCCCGAAACTGTTCAAAAACCAAGGTGTGGCTTCCAATTGGCTGCAGAAGCTTCCTGCACTCTAGCAGAAGCTGCGTCGGTTGTTCGGCTTCCCAAAAACGTTGGCAAACCGGAACACTTACTTCCAGGCTTGCGGCATTCGGCAGCCAATTTGTTTGACAACTAAGCCATTTGAGAACCAAGGTACCACTGTAACCTGTGTGACGCTGCTGAAAACACCTCCCCAGTAAAATCAAACATGACAACGCTGCAAGTTATAGCTTGCCCCCACTCCATTTCATTGGCTGTTGGTTTAGCTTATATTCCAAAAACATCTACTTTTGGTCTGAGGTCACAATACTGGGAAAGACCCCAGCCACTATCGATCAGGGTAGGCCGGGTAATACAGATGAATAGTTAGACAGGCAAACTGCTCAAAACTAGTTTCCAGCCCTATAAAGCTATGTGTACCTATGAAGAACTGCCACCTCTGGATGGTTAAATGAGCAAAGCCTCATGGATGTATCCAGTCCAGCAATTATTTGCACCATCTATTACTGATATTTACATGCAGAAAGAAGCAGTCCATATCACAGAGGAAGGTCTACTACTATTTGATCTCCACGGCCTGGGTCTTTCATGCAAAATCATGTAGCCTGTGTACATTTTGTCCATCTTAATAGCCTCTGCTCTTAACTTCCTTCTTTATATTATTATTTATGTCTCTCCTTGGCATCAAAAAAGCCCTGCTCAAATTTTATTAAGTCATAAGTAAAGACATTCATGCAATTCCCATACAAATTCCTGATTTCCAAGGATCTTTGTCGAAGTATTGGTGTTTGGGATTCTCACCCACAATCTGTGTGGCAGTTCAGGTTTTTATATTATTTCAGTGCAATGGAAGAAAATCCTTAAGGCAAATAATGGGAACTCTCCAGTGGCACCCCCACCCTAAATCTTCCACTCTGAGGAAGGGCTGTTCCTTAGTATGAGGCATTATTCTGCCATGGCAAATACAGTGGTACCTCGAGTTACAGATGGTTCAGGTTACAGACTCCGCTAACCCAGAAATAGTTCCTTTTGGTTAAGAACTTTGCTTTAGGATGAGAACAGAAATCGTGCTCTGGCAGCGTGGCAGCAGCTGGAGGCCCCATTAGCTAAAGTGGTACCTCAGGTTAAGAACAGTTTCAGGTTAAGAATGAACCTCCAGAACGAGGTTCTTAGCCCGAAGTACCACTGTACTGCTTAAGCAGTAGTAAGTTGTTAAAACTGTAACAACTTACTATTATTTAACTTTAAATAGCATTTGCCAATGTCACTCCTACTCTTTTGGGCCAACATTCCAATCTCGGGACCTCCCGGGGGGGGATAGGAGAGAGGTACTGGGGTGGCAAAGCTTCAGTTCTTTTATTTAGTGTATGCTTCGGGTTTTTCTGCCAGCATCACTTGCAGAAGTTCTCTTTCTATTTGTCTGTTATGTTTCCTTGGTGGTGAGAGAGGTTGGGGTGGCCTAGGGTGTGGTTGATCGTCTTTGGCTGGCTGCAGTGGGATTTGTTTGTGCGTGGGTGAGGGGGGTTGTCGGGTTAAGTTAGCCATATTGAATTGTATGTTGTCAGTGGGTTATGAGCTTGTTCTAGTGTGAGTGGGCATTGTTATCTTGGATGGTGTTCAGTAGGGCCAGTTCTGGGGTGACTTGTAGTACCTATTTGGCTTATTTCTGGTATGACTGCACACACTCCTTTTCTGACTGGGTCCTCGATTACTTGGTTTGGTGGGATCTGCTGGTTCAGACACAGCATATGTCTGAGAAGGCCCCACGTGGGATCATGAGGAGGAGGTGCGAGGAAAAAACTGTTGTGACATTGATTTGGCAACTTGGAAGTTGTAGTGGGATCCAGAAACGGCAACCTGGAGCCCCACTGACCACTTAACTGCTCTCTTCTCCATCAGCTTGGGAGCTTTTTCTGAGACGCTTGCAGGGTATGAGAGTATCCTTTGTCATTTGGACATCTTTATCAAGATGCTAACAGATCTGCCTGCCTTTGATCAGTTGTGCTTCAAGGGAAGCTCACCAGTCCTCTGATTCTTTAATATTTTCCAGCCCAGATAGATGTTAAGCAAAGTATCTTGCAATAGTCATCTCCTTGCAGGAGCAAGGAAGCATAGGAGAAACAGATGCACCACAAGAGCATCTTGGATGGGATGGCTTTCAAAGAGGGCTAGACAATTGCATGGAGGAGAGGCCTATCAAAGGCAACTAGCCGTGATGGTTATGCTCAGCCTCCCCTGTTGGAGGGAGCAATGCTTCTGAAAAGCACTTGCTGGAAGTCACAGATTCCCCAAACATGTTTCACAAGGACCCCTTCCTTCCCTCTGCCCCAGTACCTGAGGGTCGTCACGTCTCTCCATGGATTTGGCCAGAACAAAGTATATGTTGGGGAAAGGCTCCCTCCCTGCATAGAAAATGGAGGAATCAGCAGGTGCCTGGCGTCCAGCCATGCTAGCACCAGTCTGGCACATGAGGGTGGGGGACACGGGAAGGAAGCATTCCTATAGTATAGGGCACTCAATTGGCATTTCCACCTACCTGAACTCTAAGCCTTTCCCCCTTTTGTTCTGGTCTGTCTCTCTCCCAAGGAAGATGCAAGCTCTTGCTGGAAGCCACTGGTGGGGGGAGTGTTCCTATGATCAGAAGGTCGGTAGTTCGAATCCCTGCGACGGGGTGAGCTCCTGTTGCTCGGTCCCTGCTTCTGCCAACCTAGCAGTTCGAAAGTATGTTCGAAAGTGCAAGTAGATAAATAGGTACTGCTCCGGCAGGAAGGTAAACAGTGTTTCGTGCGCTGCTCTGGTTTGCCAGAAGTGGCTTAGTCATGCTGGCCACATGACCCGGAAGCTGTACGCCGGCTCCCTCGGCCAGTAAAGTGAGATGAGTGCCACAAGCCCAGAGTCGTCCGCGACTGGACCTAATGGTCAGGGGTCCCTTTACCTAATCATAGCATGGCAGGGTTGGAAGGTATCCCAAGGGTCATCTAGTCCAAACCCCAGTAATGCAAGAATCCTGCCCACAGCCAGCCCTGGCTGGGCTCCAAACTCCGGCCCTCTGGTTACCATTGCAATTCTGCATGGTGTGGAGAAAGGCGAGAGAGAAATGTGTTGCTTACACTCTGATAACACTGATATGAGATCCACACCATGCAGCCCTTTCAATAACTAAAGTCTAAAGGGCTATCACATGGAGGATGGAGCAAGCCTGTTTTCTCCTGCTCCAGAGGCCCTTAGGGCCTGAAGCAGTGACTCGCCTTCCTTGGAGGTTTTTAAGCAGCGCTTGGATGGCCATCAGCCATGGATCATCTAGTTGAGATCTTCATTGCAGGGGGTTGGATTAGATGACCCTCGGTATCCCTTCCAACTCTACAATTCTATGATGCTATGTTTTAAAGAGCATTCAATGCGCCTTTAAAGCACATGACTTCCCCTGAAATTATTTGTGCCATTGTGGCTTCCCTCTCACAGACCTACAATCCCCAGAACCCCTAACAAACTTAAATTCCCAGGATCATTTGGGGGAAGACATCTGCTTTTTAGAACAGGGATGGAGAACCTGCAGTTTGCTCACCCCCATTTCCTAGAAACCAGGAATGGGAAGCTCAAGTGCTTCTAACAGTATGGTTATATACAATATTGAATGTAATAGGGTTATTAAGGTAATTGTATCAGAATTATTATGGGAATGTTGTGGGGGGGGGGAGATTTTGAAATTCTGGTGGTGAGTGATGATTGGATGATGGTTTGAAAGGGAGTTTGAATGTGAAGCTGTTGAGAGCAGTAGGTTCTGGAGCGGGTGGTTGGGCAACTAACTATTCACTTTAGGATCAGTAGTCTAGTCGTCATTGTTGTAATAAAACAGCATATAAGATAAAGAGAATTTGAGGCCATAAGTCTCTCTTAGTGAGGGTGCAGTACCTAGGATCTGGACCAAACATTGATATTTTGTGCTCTTTTCTAGTTTCATAGGTTTACTTTCTGGTTCTAATGATGTAATAGGGGTGGGGGCTCTTTAAATATTGGGGGCTGCTACACACTCCTTTTCTTCTTTTAAAAAAACACAATAATTTCCCCTCGTTTTCAAAAGCACATGCATTCTCTCTTTCTTCAGGTTCTTCAGTTACATTTGTTTTGAGACATTGGTATTATATGCAGTATAGGGTTGGGAAGAAAAGAGAGAGCAGCATAGTGTCAGCGGAAGTCGCTGGAGAGCCTTGGCACATCCACATTTTAGCAGTAACAAAAATGAAAGGAAGAAGTGATCAGTGCAGAAGTGGGACTCACAGGGAAGCAGCAATGGCTCTGTGTCAGGCAGCACAATGTCCTGTTAAGCATCCTCTCACACTGCAGAAAAAAAGTTGCACTTAACCCGCACTTACAGCTGACTGGCAGCTTATTACATATGAAGTGAACAACTTGAGATATACATGACAATATACTCCTTGTTCTAAATTTGTGTCACAATAGTCAATCTGTGTCTAAATCTTCAACACCATTAATACCAGAGGCTATGGAGTATCTCTTGGAACATCCAAGTGGGCTAAGAAATCCTAATGGATTCACTTCAATTTATTCTAAAAGCAAAAAATAAAAACTTGAATAAACTGTTTGGCTTTAAGTAGAGACAAACAACAATACCTAAAACCATCTACAGTGGTACCTCAGGTTAAGTACTTAATTAGTTCCGGAGGTCAGTTCTTAACCTGAAACTGTTCTTAACCTGAAGCACCACTTTAGTTAATGGGGCCTCCTGCTGCTGCCGCACTGCTGGAGCACTTTTTCTGTTCTTATCCTGAAGCAAAGTTCTTAACCTGAAGCACTATTTCTGGGTTAGTGGAGTCTGTAACCTGAAGCGTATGTAACCTGAAGCGTATGTAACACAAGATACCACTGTACATTATATGTGTAACTGCAGAGATTATAGCTTGTCTGCAGCAGCACTTAATGTGACTACAAGTACAGAACAAAGCTTTAAAATTCTGGTTACAGTGCAATGCTTCCAGTATCAATTGGAATGAAAGCAGAAACTGAAACCATCCCTACTGCTCATCAACTTTTCAGAAAGCCTCTACAAACAATAATGATCAGTCCTGTTATTAAAGCACTTGGGTCACAAGCCAACATTCTAGAAAGCATATATGCACATCAAGTCTCTCTTTGCCTTTGGGGAATACACACACTGCTCAAAATTCTAATGGGAAGACATATAAATTTGGATTGATTTGTATACTAATGACAGCATCAGTCTCAACAACTGATTTGCAAAGATGGAACATTTTTGTAGTAATAAAAGGCATCACTATTTTCAATAATTCTGCTCAGCTTGATGAATCATAGAATCATAACTATAGAGTTGGAAGAACACAAGCATCATCTAGCCCAACTCCCAGCTAATGACTATAGTACCTCCCTCTGAAGAGCACAGTCAGGTGCTAAACCTTCCAAATCTGAAGCTGCAGAGGTAGACAGAGATCCTCAACATCTCCTCAAATGCGAGGAAAGTTGGAAGATGTTTGGCAGTTGCACAGCCAAAAGGCACCTGGAGAGTCTTAACCTCATAGGACTCAACTGGCAATCCTTTCCTGCTGCTCCTCAGTACAGTAAAGGCGGGCAAGCAGAATGTGCCTGTTGGACTGCCCTACCTGAAGGCCCACTTCAAACAGGGACTCTCTACTCACTTGCACCCAAACTGCTATTTTCCTTCCCTCCGGCAAGGGAGGATGTTGGATGTTCCTGCATAAAGGTGCTCTGGGCACTTTCAAGCAGGGATGCCCAACTAGCAACTCTCTCCTTCAAGCAGTGATGCCCATTCTGGAATGCCCTTGCTGGAGGCTGGGGCAGCAGGCTTGGTGCACTAGCAAAAAAATTGTAATTCTTGATTACTGCATATGGAATATATATGGAATATATACATAATTACAGGCAGTTAATACATAAAAGTAACTGCATTATTTAAATATGTAAACCTTTCCCCTCAAAATTAGGTCAAAGCTATGAAGCAAAAGCACCACCCAGTGGCCTAATTTATTTCCTACTACGTATCAGTGTTTTTAAGTTTTCCGAGTACGGCAGATTGAATGAAAAGCACAGGAGCATCCATCAATCTTTGTTTATTTGTTTAAATGTATACAGTATCCCGAAAGGATCGCTGCTGTTTTTTAATGTTTCTCTTGACTAGGATATTGCATCACACACAAAGATCATGGTTTCCCCGCCCCATCCCAGAAACGGGTTCACGGGGCTCGATGTGTTTTGCTTAATTCGCTGCACAGTAAAACGAATACTGTACGTCGTCTGTCTCCGATTCGTTACTGGGAACTACTTTGGAAACCAGTAAAAACTCTTCTGTGAAGGCATCAATTCACAGGTAACTTCACGATTTGTTCCAAATCAATTCAGAACTACTAACAGGCGGCTGCCCACCAGCTGCGTTACACGTATAACCCACTCACACGTTGCTTTCGGGATAACGGCTGCTGTGCAGGTTAACAGCAGCTCCCCCATAAAATAGCCTACCTTCTGTGTAAGTGGAGGCGCCTGGCCTCAGCCCCACTAAGTTTATTCATGTACTTTCAGAGAGCTCAATGCAAGTACTAGCCTGCCAGTTTAAACCGTGTCGCAGGCGGCGGCCTGGCTTGCTTGGAAGGTACACACTTCCGCGAAGCGCACTTGAGAGACTGAAACCTCGCCCAACCGAAAGCGGGAGACGGCGCGCACGCGCGCCTCGCACCAACGACTCAACTGGCCCCGCCCTCGAGCCCCGTCCTCGTGCCTGAGAAGTGGGCGTGGCCTCCTCCCATTATAAAATCGCTCGCGAGGCGCGCGCCTCTTCCTTTTCGAAGGCGCGCTGGAGACGGCGGTTAGGCTTTAGTTGGAGGCCTGGGCCTAGGCGAGGGTGGGGAAAGGGAAGAGAAGCGGAGGGGATGCTTCTTTTCCCGCGCAAGGCTAGTAGCTGTTTCTCCTGAGTACGCGCCTGTAACCAGCGAGCGTGCTTTTAGCAAGAGAAGCGTCCCTTCGTCTCGGAGCATAAGATGCCTCAGGAGAGCGAAGGGCATCTAGCGCGCATGCGCCGTAACTGTCGGGGTGCGTAAAAGGAGGCTGTTGTTTCGGGAGGGGGAGGGGAGTCCCAGCGACGCCGAACAGGAAGAGCTAGGCGCGCCTACAGGTAGGACAACTTACTGTTACTTCGGAAGGGAATCCTGAGGGTCGCCTTTTTGCGCTCCGGCGTCATTTTCAAATGCTAAGTAACTGGCGCCTCGTGCGCCCGCTGGGGCTGCCGGGTACAGAGTGGGGGCGGGGCCCAACTCCATGCTTCCATGGGACCTGCCAGCGTGGCAGCATCCCTTCCTACTCATGGTAGAGCAAACGGGCACCTTGCCCCTTGGCATAGCTCGCACCATTGAATTGGGGCGGGACTCTGACTAGGGCAAGTAACAGCGTTCCTTCGGGAGGGGCAGGCCTTCCCGGCCCGCGCTGAGGGATCGTCGCCTGGAATGGGGAGGGGGAGGGTCGCCTTCATAAAAAGAGTTATCCCATCAGCCTGCTTTGAAGCTACCCACAGTTGTGATAGTAAGTTTTTTGGTAATTACTGCAAACTGCTGAAAGCTTCAAGGATAATATTGGGTAATATTTAATAAGGCCTTACTAAAGGGCCTTGCTTGGGGGTGACCTTGTGGCCTAAAAACCGGTCGTATTGAGCCTCCTTGAACTTTCTGTTTGGGGCAGTTAAGCTCCTGTTGGGGAGCCTCCTTCCTCTTTGAACTGAACTGGCTTTGGGTTTTTAATGGGAATTATGCTCTTACAAGCGTCAAGGTCATTCTTCCAATGTTACTCCAAAAGCCCTCTTCAAAACCAGCACATTCTGTGAAAGTGCGCTTGAAATTAGAGCTGATAACTAAGAAGGCTTGCATGACATCTTTAATTAGTATCCTTGGCATTTGACCAGCTGCTTAGTCTTTTGCAGTGCTATTTGCGGAAAAATATTTAAATACAACTTGATTGCACTAAATTACTTTTATACATTAACTTAATAATTTCCTTCATCTTTAAAAATGAGTTGTGATAACAAAATCTTGATGGGCTATAAAACTTAGCATCCTTTTTTTCTTTTTGCAGGATATATGTGCTTGCTACTCTTGAGTTTGAAGATGGGCAGTGGAAGTGGCACATGCTTCTGCTAAAAGTGTGTTAACAGGGTAGTCATGAAATTTTTGTTCTCAACAGTGTTACAGCAATGAAAACAAATAACTTTAGTGCCTGAAACAAAGCTAATATAAGCTGTAAATATTACAAGTGAATGCAGTTTAAATAATTGAAAATGTATAAGATTTGTTTGCTTTGTAAAGGCACTTTAACTTCTGTGGAGTAAATTGAGGAAAGTGCCTCCTCAGTTTGTATTTTTATGTGTATATATTGCCTTATGTTGTGGTTTTGATACAATAAAATTAAAATTGTTTGCAGTTACTTACTGTTTTCCCAATTCAGTTGCTTGGTTTTAACCTGGCTGATCACAAAAACTTAAGTAGGTGTTGCAAATGCATCAGTGTGTGTGGTGCTTTACAAAATAGGAATCTCAAAGGCACCTTTCATTGAAGTCTTTTGAAAAAAACCATTCCTGTGCCATAGTGTAACAGCCTACAAACAGTTGAATGTTTTCTCCTTTTATCTGTCTCTACTTACTTCCTTGGGACAGGGGCCTCACCTCATGTACTCTGTAATCTGCCATGCAGAATTTGTCATTTGACCTTTTCCCCCAAATAATTTTACCATTTAAAATTTAACAGATGAGAAAAGAAGGGCGAATGGATCTTCCCTCTGCCTTAGCCGGCATGGACGGCGTGAATGTTGGAGTAATATTTGGAGGGCACCATGTTGGCTGCCCTGTAGAAACAGAGTTCGGAGTGTTAATTTGAATGAAAGGAGAGATAACATCACACTAGTGTTTTGAAAGAGTTCTAGGCATAACATCAAGTAAGGATGGAGTATTTTTGATGGAGCAGGTGACCTCCAGGCAGCTAAAAGTGAAAGACAAATCTGGCTTGTGAGCTGAAATGGATTGCCTGTAATTTCTATAGGTTACATACATTTCAATTTGTCCACAAGGGGGTGTGGTGGTGTTGAAATGGGGAAATGTTAGCACAAGATACAGTGGTGCCTCCGGTTACATACGCTTCAGGTTACAGACTCCGCTAACCCAGAAAATATTACCTCAGGTTAAGAACTTTGCTTCAGGATGAGAACAGAAATCGTGCAGCAGGAGGCCCCATTAGCTAAAGTGGTGCTTCAGGTTAAGAACAGACCTCCAGAACGAATTAAGTTTTTAACCCGAGGTACCACTGTACTATGGGCTACATAAATTAAAAGTGGGCTTTGATATCTGTGATTTGCCCTGATAGCAGCTCTTGCATTTCCTTAAGTTAATTGCAACCTTGTACATACTTGGGTCCCTTTAAAGGGATAGAATCACAGTACATAACACATACCTTGTGTTTTAATTAAAATTACTTTGAAAGCTTCAGTCTTCTACAAATACTGTTGTGACTTGGAAAAGCACTAAAAGATGAAGCAAGCACGTGCATCATTGCATGTGTCCAAGTGAAAACCTTACAAATTACAGAACAGCCTATGAAAAGTTTAGTTTTTTGTTTGATAGGTGACTTCCCTTATTTGGGTGGGGAAGATTAGAAGAGCTGTATCAAAAGCATTAAAGAAACGAAAGGACAAAAGGTTAATGAGATTTCAAATGGACATACAGAGAAATGATGGCCACAGTTAGCTGCTTGTTCCTAGGACAAACACAACAAGCATGTTTGAGATTCTTGCCTATTTGACACTTAAAACAAATGTAGGTGCACGTTGAGATCTATATCTTAAAAGTGAAAACTTCACTTTTTAAAGCTTATAACAAAGACTTCAATAAAAGGCAGGTTTTATTGTGCAAGTTACGTTTTATGGCTTTGATCAAAATATAAAATTGTGACAAAGACTTCAATAAGATTGAAAACCATACTTTCTAGATAAGTTTTTGAGTGTACTGTACTGCTAAATGCTTAGACATACTGAAATTGCTTGATAAGTAAAGTCAGCCGAGTTTAAAACAAAATGTTGAACTTAGGAAGTTTTCAAATCACATTTCTAGTAAAAATGGTTTAACTAATATAACATAGTTTTGAAAAGGGAAAAATAGCCTAGCACCTTGAATGTCCAACATACTTTTAGGAGACCTCTCCCAGCCCCTGTGCTTAGGTGGCTATTGTTTATGAAAAAAAATCAATTTAGCAGTTTACATTTCATTAAAGAACTGCTTTGTTTCATAAGGGTGAAGGCTGCCTAACATAAAATCAAGTACCAAGTGGAAAGTTACAGAAAGCTATATAAATGGAGAAGTATCCATATAGAGCACAAAAGTTATGTTTAAGTTAGGCATAGCTCTTTGCCACATTTGTATACTTTGCCATACAGGACCAAATGTTTTTCTTGGGGATTTTTATATTTATTGCATTGACATTCTTCCCATATAAACCAGTCATCTGGGTTCTTTTCAAATCCATGTGTTTTTCAAATGATCCTGAGGTATTAGGTAAAAAAATGCAACAAAACATACCCATACATGTAGAAACATCACTGAGTACATAAATGCACACCTATCATAACTAGGAAGCACCCAAAGGCCGACACATTGCAATTAGGAATTTTGTGAAGGAAAGACACCAATCTCACAGGTACGGTATATAACCAGTTGATTGAGAACTACTAATCACCCTCTTGACATAGTTATTGCTATATCTTTAAAAACATTTTAAAAAATTCAATTGGAACAGAAACTTAAATGGTTATAGAGTCTTACAGTTCATAAATAATGCAGTTTCCTATTTTATAATTAAACTTGAAATGGGTTGAAGTAAAATTGATTCTTTGTATCTTTAAAGTCCATTCTGGGTGCTACATAGTGGTTTGAGTCATGAAATCTTTTCTATAGCCTCATGCAAAGGAATCATGGAAGGATTTATTGTCTGAAAAGATAGCCTTAGTACTAGGTCATGTAAATCTAATGGAAAGCTAGTAGTAAGCACAATCTAGTGTCTGAAGCCTTGCAGAAAGACAAAAAGAAAAGCTCTTACAAATGAGTACAAAAATTTGGGCCTGTCTGCTATATATATTACAAGCCAATGTGATGAGTGTAAATCAGTGAAGTTTTATTTTACTCTGTCTAAAAAGTGTATTCTCATAAAATATTGTATATGGATATTGCGCATTGATCTTTTACCACTTTACACATTTAAATAGGACAGGTCATGTTCATATGTATATCGAGAACTATTTGTGCAATTATTTAAATGTGCTATTCGTTGGGGATTTCATTGATGAGGGGGACACAATAAATGTTACTTCCCCCTGTGTTTCAATGTAAGTCAACATTACTTGTAAGATGAACTACCATATTATCCAACAAAATAAGCATACACAGAAAAATGTGTACAGCTTTGTACTGACTGTGCTGTTAGTGGTCAGTGACATGAGCATGGTCATAGTTTGGTCACACTTCTTATCCAAGGTACAAAAGAGGAAACTTTGGTATAGACACCTGGAGAGTCTTTGACTCCACAGCCATAACCCCAGGAGGTCACCCCATATACAACCCAACTTTCTCCAGGGCGTTCACACATGAGTGGCCCACCACTATCTCCCTGGCAGCTGTCCACACGCTTCTGCTCTTGGAGGCTACCAGCACAGAGCATCCTTCCTGTGAACCTTGTCCGATAGCGTTCTTCACAGATTCTTTTAGGAAGCAGAGGGATGGCAGCTTGTTGCAATGTTCTTGAGTAAGCTCTTCCTGTGGTAGAAAAATACAGACTTTGACATAGTGAATGTGAAATGTGTGTTAGAAAAAATGGAGTCTTCTGCATTCCTTCCAGACATGTTCTTCCTACGCCAGTCAACTGCCACGTAGCATTGTTTTCACACTAATTAGGAGGGTCTTTGTGATTGACAGGGTTTTTTGTTTTTTGGAAGGAGATACCGCAAAACTATATTAGGTTATTGCTGGCCATCTTTCTATAGAAAAACATGGACAAAAACTATAATAAAAAAGTATGTGGACGCAATGGAACCCATACCTTTAATTTATCTCTCCCAAGCCACCTCACTAGCAATAGAAGGCAACTTTTTGCAGTATTTTAAAATGCTCTGCGGGAATACTTGACTGAGACTTGTGCAAGCAACTCCCTTAAACCAGAAGTTGCCAAGGTGGGATACAGCATAATAATTTTAGACAATCCACTGCAACACACTGAGCACCATTAGAATAGAAAAAATAGCACCTGTCATAGCTAAGGAACAACAAAAGTTGGTATAACAAGCAAAAATGCAGGCAGACCTGTCTGAAAAGCTTTTACTAGCTGGGTTATTCCATATCAAGTGATCCACTTGATCCACTTTTTTTACTTCATGTCATCCAGATTTCTTCATATTTTGTACACTTGTTGAATGATCAAAACTTAAGTTTAAATCTAAAATTTTAATTTTTTTATCTCATCCCGTAGATGAGTTATGACAAGAAGTCTACTTTACCATAGTAAGGAAAAAATGATTTTGTGCTGTAAAAGCAATTCTTACCTGTGTCACCCCATCCAGTGATGTAACAATTGGGAGCAGTTTTCTGTGGCCTCTCTCGTCTGAGTGGCAAACAAGCAGGCAAGACATGGGTGCTAAAGCGAGCGCACTGCTCTTCAGGTCCTTGCAGCCTCACCAGTGCAATGTCATAATCACTGCTATCAGGCCTATATTCTTTGTGTTGCACAATCTCTTGTACTCCAATTTCTTCTTCGTACTCCTCGGGCACTAATGTGTGGTAGTCTCCAACACGCACCACATAGCTCCGAGTATTATTGCCATATCTAAGAAGAAGAAAATAAGCTATCACCTTTGGACTGATCTTCTCTGGTAAGACACTGGGAAAGTTTCATTAAAGATTCATGGTTTTTGTAAAATCCCCGCCCCGCCAAAAAGCGCCTCTACAATTTAGTAGTAGTTTCAGCTACTGTAAACACAGAGGCCTGGTCAACTACGGTCAATTTATTTAATCAGTCCAGTCTGTTTTGACTAAAGAAAACCGTTTTACAGGATTAAGAACTCCAATAATAAATACATCATTGTATGTGCTTTAAAGAGTTGCATGTTTTGGATGTTATCTAGCACTGAGTAAAAGAACAATGGGGGCACATGACAGAAAACCCTTTTCCAACACTAATATTTTGTATAATTCTCTTGCAAATCCCCCTGTATTTCCTTTGTCTGGAAATTCAAATGGAAAAATGCAGCTGATGTTAAATAATAAAAAGTGCAATATGGAAAAATCGACCCTCGTTATCATGAACACCCACTCCCCACAAATTGTATTTTAATTATACTATTTTTTTAAAAAAAAACAAAAACAAAACATGAACACGTTTTTCCCATAGGAAAAATAGTGTCATTTTCCTAACTGGTCAATGATTGTTTTCATGATTTATCTTCTGAGTTGAAACAAAGGCATGCTTTTTTTAAGAAAAAAGATTCAAAAATTATGTTGACAACTTTAAAAAAAGGTTCATAAATACAGTTTGCTCACAGGATGGTGTGAAGGGCAGCAAGGACTTGTAGAATATCAATATTTCAGAAAGATAAAAATCCTTCACACAGCATACTCACACATATTTAAATTGTGGCTATCATTCATGGGAGTCCTTGTGACTTAATCTAAGCAGCTGAGCTAATGGTAAAAATAGCATTGCTGCCCCAATACAATTGATTTTCCAGTTTGAGATTTGTATTCCTGATATATAATATGAAGGGAGGGAAAACACATTTCCTAAGTTCATTTGCAATGAAATTTCTAACTTCTGATACTCAGTGTTCTCTCCAACTATTTAGAAAGTTGTTCTAAAATTATTTTTTCACATAAGAACGACAATTTTGAGAATGATAAGCTAAGTATTATGAATCTCAACATATTGTATATTTCAGGTTTCTGTGCTGGCTGTTACAATTTAAGAAATAATTTCATATCAATAGTGGTGTGACTAAGCTTCAAATACTATGGAAATGTGTTTTCCAGTGACCTGTCAGCCTAGAATCTTGACGTTAATTTACTTGTAGGAACTCTACCATCTGAATGAGAGAAATCAATAGAATACTTTGACTTAATTTGAAAATGTCACAACTCAATCACAAATGATGTGTTCTGACACCCACAGCAAAGAGGTGGCTTGTCTCCCTTCTGACAATGCTTGTGGCTTTGCTTCGATCTTCTTTGAAGAATGAAGGATAGTTGTTCACAGTAATGAATACATGAAGAGCTGAATTAAGCTTCAGTACTTAATGATGCAGCAAAAAGCTCTCGTTGAAATTACCTATATGTGGACAAGTAAACCGATTTTGTTTCCTGCACTAGTCAATAAAAAAATCCCCACTAGGCTATCGTTTCCCATAAAGCAAAGGTATATTTACCATTTGCAGCTTGGAAAAATCTGTAAAATAGAGGTAGCCTTTCGGATACAGATATATAGAACCAGAGGCATAGCTGGGGGGGTGGGCAAGGCACAGTGGGCGCCACACCGTGGGGGGTTGCACTTACCATGGGGCCTGCAGTGTGCCCGAGCCATGTGTCTCTGCACTGCCCAAAACAGCTGAGGGAGAGGCAGTGGACAGACTGCACTGCCAGCTCTGCGCTGCCCGAAAAGGCATTGTGCGGCTTACATCTGCCTTAGTGGCTAGCTACGCTGCTGTATAGAACAGATTACATTTTGCATAATTTGGCAGATTTTGGATGACAAATGACTAGGACAGATTGGGAGACATTTGTGTGTATGCTTGTGTGAGAATACGCAAATAATATTGTGTGACCTAAGTGCTGCAGAATTTTGAAACTCCAGAGTATGGGTCCTACATGAGCTCCTCAGTGCTGGAAATTCGTTGTACAGTGATACCTCGAGTTACATAGGCTTCAGGTTACAGACTCCGCTAACCCAGAAATATTACCTTGGGTTAAGAACTTTGCTTCAGGATGAGAACAGAAATCGTGCTCTGGTGGCACAGTGGCAGCAGGAGGCCCCATTAGCTAAAGTGTTGCTTCAGGTTAAGAACAGACCTCCAGAATGAATTAAGTTCTTAACCCGAGGTACCACTGTAGTTCTTTTTCAGTATCTGGCCTAGCTAAGGTCCCTTCTGTCAATGCAATGTCCTGAAACAGCACCACATGTGTAAGCTGGGATAGCACAGTTGTTCTTTTGCGGTGAATTCACACTGATTTAGGAAGAAAGCCGAAAAGTAAAGGCTGCAGAGCGTTTTATGTGTACTTGCTCTACCATGCAGCAGATTATTCACAGAGCAGATGTATAAATGGAGTTTAAAAAGCATCCTGATACAGGAACAGATTAGGTTCCCTGTCGAATTCCACTTCCCACATCACCTCTTCAGCGGGTGAGATTATATACTAAGAGGATAACAATTTGGCTGAAGTTACCAGTCCCTTAGCCAATTTTTACAGCCCTCTTTATACTATTGTAAACATAAGCACTACTGTATGCATGCATACAGCCTCCTCTGAGGACTTATTGTATTAAGTAGTCACTGACAGACTGATAATAACCATCACTGTGAAACACACAATTGCCCTACAGGAAGTTGCAAGAGCTGAGCTATGGAACTCATTGCTACAAAGAAAAACGCTGTGGGAAAGAAACTTAACAATTTCCAAAGGTGAATTTGATATTGGTAGAAAATGGTGTCAGTACTTGCTAGCTGATTATGCCAAACTTTGCCTCCATCTGCCAACATTTTGCAACTGGCTCAGCCCTTGCACCACAGTCTCAACTTTCTCAAGTGGGTCCCGAGGGTAGAAACTGTAAGAATCCCTGCACTGTTGTAATATCTCTTCAGGCTCATCCAAGAGCAATGCAGCTAGAGAAACTTGCTGTTAAATTTGTCTCTCTTTACTCTACATATTTAGTGACTTTTCGTCATTTTAAGAGGAAGTTCTATTCATCTCAGTCAAGCTTGAATGATGCTGTACTATAACAAAGCTTTTAAGATATCTAGGCTACATATCATGCTTGTACAGTAGATCCACTTCACACATATTTTGTGATCTATGCTTAAGTTACCGGTATTTAAAACTACTACATCAACTTCCACTTTATTTCTGATCCTCTGAATTTGGACAGGGAGTGGGTGCGGAAGGGAGGCTATGTTAAAATACATTTTAGATATTTCTACTGGCCAATGTAGACACGTTTGTTACCTACAAGGTAGCTTTATATGCACTAGAAGCAAGAAAACAATTACTCTTTTTTTAACCCCAATGTTGTTGACTGTTAAGGGAATTTCAAAATCTAAATCAGGTTGAGAACAGGATCTGTTTAGAAGGCAGGATGCTGAGCTCCGCCATCCTCCACAGGGCTGCCCACACATCAGTTGCTTGAACTTACCATGGACTTTGTAACTGAGTCAGCTGTTCACAAGCTTTTGCCCAGTTGAAAGGCACAATATATACTGTCCTGGACTGGCAATGATCAACTTTATTTCAAAATGCTTAGTACCTGGAGAACCTGGCGTTTCTGTTGCGCTGTGTAACTGGTTGCTTGCTTTGTAAATACATCTGTTAGCTTGTGAACTAATTAAATTATAATGAATTGTGTCATTATTATGTATTATTCCCTACTGTATTTCACTGCTGAAAGTTAGTTAATTTTCTGCAATTTTCAAAATGATATTTTCTATATGCCTTAAATGAAGCATTGTAACACTAATAAAATTATTGATTCATTTTTTATTATTGATTCATTTAAGCTACAATACTGAGCCTGGTTTTGATGACTGGTCATGCTTTACTCTGTCTCACTGGGTTGCTACTGAGCAAATTCAAATCCTGACTGAAGAACCCATCTAATGTTTCTCCACTGGCCTGGAATGGCCGGACATGCAGTGGTCTTGGCTGAATCTCAAAATTAACTGTCAGTAAGGTCTTTGTCTTCCTTGCACTGGTCTCCTTCGTATACTAATGACCAATACATAGCCACCTGCAAATCATGCAATGGTACCTCTTAAAACAGTGTGCTGCCGTAAGCACCCAGCAGCTGCTGATGAGAGTGGCACCACAGAGCAATCTTCCATCGCCATGGGATGATTTCAAGCGCAGAGCAACTTGCCAGGGCCATCCACCTCTAGAAAGAGAACAATAATAATTCAACTTAATATTCCATGCAATATAAGGGTCTATGTGGAGTAGCAGCTGGCGCCTTCTCTTTGATACAGCACCTTCTCTTGGGCAGCTTACCTCTCTCCCCTGCAGGAGCTGCAAAATCTGTTCAGCGACATGAACTGATGAGACTTGTTAAGTGATATTCTGAATTAAGATTACATTTATGCATTATTCGGCAAGCGGCAGTCTTTTCTCCTATTGTAAACCAATAAAACTAGCTCTTCTTGAGTTACATGTTTTGTTGCAAACAAGATTGTCCCTGCATCTCACCTGGAAATGAAAAGAAATGAGCCTGGGACCTGCAAGCAAGGTGTGTGTGCCCGATGACTGAGCTAAGGCCCTCGCCTTTTCATACTCTGGTTCTTTGAATCCAAGCTAATAGCTTTTTGCCCAAGTATCATTTTTTTAAAATTGCTCCATTTACCTTAAAGAATTTTTCCCTCCAATGATCCGCTTCTGCCGACGATGCAGTAACCTCAAACCACACACAGAAGAAAGAGAATCTATGCAGGAATGAAATCATAGACATTAGAGTCTCCCATAAGGAAACAGCAGAGCACTATTTCAACTGTTGGCTTGTTTTCTGTACGCCATTACTAGGGCTGATCCACTACTTCTGTATCTTTTTTATTAAAAAAAACACACACACACACAATCCACATCAATATATTTTTTCCTCCTTCCAGCAAGCACTGAAGAAATCAATATAATACCCACTTCACCTTTATTACTGTTTGCAGGTGCCTTCTTGCTAGTGTAGTCACAGATCACCCCCGCATCTTCACTATGACGACAATTGTGTCTGCCAATATCCTGTTTAATGCAGTCAGCAAGAGATCTTTCATTTCCTGTACATTTCACATTGTCCACGTGGATGGGGCCCTTTCCTTCTCCAAAATATGCCATGGTCCTTGCTCGTGCAGAACCTCTAGAAACAGGAAAATTTTAAAGGTGACTTTTTAATTAAGACACTACAGCAACAATAGCAATTGAGGTTCAATAGAAATTATCTTCCATCTTTAATATTGCCTGCTACAGGAAAATATAAATATCTGTAATTAATAGGCATATCAATGGTTTTGAAAATTAATAGCAACAGTTCAGATCAAACCACACCACAACAGGATGTCCAGTCCAACTACTCACTCCTTGAAATCTATCTACACTGAGAAAAACAGCAGCTATGGTCATGAAAGTAGCAGCGTCCACACAGCATGGTAAACCATAGTTGCCGTATTGGCCTGAATATAAGCCGCACCCGAATATAAGCCACTCCCTTAAAATTCTACCGGCACTCACACCCGTTCTGTTCTACCGTATGTCTGTTTCAGCAGCGATATCATAAAAGTCACTTTTCATGGTCAGAATTGGGGGAAAGGTGAGGGCTATATTCAGGCCAATATGGTATAATGGTTTATCA
The DNA here is from genome assembly GCF_964252035.2 of Podarcis erhardii. Lineage (NCBI taxonomy): Eukaryota > Metazoa > Chordata > Lepidosauria > Squamata > Lacertidae > Podarcis > Podarcis erhardii. The sequence goes on along the minus strand of NC_138512.1, from coordinate 52,726,907 downwards.
TAAATGCATAAGAGGCCCCCACTTTGCACCTCTCCTCTTATCCAACAAACCACAATTCCTCACTTAGCATTACATCCAAACCAGAGATCATATTTTGTTACGCCAAGGTTTGTTCTTTGCTTATTAATTGTTGTTTGAACACAACAAACCATGATCCCTAGTATGGCCATAACACAAAGTCAGGAACCATGCTATGTTGCTCTTACTAGCTGCAGAAGTGTTGTGAAGAGAGCCTCTTGGGCATTTACACTAAGCATTAACTACAGTTTATCATGATGTGTGAAATGGGTCAACATATCCACCTGCATTAACAGCTCATTGTCAATACAATATTGCAGTTGGTGATCTTGTACTTTTCTTCTTTTTTGTTAGCCCAACAGATCTTAGGGCTGTGTCATAAAGCATCACATATCCTTGCACAGTACTATGCAGTATTCATACATCATAATGTTATCCAACATAAACTGGTTCAACTGCAACATATTGGGATCTGCAAGCTATATATTTTCCTTAATCCGTTTAATCTTTGCATAAAATCAGCAGCTGTGTGAGTTAAAAATAATGTATTTTATAGTGTGACTCTTCTAGGAAGCTAAACTCGTTCAGACAGGGAAGAATCCTTATGCTACATTTTGCTGCAAACCTTGTCTACAAATAAGGCACTCTGAAATAAATCATTAATATTGCACATCAAATAATTAATAAGCGGTATACAGGGCCCCAACAAAAGCCCATTTAATTTTGTACTGACACTAGCAACACCAGTCTCCACAAGCAGCCAATTAGATGATAAACTTATGTTTGAGGCATACTGCTTCAGCTTGCAAGAGGGTTAAATGCTCCTCCAAACGAAATATCCCCTGTGTGTAGAAATCTAATGATGCCAGGAAGAAAGTTGGTTGAGAACCCTTTTTTCTGACATCCAGTGTTCTATATGCAGGGACTTTTTTTTTCCTTTTCAGACATGCCAATCCCTATCTGCAGTTTGCAACGCTACAGTTGAAAAACAGATTTCCCATTTCATCTGTTGTTTGTAGGAGCTAGGTCACAGGTCTCTGATAAGACAACATATTTTATCATCCGAGTAGCTATACTTCAGCTTCTGCAAACTGAACAGCTCCTTCTGTCCATGAATCCAGTGGCAAAGTGTGAGAAGTCAACTTTTGCACCATTCCCACACTAGTCTAAAACCAACAAAAGTTACCTCCCCACTTTTGATGTCTGGATCAAAAGTCATGTCTGGATCCAGCCCATTATGCTGTTCCTTTGGTCAACATCTAACATTTTCATGTTCGATTGCTTCTTAAACCATGGTTGGGTATCATATAATCTCAATTCTACATTTATCAGTTTGTAAGGGAAGAATGTGATATCATGTGAGATGCTGCTTTCCCAGAGGGCAATTATAAATCAAATTTATTGTGTACTCATTGGTCACTGCAAGCTTCATCATGTGTCTTTTACAAAGTCATCTGCCAACATTATTAAATCCATTTCCAACCAACTTGTATAAACAGAAAGAAATGAATACTCCAGGATTAAAATAATTTCATTCTTACAGTTTCACAGTTTCTCAGCCAGGAATCATGCAGCATAATTTGAAGTTGGGGAAATATACTATAAAATGTTTTTGCTGTCCCTGCCAATCCTAGATTGGCTATAAACCTTAGTATAAGGCACTTACTATACAGGAAACCAGTCTGCAATCATAGTGTTCTCTTAGGATGTCCACATTATCTAAGTGAATAAAACACACAGTTCTATGGAGAGTTCGCAATCTCAGCATCTAAATGTGCATTGCAGATGTCCTTTTTTTAGTGTTCAAGAGGCTGATAAATTCAACCCTACTGTAGGTAAGGGAGACATCCGTTCTGACTTGCTGACTTTTGCAAATTATTAGGCAAATCATGCAAGCAGTTTTTTAGGGGGGGAAGGTACCTCCCATCCCCCAAAAATATTCAATCGCAGACAGCACTGCTTATTTAAAAAAAGTTCCTTTCAAGGGCAGATGCCATTTTGTTTAGTCCTTATGAAGTTAATATAATCCAAAGTATTACTTTAGTCATAATTAATACATGGGCTTATATCAACTCTTAAAATTATGAAGTGTATGAGCTACAGAGTAAAAATCATTCCCTCTGCACCTGCATAAGTTGGAATCAACTACACACCTGCTCTTTTTTTGGGGGGGGGGGAGTGCTACCCCCTCCAGAGCAAGTAGCTTGCCTGCTGCCCAGAGCCACCAATCTGCAGTATCTCCTTGTCAGGATCCATATTAAGTTTACTGACCTTCATCCAGCCCATTACTGATTCCACATATCAGTCCAACACCTTAAACAAACAGCCTCTCCTGATTCTGCTGGAATGGCAAGAGGGAGCTGGGTTGGTAAACATACTTTACCCCCCAAACTCTGGAAGACAGCTTCTGGCAGTTTTGTATAAAGGTTAAATAGGATTGTGCCACAGTATATGCCTTGATGGTTTGAAGCATGCTTAAAATATCCTCTATAAAAACAAAAATCCAGTGCACTCCATTAAAAAGTTTTATAAGATGAAATTTTCACCAGTTCCTGGGACATGAACATATTGGTTGTATCCAACTATGTTTTGCTAAGAGTAGGCCCAATGAAATTAATAGACCTAAGTTAGTCATGTTCTCCATAAATTTAAATGGGTATACTCTAGTACAACTAACATTAGAGGCAATTCTTTTATACAGTTCAATCAATTGCAGAGACACCAAGATGCCCCCAATATTGACATTGCGAATGTGTGAGGTCATGTCATGTCATCGCAATGTCTGGAGGAGACCAAGCACTAAGGGGCAGCCAGTCACTGAAGGTGTGCTGCACTTGGCTCCACGCTCAACCTCGTCTGCCCCCTCAACACTGAGGGGCCCAGCCCCCTTCCAACAAATATTGAGTGGGGCGAAGATGCCTTGTCCCCCTAGAGTTGGCACACCTGGTCCATTGGATCAGTTCAACACTAAAACCAACAATACAGGTAAAAATACTGCTAAGCTGAGGCCTTTGGAGAGGTTTGGGTAGCAAAGGAGAATGGGGTTTCAGGGGCTAGTTTAGCAGTCCCTCCTTTTTTGGGATGGGGCAAGATATACAACTGACTATTGTGGATGAACCCTTTTAGTTAGATGTATTGTATTAATTGATAAGTTTGCTATGTATTACAATTCTGAATGTTACTTTTGTTGCAAGTCACTTTAAAACTTATTTGTGAAAAGGGACAAATAGATAATCAAAAGTCCAATAAAACAAATGCAAACAAAATTTCAGAAAACCCCAATGGTCCATAACAAAGAATGAAAGAGCCTAGAAATTTGAATTTGTATGAGTTGCACATGTATAGCAAGGAAACCCAAAGAATAGTGACCTTAAGCAGCGCTATCCATTCATCTTCACAAAATGGACCTAAGATTATTTGTTTAACTTGTTAGCCACAAACTACATGCCTCTTCTTGTTCCAAGTTCTCTCTCACCCCCCCTTCACCCATGAACAATTATATAGATTGCAGATATTGCAAGGAATGTTCAACTCCCTGACAGCTGTTTTTCCCCATATATGAGCTAAGTCTGCCAGACAGTGACAAAGTGCAGGAGACCTTTTTAAAGTTACATCTACTGCTGGAATCCAGAGTTAAGCACTTCTTTTCAAGATCCATCCAAGGCTATTTAACAACTCAATTTCCTTGGGTACCACAAGGAAATTAGTTCATATTGAACAGCCATTGCTTAATCTATCACTAAATACAACTTATCATTGCGTATATATCATAAACCAAGAAGACTCAGAGCCCTTCCATATTTATTTTTCATGCTAATGACCATCAAATATGGCCGCTGAGTAAATCCAGAAAACTACAAATTGCTAATGACCATCATATATGGCCGTTGAGTAAATCCAGAAAACTACAAATTGCTTAATACAGGATCCTGTGGAGCATCTCCAGAAACACAACAATGTTCAACAACATTAGCTCTTGCTTAATAAAGAAAAGTGATTTATTTAACTCTGAAAACCTGGGGGCATTTCATGCTAGAACAAGAGGTCTTGTTATTAGAGCTTCCTGTACAATGTTATCTTAAGATAGACTCCTACGTAACATGGATTTCTTCATAAGCCCCAGCTGTATTTGCTGGGCTACCATATAAGGCATCTCAAAGCAAACCATGGACAGACATGTTTGAGCTGAACAACTCCTATTCATGCTTTTATGACTTCAGTGAGACATAGTACCAAGTAAATATATACAGGATTGCAGGCTTCACTCTGATTTTAATCTAGATAGAGGCTCCTCTCTGTTAGATACTGTTTGGTGGCTAAAGTATAACATGATGCAGATTGTAATAGTTTTAGAGAGCAACACTACATTCAAAATAAAGAGTTCTCAATGGACATATAAAGAACATTTGGTATTAGAATAAATATCCACTACATGCCCAAATTATACACAGCTATTCCCCCATCACATATAAGAGAGCGATGTAATTTAAAGCACCAAAGGAGTGTTTTTCGTGCTATAATGTTTACTTTATAACCTTGTTTATTTAATACATGCATGTTCTTTCCATTGCTGCTATGTCTTGGTCATGTTTTCATTGGCTGACATTTTTATGATATCAAAAGTACTTACTACATTTTATGTTACATTTTCCCACTATGAATATTAATCTGCGACTACAGCAAGCTCACTAATGTACAGGTGTAAAATATTAACTGAGGTTTAGGAAGATAGCCAAATCTATAAGCTTTTTCAGTCCAGTTACTTGGATTTATTTTTTATGGAACATCATCATCTTAATATTTAGAAAGTCTACCAAACTTTGGCAATTATGCAGGCAACCAACTTTTCTTTTCCATTCCACTGATGCAATCTACAAATTTCAGTATTCTTCCAGAAATCAAATGCCAAAGAACACAATACAGAGCCACACAGTTAGTTCTACGTGATCAAAAGGGTTTTGTGCTTGGATAGCAAAGAGAAATGATTCATTATGTGAATGCATGGCGGCCATGCGTCAAGCTCCTCCACATGGTCTAATCACCACACTCAACCTTTGCATTGTCTAGTAGAACTTATGCATGTCTTGGCATTCAGCAATTGTTCATGCCTGCAGCATGTCATTGGCTGCCAACAGCAGAGGTTGGTGGGGACACCGAGGGTCATGACGTCTGAACACAAGTAAATTCTATTTAACTAAAATATTTATACCTCAGCTTTCCACCATTTTGATTCTCAAGCCAACTTATGAACAAAAGATACAACAATATAAATACCAACTATAAAACAAATCTAACAACTTGAGAACATATGAAACAGAAAAAAACAAACAGCAGGGAAAGAAAAATAAAACATCAGAAAAGCATAAAATGTAAAAGACTCACAACAACTATAGAAAAATCAATATTAAGTGTATCAGTGACTCAGATGAATAGGACAGGTTTAGCCTTATGATAATAATGGCTGCAGGCAAATATGCCTAAAAAGGAAGGTACACAGTCTTGGTGCCATTGCAGAAGAGATTCTGTCCACAGTAGTCACCTGTCTAACCTGGATTAGATGCATATAATAATAATAATAATAATAATAATAATAATAATAATAATATAATTTATTATTTGTACCCCGCCCATCTGGCTGGGTTTCCCCAGCCACTCTGGGCGGCTTCCAACAGAGATAAAAAATACACTAAAATGTCACATATTAAAAACTTCCCTGAACAGGGCTGCCTTCAGATGTCTTCTGAATGTCAGGTAGTTGTCCATCGCCTTGACATCCGATGGGAGGGCATTCCACAGGGCGGGCGCCACCACCGAGAAGGCCCTCTGCCTGGTTCCCTGCAACTTGGCCTCTCGCAGTGAGGGAACCGCCAGAAGGCCCTCAGAGCTGGACCTCAGTGTCCGGGCAGAACGATGGGGGAGGAGACGCTCCTTCAGATATACTGGACCGAGGCCATTTAGGGCTTTAAAGGTCAGCACCAACACTTTGAATTGTGCTCGGAAACGTACTGGGAGCCAATGTAGGTCTTTCAAGACCGGTGTTATATGGTCTCGGCGGCCGCTCCCAGTCACCAGTCTAGCTGCCGCATTCTGTATTAGTTGTAGTTTCCGGGTCACCTTCAAAGGTAGCCCCACGTAGAGCGCATTGCAGTAGTCCAAGCGGGAGATAACCAGAGCATGTACCACTCTGGCGAGACAGTCCGCAGGCAGATAGGGTCTCAGCCTACGTACCAGATGGAGCTGGTAAACAGCTGCCCTGGATACAGATTTGACCTGTGCCTCCATGGACAGCTGTGAGTCCAAAATGACTCCCAGGCTGCGCACCTGGTCCTTCAGGGGCACAGTTACCCCATTCAGGACCAGGGAATCCTCCACACCTGCCCGCCTCCTGTCCCCCAAAAACAGTACTTCTGTCTTGTCAGGATTCAACCTCAATCTGTTAGCCGCCATCCATCCTCCAACCGCTTCCAGACACTCACACAGGACCTTTACCGCCTTCACTGGTTCTGATTTAAAAGAGAGGTAGAGCTGGGTATCATCTGCATACTGATGAACACCCAGCCCAAACCTCCTGATGATCCCTCCCAGCGGCTGCATGTAGATGTTGAAAAGCATGGGGGAGAGGACAGAACCCTGAGGCACCCCACAAGTGAGCGGCCAGGGGTCTGAACACTCATCCCCCACCACCACTTTCTGAACACGGCCCAGGAGGAAGGAGCGGAACCACTGTATGACAGTGCCCCCAGCTCCCAGCCCCTCAAGACGGTCCAGAAGGATGTCATGGTCGATGGTATCAGACGCCGCTGAGAGATCCAGCAGAACTAGGAAGCAGCTCTCACCTTTGTCCCTAGCCCGCCGGAGATCATCAACCAGTGCGACCAAGGCAGTTTCAGTCCCATGATGAGGCCTGAATCCCGACTGGAAGGGATCCAAATGGTCCACTTCTTCCAGGCGTGCCTGGAGTTGTTCAGCAACCACTCGCTCAATCACCTTGCCCAAGAATGGGAGGTTTGAGACTGGGCGATAATTGGCCATCGTGGCCGCATCTAAAGATGGTTTTTTAAGAAGCGGTTTAATAACCGCCTCTTTCAGCGGGTCTGGGAAGGCTCCCTCACGGAGGGAAGCATTCACCACCCCACGAAGCCCATCGCCCAGTCCTTCCCGGCTAGCTTTTATAAGCCAGGATGGGCAAGGATCCAGGAGACAGGTGGTTGGCTTCACTCGTCCAAGCAGCCTGTCCACATCCTCGGAGGTAACAGATTGAAATTGATCCCACACAACTTGACCAGACAGGACTCTAGCACTCTCCCGCCCCGGCCCTGCTCCCACGGTGGAGTCTACTTCTTCCCGAATCCGAGCGATTTTATCTGCAAAAAAAATTGCAAAATCATTGCAGGAGAACATGTGGCCCGTACTGGGCCCCGATGTTACAGGTGGTTCCGCTAAATTGCGAACCACCTGAAAGAGTCTCCTGCTGCTGTTTTCTGCAGATGCAATAGAGGCGGTGAAGAAAGTCTTCTTCGCCGTCGCTATCGCCACTTGGTAGGCTCGACGTTGAGCTCTAACCCGTGTCCGGTCAGATTCAGAATGAGTTATCCGCCACCGGCGCTCTAGCCGTCTCAACGATTGTTTCATTGCCCTCAGATCCGTGGAAAACCACGGGGCTCTCCGGGCTTCATGCAATCGGAGAGGGCGCTTCGGAGCCAAACAGTCAATAGCCCTGGTTAACTCCACATTCCAGCGGGCCACCAGGGAATCGGCTGAAAGGCCATCAACATGGGATAAAGCATCCCCAACCACTCTCTGGAAACCATTTGGATCCATTAAGTGGCGGGGGCATGGAGCAGAAGGGGGTCACAAGACACAGAGCTGCTAATTTTCATGGCAGCCGTGCATTTGAGAAAGGCTGTAGCTTAGCTGTAGTGCATATTTTGCATGTGAAAGGTCCCAAGTTCAATTTCTGGCTTCTCCAAGTAGGATTGTGTGGTTCATTCATTAAATGTACTGTAAGTATTTATACATGCTGACAAGTTCTCTGGATTTTTACCAAATAAGTTAATTTCTTCAGTTTAAGTGGCACAAGTGTAAATCAAAGGTATTTAAAGAAACCTCAAGACCCTCTAGGTTTTCCATACATAGCTGTGATTTATATCTGAGCCACCATAAGTAAGGTGAGGAATTTGTTTGCTTTAGATTGTTTTTCTTGGGAAATGTTGAAGCTCCTAGACCACATAAGTGATATATAGTGGAATTTAAAAAGAGAATGAAGTTATTATATGCACATTTCCTCAAAGCTGGGCAAGCTTTTTTTCCATTATTGTATTTAATAAAATGTGGCATGAATAGTAGCATTTTGGACTTTTCAACATTTCATGGCAATACACAATTTGTCTCAACTGAATTTAAGAAAGCCAGTTTTGAAGATACACCAGTCCAATGTTTCAGTGTTCACATGAAAACAGGATTGTCATCAGATGTTTGGCTTAGGTCCCAGCCAGACTTGCACTCTTTTGTGGGAGGGATTCCATTGCATACTGGAGCATATAAGTTTGCTCAATTAAAGTGGCTTAAAGAACTCTGGGCACACATTGGTGCAACAAGCCCACTCTTTGTGTTAAAGAAAGCAATGCGGAAATGCACTAGAAAGTGTGGGATAACTAGGAAGTCATATAACCTGTCCTATAATCTCCACATAAACCAGTCAGGCTTCTCAACTGATTCTCTAGTGGTACTGAATGCTGACCACCAGAGAGATTTGTAAAATAGAACAAATGACACTCTCCAAACTCCTCAGGCACCCTGAATGAAAAGTGAGCAGAATATAAACCCTGAATCCCACCTATGAGATATAAGCACATGTACAATCCCATGCACAGCATTCCTGGGGGAAACTATATAAGCTTGTATCGAGGCACAAGAATATCCAGTCTTTTGCTTCTTCTGCAATTCTCTGGTTCTGTGTATTAAAATATAATATTTTCTACCAACAGTGCAATGCATCTCTGTTGTGGCCCCGCTGCCCAATTTTCCTGAGTATTTAAACACTCAGTTACTCAAACTTTCTACCACATTTAAGAAATTCAGCTAACAGCAACTGATTGCATCAAACTTAAACCCTGCCTGTTTTGTTTATCATATGTTGATGACTGGAGGCATCTGGCCCAGTTCTTCTGAACTAGAAACAGCTGGAAATTGGGGGTGATCCCACTGAACACAAGCTGTGTGAAAGGAAGGAATATATTTGCTAAGCTGGACATTCAGCAAAAATACGTGGAAATAGAAGGAAACTCCTCTCTTTTCCCTTGCAAGAAATATTACTTCCCACAGCATAACTTAGCATGTGTAAACAAAGGGAGGAAAAGTCTTCATCAGGTATTTAATATGGTCCTATGGGAAAGACAAGATAACACAAGGCAAATTCCTTTCCCGAGCAATGTAAATCAAAATGGCACAAAACCTAATAGGGATATCCTGCAACACAAACTCTCTGAACTTTACTAACCATTAAGATGATGTAAGAGAAATTCAGGGTGTTCATTATGGACTAGTATGAGATAAAAATGAGGGTAAATGAGCTGCATAGATGGCAAATGACATGAAATTGCTGAATAGTTGATAAGACTCTCCAACCAGCTGATTGTGCCAAAAAAACAAACCAGATAATTATGTAAGTAATGACATAAATATGTTCACTACTTCAGGTTGGAATTATGTTTTTGGGGTATTTTGAAAGGCATTTGTTTTAATGCAACTTTTTTTCTTTTATTAGAACCGCTATGTGATTATCCTCCCATTGCCGCTACCAGAGGTTTAGTATCTAGTCTTCAGGCTGCTGTCTAGTATGTAAGGTAAAGGTGAAGGTAAAGGGACCCCTGACCATTAGGTCCAGTCGTGGCCGACTCTGGGGTTGTGGCGCTCATCTCGCTTTATTGGCCGAGAGAGCCGGTGTACAGCTTCTGGGTCATGTGGCCAGCATGACTAAGCCGCTTCTGGCGAACTAGAGCAGCGCATGGAAACTCCTTTTACCTTCCTGCCGAAGTGGTACCTATTTATCTACTTGCACTTTGACGTGCTTTTGAACTGCTAGGTTAGCAGGAGCAGGGACCGAGCAACAGGAGCTCACCCCGTTGCGGGGATTTGAACCGTCGACCTTCTGATCGGCAAGTCCTAGCCTCTGTGGTTTAACCCACAGTACCACCCACGGCATGTAGCCTGCAGTTATTTATGCAACTTTTTTCTTACTCAAAAGTTACCATGGGGAGGGGAGGTTTAATCCTCCTTCCTCTGCACATAACTGTTACTGATAGTAAAGAAGTCCCCATGGGCATGAATGGGAGGTGTTTTACTATCCGTAACTGCTGGGCTGGGGACCAGGTGCAGGTAGAAGTTTCCCCTCCACATGCAACCGTGCTTCTGATCTAGACCTGGGCCTCCACACTTACTTTTGACTAAGAAAAATCACGTATGCAGCTGCAGGCTACATGTCCAACATAATGTGCAGTTTGACTGACACACAGGACTTAGGGGAGTGCTGTACCTTGAACAGCAAAATGTAATTTTCCTGCTAAATCACACTTCAAGCTTGTTCAAAGTTTCTGTCATGCATCCTGTGACCATACTCTTGCATTATAGCTATGTCCAAATCAGAAATAAAGGTAGAGACAACTGTGTCACTTGCTATTTTAACAACTTGTTGATGGACTTGTTGTTATGCTTTTTAGGATTTTAGAAGCTCAGTATATATATGTTAAAAGACAAGGCAGTCCTTGCCTGCAGGCTCACAATTTATTGCCATGATACAAAAGGATTTTTATTTTTTTAATAGCAAGAGAAAGGGAATCAGGAGGTGAAAGGAAAGCAGGCATTGAAGTAGCTAATGGATGGGGCAGGAAGCAGGAGAGGCAGCACCCCAATGGTCCAGAGTACCTTGGCTGGTGACAGACATAGATCCCTTGATCTTTGAAGTCCCTGGACAGCTACCAGTTGGAACACAGTATACTTCCTTGCAGGGAAAGGGAAGCATATTCCTTGCAGCTCATTCTCTGAGTGATACATGGGGGCAACTTGGTCTGCTTGCCATGATGAAAATAACAATGCAAATTGTACTACATCTGCTGGTCATTTTTCCTGTGGTTTCAGGCAAAATTACCAGCAATGCCTTCTGGTGTTGTCATGCATGCTACTAAACTTGTCATCTTTTGCTGTTTGGAAATGCCCCATAAATGTTGCTACAGTTTCTGATCAAGCACCAGAAGGCATTGAATCAATCTAATGGGCGGCACATGAGCAACATATAAACTACATTATGCTTCTTTCATATGAAGCCTGTTACACTGATACTCTTGGCAAGTTTCGAAAATCTGTTTATATTGTGCTGGAGAAAAGCTCCTTGGCAGCTCCAGCATGAAAAGTATTTTAACCTCTTCAGGAAGGTTGCTTTATTTTATAACACAATGTAAAGTCCTGTCTTGAAACTGAATGGAGTTTTAAAGGCAAGTTGAAATATGTCATATTTCAAGTGAGGTCTGTTGTTCAAAGAAACAGCCCCACCCCAGATAACTCACCAGAGCTGAGTGCAACTTACTAATAATGGTGTTATAGAATTAAATAAAAACCATGGATTGCAGCAATACTAAATTAGTCATGCTTTATTCCCACTAAAATAAAGGGGGGGGGGTAATATTAGCATTTGATTTCAATAGGACTTAATTGTGATCCAACTAACTGTGATGAAGGGTGGCATATTAAATAAATAAATAAATAAATAAATAAATAAATAAATAAATAAATAAAAAATAAATATTTAACATTAAACATTAACATTAAATATTTAACATTTGACATTAAATGGTCAGTGGTCCCCTCCAGATATACTTTTCATTGCATAATGATTTGTGCTCATGATGCAATTGGGGTGGCCATATGTGATCCTGCTTTCAATACCATTTGAATCTAGTTCCATTTCTAATCAGTGCAAATCCTGCAGCTTGCTGCTGAAATCCCACAAATTTTCGTGCCACAAATGTTCTTAGTTGTTGTTTAAATCCACTTTTGTTGTGCTTCAGCCCCTCCAAACAGCAGTAATGTGTTAGAACTGGGGAAGCATCACAAAACTACTAATAAAGCAGAACAAATCTACTACCAATGTACTATCATTGTGTCAGTAACATGTTGCCGAATACACCCACACCACAATAAACGCCAGTCTGGAGGGGCCCAACATTTAATTCTATGAACTTGCACAATCTATAGACAATAATGTGTGGAAACCAGATAATGTATTTAAGGACTATTAAATAATTTCTCTTACTTGAAGCCAAGTTGTCGACATACCACAGCTGCATCCTTATCGGACCATCCATCATCACAAATTGTCCCCCACTGGCCGTGGATAAAGATCTCCACACGGCCCTCTTTCTTATTTTCACCATCCATCAATCTGATAGGAGGCCCTGGGAATAAGTTACAGCTGTTAACACACAGCAATAGTAGCAAGAACCATTACCCTAGCTAATTTTCATCACATTGAAGGAAAATTGTCAACTGGGGCTCAAGTTCAAGCATTCCAAGTTTGTACACCAGTGATGAAAGCATTTTAGTCTTGTAACTTGTATGACATCAATGCCAACTTGTTCAGCAAATCTAGACTCTAATGTGAAATGAATTTCCTCTCTGGTATCCACAAGAACATATTGTCAGTCTGCTGATTCCCAAATCTATTCCACTTTTCCAAATTTAGAGGTCCCAGGCTGAATGGGAGAAAATGTTACTAAAGAGTCTGTGAAGGATTTAGGAATGTAACACAGGAAGCTAACTTTCCTGCAAAAATTGTGCACCATATTTTGACACGGATGCAAGCAAGGTGTCCAGTTTAAAGAATCTTGTATCAGTGGAGAATGTAATTAAATCCTGATACTAGCTTGATCCAGACTTTATGCTGTCTTGCACCCCCAAATTCATAATAATATGTTGCTATACTGTACCATTTCAGGTGGCAGGTGTGGATCACAGCTTGATTCCTCTCTTTCATGGACAAAGAGAGAATGTCAGCCAGAAGTTTATGCTACAACCTCCTGCTTGGAATTCTAGGGTTTTTTAATGTGCTATGAGCTGCTGTTTTTTATGGGGGTGGCTACTCAAACATACAGTTAGCTACGCACAGTCTAAATCACCCTTCCCCAACCCAGTGCCAGCACATTGTGGTCCAAAATATTGGATGGTCATCTGGTTGGGGAAGGTTGGTGAATATGGCAGAGCCTAGTTGAAGATGCACATTATAATTGCTCTAATCAAACCCCTTTTAGTTCCGTGACTGAGTATAGTTGCTTTGTTTTGTAGTTTGTTTCCTGGCACATATATAGGACACTCCCCTGTTTGAAGCTTTTCTGTAGCACTACTAAACGTTTCTTGGGTGAGAGGGAATTGAAAACCTTGACTGGCTCAGTTACACTTTAATCTTCTCTGAAGAACGGTATGGCAGACTGCCAATTCCCAAAGGCCTTTACAGCCAAAGGCTGATCATCATTACTCGATGAACTCATAAATGCAATCAATACATTTTCTTCTAACCTTACATTTCCTCAAGAGTTTAGCAGCCAGTGTCATAGAAAGGTCTTCTGCTATTAATAATGTATTATTGTTGCACAACAGCTCAAATTACATTTTCCTAATGCACAACAGAGCATTAACAGATGAAAGAAAAGATGAAACTAACAATTGCTCGCATATTGAAATCAAACAAAGCAAATGTCACATTATCCTTGCCTTTGAATTTATTATATATATTTTAACATATGCAAGCTGAGTATATCCAGACTGACTGGAACTCATTCTGTATCATTGCACACCCAGCTCACAGCTCTAACTACACTTGGCCACAGTGCAGCGATCCTGGTTGAAGTTCTAAAGTGACTACAGGGTGAAAAAGTCACACAACAGCTTCAACACAAGAAAGGATCCGTTAATAGCACTTCCTTGGCACATTAAAATGACTCATTTGGAAGCAACCCTGCACGTCGTCTACACGTGATAAATCCCACGGATGAAAGGCTGGGCTTGCTGGCACTTTGTTTGGAAATGGATTGTTGAACTAGATGGGTCCTCTCCTAGGGCCAAAATGCACATTATGCTAAAAGTATAGCTTGCATGCTACTACATTTGGGTTTTCTGGTTTAACCAATTACAAGAGTGGGGAAGCCAGGGCTGGTCCAAGACATTTGGGCACCTGTGGCAGACCCCAAAATGTCATTTCCCACACCCATGATGAAGGGGCGAGGGAAGATCTACACAAGGAACAAAAGGGGAAGAAATATTGACCTTGGGATCAGCTGCCCTAGTGGACCCTGCCACCTGGGGCAGCTGCCTCACCAGGCCCCATTGGAGGGCCAACCCTGAGGGAGGCCCAATTGTGACCAGCATGTAGAGGCAGAAGGTTTATTCCTTCCCTCCCTGGCTGCAATCAGGAAGAAAACAGCCATCCTCCCATGAGGCTGTTGATGTCAATGGAAGGCTTTTCAAGCATCAAAGCTACACTGGGATGTGGGGGTAGATTTTCATTCCAATTGTTGCTGAGAAGGAAGGGAAACCTCCTGCTGGCAATTGTGTTCCTGTGCCATAACTAATTACAGGGGGAGGGAATCCAGATACAGCTTGCATGCCAGGCATTTAGCAGTATGTTTTGCCCTCAGTCTGATCCAGCAAAGCAATCCTTAGGTTCTTAAGAATATTTGCAAAAATCAAGTCTTAATGCTTATTTTTATCTAGCCGCATTGTCTAATTTTTCCATAACTGTACAATTTTTTAAAATCTTTCTTAAACTTCAGAAACTGTTTATGAGATTCATTCCAGCCAAATACCGTATATCACAATAGATATGAAAAGAGTTCATAATCTAATTACTGTAATGTTTGTTTATATCAATGGTTCTTCTGTAGGAGCCTCACCTAGCCTCTTTCAAATTTACGGAGGTTAGGCTGTGCAACATCAGTGCTTATGACTGCATCCAAAATGTCAAAAATTTCACCTCATTTTTGTCATCATCCAGAAATGCTTACTCTACAAGGATATAATTTCAGTTCAGACTTTACTCATATTACCTGGGCAGCAACACGGGATATTAGCTGTAAAATGGAGCAGATTTTATTCTCAACCAGCTTGTTACTACTTGGAAGTTTCATTCACAACTGTTAAATTAATACAATTTTCAGGTACCCAAAGGGAATTTTACCATCTGGCAGTATTTAACCATATTGGACCCTTTCCAGCTCAGGTTAAGTTCCATAGTTTCATGAACAGAGCAGCACAGATGTTCATTTAGTGTCTATGTGAATGGCCACTATGATATGAACCCCAGCTATTCGGGGTTTAAGTGTTCTCATTCTCATTGTCTCACCCACGCAGAAATACTATTTACATTATACTGCTGGTGTAATAAAAGCTTTGGAATATTAAGAAGTGTAAAAGAACAGCAATGAAAAGAGATGAGGGAAAGAGTAATAATATTACTGGAAATTCATTTAGCAAAGCATGCAAGATGGAAAGAAACTCTAGTTCAATAATGCTGTAAACACTATAATTTGTTTAACAGTATGCCTCAAGTTATAAAGTTGGTATGGTACCAAGAGATACTTAATAGAGCTCTTTGTTAAGTTGAAAGACATGATGCAATTCTTAAAGAAATTCCTTATAAGCTGTCTAATCTTCATTACTATGTTTACTTCTCATTTAAATGCTGTTCTTTGGTTCTTTGACTCTGTTTACCATTTCCCAACATAGGATGAAACCTATATTTTTCCTCCTCATAAACAGGGGTGATAAATGAGATCAAGCATTTCCATTCTTGGGGGTTAGGTAGTCAAGGTTCTTTAAACACCTGTAGCTGGCTGTTGAGCTATATTATACAAATGAAGTTCTCTTCATTGGTCCATATTTGCCCAGTACTGTCTCTTGTGATAGAGAGCATCCAAGGCCTCAGGTATGGGGTCTTTCCTAGTCAGGCTATCCATAACACTTTAACTGGAAATGCCAAGGTTTCAACCTAGGACCTTCTGCTTGCCAATCAATTGCTCTGCTCTCTATTGCAGGGGTGGCAAAGAGAGCGGTGAATGGGCTGGCAGAGAGAGTGCACAAGAGCTATGCAGTTCTGCAAACTCCATGGATCTGGCCCTGCCCATCAATAGCATGCATTGCATAGAAGACTGACCCTTGGCAGAAAAAAGATCTCAGCTCCTTGTTCTTTGGAATAACTATAGTTCCTTCCCAGACACTTCTCACGTTCCAATTTTCACTCTGCAAGTTGTCCGAAAACTCATACCTATGGGGAGGATTTATTCACATGCATATTTATATGTCGGGTGGGACGTGGGTGGCACTGTGGGTTAAACCACAGAGCCTAGGACTTGCCGATCAGAAGGTCGGCGGTTCGAATCCCTGCGATGGGGTGAACTCCCGTTGCTCAGTCCCTGCTCCTGCCAACCTAGCAGTTCGAAAGCACGTCAAAGTGCAAACAGATAAATAGGTACCGCTCCAGCAGGAAGGTAAACGGCATTTCCGTGCGCTGCTCTGGTTCACCAGAAGCGGCTTAGTCATGTTGGCCACATGACCCGGAAGCTGTATGCTGGCACCCTCAGCCAATAAAGCGAGATGAGCACCGCAACCCCAGAGTCGGTCACAACTAGACCTAATGGTCAGGGGTCCCTTTACCCTTTACCTTTATTTATATGTCACACTTGGGTATGTGGAGTTCACCATTACAACCATACCAAGGCTTCACTAGAAAAATACTCTAGTTCTCTGTGAAATAAAAAAAACTCAGCAACTCCAGTACTCAACTGCTTCAGAACAAGCCTGTGGTAACCAGATTAAAAATGTCCTCTATTTGCATGACAAATAGCCTGTTCCTGTACTAGGTAGATATTGTTCTGTATTGCTCTTGCAGCTCTCTCCTTCCTTGCCTTTCTAAATTTAACAGATTTACCTTTTTAAAATGGATACTCAGTATAACTATTCTCTGTTTCCAATCTTGAAAGCTGCTTTGTATCTTCTTCTAGCTAGAATGTGGCCAAGATTCAAAGGGCTACTCACTGGCTTCAATATGCCCAGCAAAAGTTCAGACTTTTTGCCTGTAAACAACACATTCCGTGCCATATCAGAAGCAGCCTCAGTTTCCCAAAAAGGTTTGCTATGTGGCATGATGGACTGGTGCTCAAGAACCACAAAACTAAAGGACCTTTGGGGTCCCTTGGTTCTCTGTATCCAAGCTTGCATCTACAGAGAGGAGCTTACCCAGTGAGGCTCTGTGGCTGTCGTTATCTCTATAGCAACTTATCCCAACATCCTCTTTGTGGCTGCAATCATGCTTTCCCCATTCCCTCTTTGAACACTGGAGGATTGCAGACTCCTTTCCTGAGCAGCTGACATCATCCAGCCAGATGGGTCCAATGTTCTCTTCTGGGTAGTGTTCTGAGACACTTTTCCCATTCCTGTTTGCACATAGATAGATTGGCAGTTGTATTGTGAGTGAGGTATTGAACATATGATCAACATAAAAAACAAACAATAATATTTCATGTAATAACAGTTCCAGTGTACACGCCACAATTAAGTTCAACTTCGATTAGCATCCATTTTATTTTGAGTAACATTGTCCAGTGTCCACCACCTTTAAATAAATCTTGTTGCTAGAAATTCATGGATGTTTTACCTTTTAAAGGCCCTGATTCAGCAGAGCATTTAACCACTCATTTGACACAATATGCAGAATTCTATTTCATTCTCTGACACTAAAGGCTGCTATAGACATAATCCTGCTGACCGCTTAGCCTTGTACAAACACTTTCCATGTTTTTTCCTTCTGGAGTGTGAATTCCTCCCTCCCTCCCAGGACTAATCACATTTAAGTCAACAACAATGTTCCTGAGTTCCTTCTTAATACAGCAAATAAAACTTTGAAATACACACAACACAAAAGTTAGATTTGTGGGAAGGAGTGTACAATACCACAGCACTGCTCAGTGCTATGTCTGCACCAGCCCAGATTATCTCAATTCCTATTTTAAAAATTGGCACCTGCCTGCTCTGTTGGCAATTTAAACATTTGTTCCAGTAGGACTGTTTTCAGACATGGGTTGCTGAACTAGAGACTGGTAGCAAACTGATTCAATTGATAAAGTGCACCTCCTTCCCAAACCAAAGACAACTAAGAAATGGGTTTATTTTTTTTTTTACAAAAATAAGATAATTAAGATTCTTAATCTAACCATTTTTCTTTTAAATTGAAGTTTTTCAATAATGTTTTACTGCTGATAAATGCACTCCTGATTAGGACATAACAGTGAAGTTAAGTAGGCACCTGTGAAATTCTGGACAATAGCATTTTGCAGAAAATTATCAGCAGTGATCTGCAAAGTAATTAACCTCCTCACATAAATGGACCTTACTTAAAGCCCAGCTGGCGGCAAACCACATGTGTGTTCAGTTCAGTCCACCCATCATCGCAGATGGTGCCCCACTGTCCGTTGTAAAGCACCTCCAGTCGTCCCTCATGACTGACTTTCCCACCTGCCAGTCTGATGGCACCATCTGTAGCATTAAAAATAAGAGCCAGTAGTGTTTAAGAGGCAACTTCGGGGGAAAGAATCTGTGCTATAAAATGTGCTGCAACAGATTCATTAAACAGCTAGACACTAGTAATTTGCAAGGTTTTATAAAAAAAGGAAAAGGGGAGAGAGCCCTAATACTGGCACATTTCCCATTGTTGCTCTTATCCAACTTCATAATTTAACCCCAAAATGGTTGTACTATATACATTGAAATGTCACCCTGACGTGGCCCCACATCCCATGGCTTCACTCCATCTTGACCCAAAATCTATAGACTTCTAAGACTTCAGCAACCTTTGTTGCCTACCTGCTAGAGGTGTGCAGGAAACTCCTGCATCTTCTTTGTGGCCACAGTTGTGTTCTTGCCAGGAACTCTTTAGACACTGTTCTATAGACAGCTCATTTCCTGTACAACGCACTTCATCCAACAGCACAGGACCTGAGCCTTCTCCAAAATAAGCCTGGCTCCATGCCTTGGCAACCCCCCTGCACAAACATGAACAAACAGAGAATCAATGATGGCAAATGGTCAGAAAGTGCCTCTAAATTAGCTACTGAAATGGTTTGTATTGCTTTGGTACACATGCTACAATCCAAAGCAATATTGATCCAAGTAGATGAACAGAGTGGTTACTTAAGATGCTTATTTCTTAGAAGAACCCTTTGATACATTTTGCAATGCCCATTAAATGTGTACATTTTTATCAGGAAATTAGAGTGGTTCTGTCATAACAGAAGTAAAATAAATATTCCACCCCATGTTCTTCTTTAGTTTAGTCAATTGTATGGAGAAGACAAAAATAAGACTATTTTTGCATTCCCCCCCCCCCCCGCCAAATGAAACAAACAGCTAATAGACAATAGAGGAGATATACCCCAAAAAAGCAGGAAAAACATGGTCATGTGTAAAGAAAACTGGGAGAGTAGAAAGCAAAGCTCATTTTGTATATAAAACGCCAGACACTCATTTACGACATCTATAGTTGAAAAATCCAGCCTTAAACATAACAGTGCTTTGCACACCATGGTTTCTTTTTAGATTACTTTCCCAAAAACTTCTATCTTAATGTCCTTCATGACTCATAAAAATATGCTGTGGTTTTTCAATCTGTTTATAAGACATCTGGCAGTCTCCTTCGCCCACAGCCTAAAGCAGGTTGAGATTATCAAAAGTGAGTATCGTAAACTCAGAGGACCTGGCAGACACAAGGGCTGGTGCTAGATTAAGGGAACAGGATCAGCAAAACAGAGATAAATTAGATAATTCAGCAAGAAAGAATGTACTTCCTGTTGTAACAACACATCAATAATAAAAACTTTAAATGTCTCATAGTGATTTACAAAGAGAAATTAATATAAGGATAATAGATTCTGGTTTTGGAAGAAAGGCTCTTGTTTCTTACAATTTAAAGCAAATACATCAGACTGTTTCCTCAACAGGGGTTTTTTTTTGGGGGGGGGTTGCCTCTTTTGGTAATCAAGGAAGCAACCCTCAGTGTCACACCTGCAGAGTTTATGAATCTCTGAGCAAAACATATGATCCTTTTGCCACCTGCCAGAAAATATGAAACAAACGGGCAAACTAGACATTAAATTAAATTCAAAGACACACTAAATATGCACTTATTTATTTAAAAAACACAGCTAGCAGCTACAGGGGGTGTACTGCAGCAAACAGGAAATGATACTTTAGGTGTTTCCTCCCCTGCTGTGGTCTTGCTGAAAATTGCTCCCCCAAATCTCCTATTTGCAGTAGGAGGAAAGCTACCACTAATGCCAGTGGTTTGTTGTTGTTGTTGTTGTTTAGTTGTTTAGTCGTGTCCTGGGGACTTACATTGCAATGCATCCCTTTTCATTTCTAATTTATAACTCACTTTTCCATACACATTAAAATGTGTGCCCAAAGCAGCTTATATTTTTAAAAAAGAATCAAAACAATAAAACAATGCAGATCAAAACCACACTGTAACACCAACATTTCAAAAAAAAATTCATCTAAATAATTATTATATCAGTGGAATGAAAAAAATATATATCAAAGATGTGTGATGATGTCCAACTAAGTTGGAGGAGACTCAATGATACAAAAAGGACTTAATCTCCACTCGTTACAATAGGTGCATTCTGAGTATGACTAACTCTGGATATTCTACATGCTCTGCTGAAAATATACTTATGCAGTGCCTCACAGGCTGGAAATCCATATGCTATAATGGGGAGGGGTTAGCATACAGAAAGTATTTAATTAGATGAGCAGTATTCTCTTCTTGTCACTGGCAAACTAATCCTGGTGGGTTTTATTGCACAGTAATGCCAAGTGAAAGCTGTGAGAGGATAGGAAGGTCATTGCCAAGAGGCTTTATTTTATAATTTGCAGAACATTTCCAGCTGGATTAACTGAGACGATATACATACACACACAGCTTGGCGTCTCTTCCTAGCCCATCCACCCCCAGCCACTATATATTTCCTCTCATGGTAAATTTCAGTCTAGGAATGATGAGCCTACCTGCTAAGGCATCTTGCTTTTTCTTCTTGAGCTCACTAGTCCTTAGGCTCCCATAAAAGCATATGGCTAGGGAATATTTAATGGCAACTATAATTTACTATACTCATGGGACAGAGGCAATTTAGTCAACCTCAAAGTAACGTAAATGTAACTCTACTTTAGCATGCGGCATATGTTCGAAATTACAAATTACCAATAAACTGTGGCACACTAACTGTTTATTTGGGCTGGGCTCAAAAGAGTGATGCTGCATGTGCACGAACCTTCGTCTCTCTTCACGTCAACACAGATGCAGTCCTCACTCCATATTAGAAACCAAAGATTCCCAATATCAGGAGCAACATGCTAAACATCAGAAGTGGGGGCAGTGTTTAGAAAATGGCCTCAGAAGCTCTATTGAGCGCAAGGGGCTGCTCCCTGTGCAGCTCTCAGGCATGAGTTCAAATCTATCCTCATGTGTGATTTCCACTGATTACTTCCAATATACAACCTACAGCCAACATGAAATTCATGGCGAAACAAATCCGAGAATTGTCATGCAAATAAGCCACACTGGGCTACTGATTTTTCCTAGGTGGTATGTGGATACTCAATACATGGTGTGACATCTTTGCCCTTAATGATGGCAAGGATGATCCTGCAAGTGACATCTGTTGCACCACATCACACACGGACTATCCCTACAAGTTGCATGGGAGAGAAGGAGAACAAAACATGAGATTGCCCTTTTAGCTTAGAGTCTATACATTATCAGCAACGTTTAGTTACACCCTGAGGTGGTCAAAAGACTCTGTTTTGGCTCAAGTGGTGCTGCTTGTTCAACCATGCTAAGTATCAGGTCCATTTCAAACCATGGTGCAGGCATTTGACTTTGCTTTTGCATCTCAGTTCATTGGCAGTGATTAGCTTTCTTTTTCAACTGAACACAATATACTGGGGTGGGAAAACTAACCCAAGGCCAAGCTGCCTGCAGACTACCTCAGCGTCCGCATCATCCCACTGGTCGTCGCAGATGGTTCCCCAGTGGCCAGCATGATACACTTCTACTCTTCCTTCATAAGCACTGCTTCCATCAGCCAGTCGGACTGGGATAAAATCAGGGTCTGAAATGAAACACATAAGGAAGGGAGGGAAATGAAGTTTTCGTTTCCCCGCTATTAGTGATCAGCTGCTACCAAATGGACAGCAAAGGCTTTGTAATTTGAACAGAAACAACCTAGTAATATTGTGGCTCATTTCAGATCACTAACAGCATAACGCAACAGCATGCCTGGAGTATTAATAATTCTTGCAGCTCTAAAGCAGAAATTTCAACAGCAGAAACAGAAACTAAGAATTCCACATCTCCTAAACTTGATGTGAAGGAAACCCCATCAGTAGTGATCCTTTCTTATAACTGAATATAACTGAATAACAATAAAGGAACTTAAGTTTCAAACAGGGGCTAGCCAGTTGCCTCTGCGAAGCATTCTCAACAATGGTTATCACTGAATCACACCTTCTCTGTGATGGTCAAAATGGAAATTTGGAAGTATTGAAAGCATGAAGCCCTTGTGCTTCCTTCTCTGTTTGCAACAAAATAACCAGGGTCTTCCATATGTACATTCTGTTACTTTGGACCATGCGTATTATCCTCAGTCTTCTGCATTATTTGATGATTAAAATTTGGGGTTTCATTTAAAAACATAGTTTTATCCAGTGCTGCAAAAGCCAGGTTCTGGTTGCACAGCAGGACTTCCCCTTCCTTTCTTCTGTCTGTGTATTCCCAAGAACTTAACGGGAGAGTCCTCCAGCCCTCTAGAGCAGATTCTGAGAGTATATTGGGGGCTATAGGAAAGGGGAAGTTCTATTGCACAAGCCAAATGACAAGATTGCATACAATTGTGTCTTACTCGAGAGAGTTGTTACTTCAGTTTGCAACACTGCTGTGTTCAGAGCCATGCAGGCAGCCCCAATCTATGATTTGGCACACACTCACACAGAGCAATGTCCATATACGCCAAAAGGTGCATTTATACAGCTGAAGCAATCCACATGGTGACAGTAACTAGAAAAAGAGCTCTTGACCTGTGGAAATAGTTGCTGGTTGTATATGCATACAGTCCATTTTGTAACTTGTTTCTCCATGGGATTACAAAGCCTGCTTGTAGCTAAGGAAATGTTAGGATTGCTCATAGGTAAAGTAGTTGCAAGAACTAACCTGCAGAATTCTAAGCAAAGCCCAGACTAGCCCTGCTCACATGACTTTTTCAATCCACTGTACTCAACGAGTTCTGTTTTCCCTATACAGTACCTTAGGAAACAATCATTTTCTGCATTACATTTTTGCTCCTGTATATAAATATACTGGAGGCTGGAAAAAGATGCCACTGAGGCTCTTCGTATGATGGTCTGACAAAGAACAAAGCAGCCCTAAAAAAAAATTCTGCATATCTGTGCAGTTCCTATACAGCAACATAATTAAGGGTGTCAGTACTGTACACTCCTCTAGCTGGACAAACTCACTGAGGAGCAGAATGGTTTGAATATCATCAATCATGGTGCTTTATTTGGAAAGAGAAAAAAGTACAGAATGCACTTTTTCAGAAGGTGACAAATTGCAACACCAGCAAGTATTTTTGGCCTAGACAAGTGCATATATGCACACAATGAATTCTGGAGGCATCATTCTCAAAGGGTGAGGCATGCCTTCCCAAGGAGGTGCAGGCAGCTGTTCAGGGAGACATGATGTCATCTTGCAAGCAGCAATGTGAGCCTCATAAGTGTTCCACCTTCCATTGATGAATAGTGCTGTGTGCCATGTGGAATCCCTTATCTTTTTTTACAGGCTTGGGGGTTTGATTCTCTGGCACCTTTAAGGGTCCTGCTTTGAACTACTTTTGTCTAGATCTCAAGAGAGAATGAATTGTGCTGGTCAGCTTAATTTTGTCTTTGCTTTAGTGATGCTCAGAGAACTTCAAAGGTATTAAGGAAGCTCACAGATATTTAGCCATTGTATTACACAGTCAAGAGTGCAGGCAAGTGCCCTGAAACACCACAACACACCTTTAGGTAGAAGGACTCAGACAAGAAGAAGGTGGGCAATCATTACATAGGCCACAGGTGGTCAAACTGCAGCCATAGGGACACAGATAGTCCTCAGCCCAATCTTATGTGGTTCTCAGACCAATTTCATGTGGGTGGTAAAAGAAGGAGGAAAAGTGGTGGAAGGTACAGCCGAAAGAGAGACAGAGAGACAAAGAGAAGGCAGTGGGCCACCAACAGTAGCCTCTGGACCTAGTCACTGTAGAGTCCAGTCCTGCCCACTCTGGCCCTGCCAGAAAACCCCAGAAGGGAATGTTGTTATCAACCTGTCCATCCTTCCGCTGAAGAGTTCCTTAAAAGGCTAGTGAAAACCACCAAAGAACAGAGAAAGGAGTCCTTGAAACTATCATCATTATCCCTGAATACCAAACCTTCTGCATTAATGCTGTGATACTGACTTCAAAATCTCCATTGTGAAATAATTCCAGCTAGTTCAAAGGGTATTTTGGCCTCAATTAAATACGACTTGGAGGAGAATAATGACGCTATTATTTAGCACACCCCTAACTACTTTGCCACCAACTGTTCTCAACAAAACTATTTTAAACTAAATCGTCTCTGAAGATAACTATGCTGTTTACATAAAGCAAAACCAAATTATGTATGTGTACTTGTATTTTACCATGGGAAAAGCCACATGCAACAGCAGCTGCCATATTTTGAGGACACATTCCATCCTGCCAGACACTTTTTTCACAAAGTAAGATGTTTTCTTCATCGCCATGGCAATGTACATCACTCCAGTAAACAGGGATAAGGCCCGGTCCAGAAAATGGGGTGTGCTTCGCTGTGCCTCTCTCCCTGTGGGAAAAGCAACAAACATAGGCAATGAGGAAGGCAACTGAGATAACTAGAAACCCCTTGTTAATGTACTATTCCAAATTAAATAGCACATGCTTCACTGCAGTTTCTGAGGCACAACTAAGCCTTTCAATGGACATTATGTATATGCATGTGTACTGGATCTGAAATTGTTTTCATTTTTTTATTGATGCTTTATGATGTTTTTATGATTCATCACTCTGGGATGTTTTGTGAAGAGTGATTCATAAATTAAATGGGTTGTTTTAAATATTCCCTTATCCGCAGTGAACTCCAATATCGCTTTTAAAATTCTCACATGAGCTGCCAATAGAGACAGACTATTTCTTCAGCAACTTTCCCAACAG
Source organism: Podarcis erhardii (assembly GCF_964252035.2). Classification (NCBI taxonomy): domain Eukaryota; kingdom Metazoa; phylum Chordata; class Lepidosauria; order Squamata; family Lacertidae; genus Podarcis; species Podarcis erhardii. The sequence continues at coordinate 52,701,531 of NC_138512.1, read as the reverse complement.
GCAACTTTCATGCCAATCCCCCAAGCTGTCTCTTTTAAATGTACATGAATTTTAAAAAACAGCTTAAAGGTTCACTCGGAGCACTCTTAAAATACTACAAGTGCACTGTAGTGCACTGCGCTAGCACACTGCACTGGATCATGCTATAGAAAATTCTAGAAGCCACTGGTAAGCCCCATAAACTGAAGCACAGAATATGAGTTCTAGTTCCAGGAGCTCTAAGTCAGCTCTAAGGTTCTAGATGAATGTACATGAATCAGCATCTCTTCTTCAGTCTTCTCCATACATTGTACCAGGTATTCACACTCGGGTGAAGGTTGCAGCCTAGGAGAGCCCGATGTGTTCCATTTTTATATGGAAATTAGTTGCTCATTTTGAAACCATCCTAATATCAAACAGATAATTCAAGCAGACTCGCTGGCAGCTTATATCGCTCATACCTTGAGAAATCTGGGAGCAAAAACCTTTTTACATGAAAACCAGACAGAGAAATTGCACGTAACACACAGCTAAAACCATAAGCAAAATTGCAACCTCCAGATGGGCAGGACTTTGATCTCATCTAATCCACATATCTGTATAAATTGGTTTGGCATGTGCAGATTAATATTAGACATTACAAAACAGCTCAGAGTCAGTTCAAACTGGCCACTCTTTTAAGAAGAGTAGAATAATCTCTAGTTAACATCACATTGCATGTATTCTAAGCAAACCCAATAAAGCTTTGGTTTGTTTGGTTTTTTTAAAAGGGCCATAACACAAAAGAACAATCAAGGCAGCCTTACTCTGTGGGATGTGACAGGCAATGGAAACTGCTCCATGAGGGCAAATGGGACACTGCCCCACCAACCTCAGTCTGAGCTAGCCTGCTTCCTTATGCACAACCAGTCCAAGGGTGGACCTGGCTGCCAGATTCCCCAATGGTCTCAGGTTTACCTTTGTAGAACTTAACAAGGAGAAAGATGCTGACAAAACTCTGCTTCCACCTACTGTTGGCCTCCCTGTCCTCTGCCCTAGCAGTACCACTACTGGTGACACCATTGTAATATTCAGTATGGGATAGGATTAATAAGAAGCACAGGTGACCTTAGCCAGGAATCATAGCTTGGCTATAGCAAGCCACAGCAGCCCTAGAATTCTCTTCCATCACATAGCACTCTGCCCTGCATTAAATCCAGCACTGTACTTGTCATGCTTTCTGCCATTTAACATTCCCCAGTCTTTTCTTACAACTTGAATTTAGCAGAGTTGCTTTCAGTTGAAAAATACACATATTCAAGCATCACCCTCTTAAAAAATCTTTTTACGATCAAATATGTATTGAAGAGAGGTAAATAACACAGTAGGATTAACAGATGAATACAGCACTTGGGTGTTCATTATTTCCTGAAAAACTCCCTTGAAGTTGCAAATGGTTAATTAATCACTTCTATAATGTATCCATAGCAACCTGCTGATTTTTCATTATTTTGATGACAACCTGTCACATGGCATTAATTAAATATTTATGTTCCAGTCTGTCAGAGAAGGATCAAATGTGAAATGGTGGGCTTAAAGTTTATTCATATAAAATTCCCTACCATTTTACTAAATAATGAGCTTGCTTTAAGAGTTTGTACTCCTGATTCTTTTTTGATGGCATCTGTCTGTCTCGAGAGAGAATGAATGCCCCTACAGGGCTGAGGTCAAACCACTGCGTTAGCAGCACTGAAGTAACCTTCCCAGGGTGCAAGCCTTGGCAGTGTGCATGGAAGTCCTGGGCTACCTAGATGATAAGACTCCTCCCTCAGCCTTGCTGATGTGGTCCAAAGGAAAGCAGAGCAATACATTTGGCACCAGCTTGCTTGTAGGAGTTGCCGGAAGGAGGTATACAAGGTGCCATCCAACCGTTTTAGGCTATGGATTTGTGTAGGGTTTACTCCTTAGACTTTTCTTTTCCCAAATATATCCCACAAGGCAGCAGTGGTTTTTTTCTCCTAGATGGGCTGCCTTCCCAGGTTGACGAGCCCCATCTGCCCCTCACATCCTTCTACAGTACATGCTGTAACCAGCTTCTTGACTGTTGGACCCACAATGTAGAACAATTCTTCAACTGTGGGATTTTTTTCCCCATAGCATATATGAAAATGCAACTCTCTGGGTAGAACTTCATGTGGGAAGCAGTTCTCTACATGGTTAAGGAAGATGTTAAAGCAATGTATGGTTCAATAAACTCAAACCAAGTTGAGAACGATTCAAATGCATAGTTTATATTTACAGTATAATTGTTAGTTTCATCAACAACAAGGAATTTCACAGAGTACAGTGAGGCTGGATCTGGGCTAGGTTGGGCCTGGGCAAGTGTTGGCCTATCCCAGTTGAACAGAACAACAGTCCTTAACATGCTTCTTTTGTGTTCAGTGGTGTGTGTTTTCATCCACCCTCAAGATTTCATCGTCTTCTTTGTCGTCAGATTCTCTTCTTATTCTAAAACCACCACCTGCTATGTCAAGGCAAGAACTGGTGTTACAAATTATTCTAGGGAGAACCAGTTCCACTGCACGAGATACAACAGGCAATCACCCAAGACCATAAATACAAAGTTATATAACAATCTTTGTGCAATCCCGCCATAAGTTATTTGCAGGTCAGTGCGATTGATTAAACTGGGACTTGTGCATGAATAATATAGGACCACTTATATCCAAACATTATGGGTTTCCTACATGCGGATCATATCCACGTAGGTAATTGTAGGCAATGCAAGTATAGATTGTCATGCTCCCAACGTGGTATTTTGCCTCAGTTTATGAAATGAAAAAAATAATAATGTTGCAACAATCTATATGCTAATTTAATGCTATTTCGTATTCTGTGCAGAAAATCTGTAATGCATGCAGGACTGTAGCATCAATACAGATTCCATAGACCTAATAATTCTTTTCTGTTTTTCAGTGTTCCTGCTTTAAGCATCACCTTTCACTTTTTTAGAAAACTGTTCGAAATGAAGCCGAAAAGAAGATTAGTGGCATAGAGTACAGAGAGAGAGACTATGTGAACACCAGAGGCAAGGGCACAGAAACAAGGCAAGTTGCTATTTACGGGGTGCTGAGATGGCAGCAGCTGAACTCCACAGATTTCTAGGCTGTCTCTGAAACCAATACAGCTGGAGAATTAAAAAAAAGAAAAAAAGATGGAGAATGGCAATTACTCTGAAATGCTTCATCAGGAGTCTGATCCTGTATTCCATTATACAGCTGCAACACAGAGCTTTTCAATCACCTATATAAAATATTGTTTGTTTGTTGTTGTTGTTGTTGTTGTTGTTGTTGTTGTTGTTGTTGTTGTGTTTTTTTAAAATAGGGCATATTTCCCTCAAAAAAGGATTCCATTACTAGTGTTTTGCTTTGTTTTAAAAAAGAAACTATGAACAGTTTCATAGTTATGATTAAGATTTTGTCCTTATTTTAGAGTGCCTTGAGAAAACTAGTATCCCAATTTTATATCTTCCTTCTAGAACCAGAGCACAGAAACTGTTTTTTATATTAAAGTGAAATTTTCAGAACTTTCTTGTTTTGATTACTTAGTTATTTAAATGATTTCTAAAGCCACTGGCTTTCTACTGAAGTCAATGACTACATACATTCTATTATTTCAAGCAATTGTGACATCCGCTAATACAGACAACTGAGAACTGACCTCCATTTTACTCTTACAATGTGTAGGAGTAAGGTACCATTTATAACCCAATGTGAATTAAGAGCTATATAGCACTTACCCAAGTTCAAGCTGCTGACATATCACTGATGCATCAGTATCATCCCAATGATTGCTGCAGATCGTTCCCCATATTCCATTCAGATAAACTTCAACTGTGCCTTCAAACTCATTTTTGCCACCTTTAAGTCTCACAGAACCTATATATTAAAAAATAATAATGATAAGCTATGTGTCTCTGTGTTAGAATCCTTCTCATATATGAAATATTGGCAATGTCTACAGCAACCATTTAAAAAACAATAACCCTGTATCCTACAGGAAAAACCTTCTCAATAGCATTTGCTGTATTTGGGGTAATGGCAAGTTCCTCATGGAGACAGATAGCAGTAGATTAAGGAAGAGGAGGAAGAAAAGATGCAGTGTTCATATTACTTTGGTATTAAAGGTATCCATATCCTAGTTCCATAATGTTTTCAGTGTTTTCTCCACTGGCATTCTTTGATATATTCAGCCAAGAAACTACTTTATTTGGGTGGTGTTTGATTGGTGTTGGAATTGTATGTTAAGTTTAAGGCAAATTTGTAAAAGTGTTTGCTGTTGTTTACCAACCTTGAAATAGTCTTTCAATGGAAATCTACATGGAATGTATTAATATGGTGAACAAATTTGTGTTTTGCTAACCCCACTTCTAAACTTGCTGCTAGGCATGCCAGAGGCTAGCGATGAGGGAGCAGAGTAACAGAGGTTACCAGTACTTCCAAGTTGCATACAGCCAACCTGATATACTATTTCTCTACAAATGAAATGAACGGTGACAATACCATTTCTTCCTTGGAAGCTCAGTGTCTATATAGGCACAGAAATATCAGCTTTACAGAATTTGCAGTTCCTTTTTAAAAAGGCATTAAAACATACACACACACACCACAAAATATAGCCAGGGATGAATACCTCTCATTTAATTCCATCATGTTAAAAGGCATTAGAAAACAATCACATAGATTACATAGCTTTTTCAGTGACCCATATAATATTATACATGACAGAGATGCCAGGAGTTTATTTCAGGCCAAAGAATGCATTTGTTCATACTTGACCACAACCAAACACCACTTCACAAAGCTCATGTGAATTTATGGTCTGTACTTCCTCAAGTCTAGCAATGAAATAAGAAAACACCCCCACCCTTAAAACACCCCCATGGTTGGGTAGCAAAACAACACACGCATGGCAGATATGGAAAAATGAGAAAATAGTTTATACAAATGAGAAACTTGTTATCTTGTTCAACGAAGCTGAAGCATTTTATATATCACCATTGGGCATTTATGTAACTGTTGTAAAAGCCACTATAAATACAGGTTGCACGTTATATCCTGGGCAGAAGTGTATTCCATGTGAGCTTTGGCTAAATTTAAAGGACGTAAAGGGCTGGAGTTTATGGATTTCGTTAAAGGTCCCTTACTCTTTCCCTCTATAATTTGACCACTCTCGGCCAAATAGGATTACATTTTGTACCAGCCTGAATAGCCAATATTACATACAATGAATTTATTCATTTGCTCTGCTCTTTAGCCACCAACATATTTGTCCTAATTAGAGCCACAGTCCTCAGTATAACCTTCAGCTAGGCTTAGTATTGATCTGTGGGCTGATCTCTTTTTTTCTAGAGGGACCATTGACCATTCTTCTCTACAAACAGCACATCAGGAAGGCAGGCCACTGCCTTGTTCACTATGTTCAGAACAGGGAAGCTGAACTCCTCCATATATTGTTGGACCACAACTCTCACTTTCTCTGATCATTGGCCATGCCAGAAGAGGCTGATGAGAGCTGGAATCCAACAACATCTGAAGGATTACGGGTTCCTCATCAAAAGGAAAGGAAGATGCCACGGCACATAGTTGAGGTCAGAGAAGGAGAGATATGGATCCCATGTAATTGCGACACTAAAAATTCCTGACTGCATTATCCTAGCCCTGAGGACTTGTTTACACAATCAAGATCCATAGATTATTTCAGGTTATACTGAGATAGCTAGCCCTTAAATCCACAAGCAGTTTCAAAACATTCTAGCTACACACCCATGCAAACTATTCAGTTCTATGCAGAACATTATATGGGTTGTTTCACATGAAACACAAAGTTAACCCTGGCTATGGTGCACATGAGGGTTCCCTGAGAGGACATGATAGCTGCTTTGGATGTCTTCTGGTCCCGTTACTGCTGGAACTAAATGATGAATGTCTAAAAAAGTGTGTCACCAACATGAAAAGTTTGGAAAGCTCTGGCGTAAGGGATAAAATCAAGCCTGGAGAAACCCCACATTGAAGGCTCCACCGGGCCAAACATTCTCCAAGCATCACTCCCTTGGAAATGTCCATCCAATTAGGGCTGGAACCACCACAAAGCACTGCTACTCACCCCCCCCAACTCAGGCAGCCACTCCAGAAAGATACCATGGTTGATGGTATTGAAAGCTGCTGAGAGGTCAAGGAGAATGAACAAGGTAACATTTTCCCTGCGTCACGGCGCTGTGGGTAAAACCTCAGCGCCTAGGACTTGCCGATTGTATGGTCAGTGGTTTGAATCCCCGCGGCGGGGTAAGCTCCCGTCGTTTGGTCCCAGCTCCTGCCCACCTAGCAGTTCGAAAGCACACTTAAGTGCAAGTAGATAAATAGGTACTGCTTTATAGCGGGAAGGTAAATGGCGTTTCATTGCGCTGCGCTGCGCTGGTGCTGGCTCGCCAGAGCAGCTTCGTCACCCTGGCCACGTGACCCAGAAGTGTCTCCGGACAGCGCTGGCCCCTGGCCTCTTAAGTGAGATGGGCGCGCAACCCTAGAGTTGGACACGACTAGCCCGTACGGGCAGGGGTACCTTTACCTTTACTATAATAAAGGGAATAGTCATTCTAGCTGCAATGTAAGGAAATTTAGTTGTGTTTAAGCCCACTAAAATCAAAAGTATTTCAGTGGGACCAGCAGATGCACTCAGTTAACAACCTGATTCTATACATTGTTCCTTGCAATTGATTCCTATTATTTACTTTATATAACATAATAGAAGAATATGGCACCTTACATAGAATAGACTTAACAAACCTCTAACCCAAGAGGCTTACTAAACAAATAGATACAAGAAGAAAATAATAAGGGGGAAATGGAGACAGGAGTTAACAGGTAAAGAATAATACATGTTATACAGTGGTACCTCTGCTTATGAACTTAATTCGTTCCAGAGGCCCGTTCTTAAGCTGAAACCGTTCTTATCCTGAGGCGTGCTTTCGCTAATGGGGCCTCCGGCGTGCAACTTCTGTTCACATCCTGGGGCAAAGTTAGCAGCCAGGAGCAGCTACTTCCAGGTTAGCGGAGTTTGTAACCCAAAGTGTTTGTAACCAGAGGTACCACTGTATTTCAGTTACACCATTTCAGCTTAGTTACAATAGAGTGTTGGGACAAGGAGTTGCTCCAAATGCTTCAACGAATGAAAGACCGTGCTTTAAGCAGCCATGCTTTGGATTCCAATCAGTTAAGTTTCAGTGATTTCAGTGGGTATTCTGATGTGCCTTTCTCTGGACTCCACCCAAACCTTTAAACTTGAAGTCACCAAGAGTCAGTTCACGCTGTTTATATTCAGCCTGGCAATTAGAGCTCCTTTGGAATGGCCCCAAGCAGAAGTATTTGATACCTCCTGTTACCCTTTAGAGAAGATTGTGTTACATTTTCCAGTGCAAGCTGGAAAGGGGAATTCAGACTAGCATGGATGAGATTTACTTGGTTAACACTTGTCACGGGCTCTGCATGAGGCAAGACCAAGCATAGAACGTAGATGAAAGAGGGCAGACAAGAAGAAACTCTCAGCTGATTCCAACCTGTTTTACTGCTGCTGAAAATCAATGTCCTTTATGCATACAATATAGCTCTATCAACCTCCCAGCGCGCGCGCACACACACACACTCACACACACAAATGAGGGTTTCTGAATTCCTATACATTTATCGCTCCTGAAATCTGAAAGTCCCAAAGCAATGTGTGCATTGGCTGTGTACTTGTCTGCAATAGTTCCTTCACAGTGCTACAGCTCATTGATCAATGATCTAAGATTCCATGGAAATAAAAGACATGCAATGGCCTGTGACCTAATTGTCTCATGTGCTATTGAGCTGGAAATAATTAAAGTAGGGGAGGGAGTTAGGGGTATAATGAGAATGGCTCCCAAGGAGCCATCTCACTTTCAGGAAAAAAAGTAAAATACAAATACTTCCATATTAAGTTGGCCTTCACCCTGTACTCTTTTAAATTTGTTCAACGATTTCTGGATTAGAGAAAGAATAGGAAAATAATTCTACTTTGTTAGGTTTTTAGAAGATCAGCAAAGGTTTATTTGACAGGCCTTTGAGACCAGACCACTGAGAGCTGAGAAATAGTTTTAGATACTGCTGTTGCTTTCACGATGAGCATATTCCTGTTGTTCTATTATTTTGTTATAAAGAATGTGTACATTTCATTGTTATTTTTAACAGGCTAATGTTAGCCACTTTCATTACCAAAACTTCAATATGAGATTGGAAAGTATTTCCAAAAAGTATAAAAAAATTCCTAGTTACATAATTGCAGATAAATAATAGAATTATTCCTCCAGAAAGAGTCATCTATCATTCATCCAGCAACTTCTAGCTTGAATGACACTATATTCCAGAATCAATTTTGTAACAGATCTAAAATTACATGCATTTACATTCCTAGATGATCTCAAGGGGAAAACACTTATATTGTATTGTTATGTGCTGCAGGGTAAATACATGAAGGTGGAAATTCCAGGCTGCAGGGGTTATTCTTTCTTATTCTGCCCTGGCCAGTTTGCATGACACATTAGACCATAATTAAAAATAAACTATGGTTAAATGCAAACAAGCAGCATGCTGGTGCATGCTGCTGAAAATCCCTGCTTTGCTCCTTGCTTTGGTGCAAGACAGAGGAAACAGAAACAAGAAGATGGTTTCATATTACATGTAAATCAGCAATCATAGTTTGTTTCCTTCACACAGACCATGAGTGGTGAACAAACCACAACGATAATGTTCACACATAATGTGAAGTCATCCTCTGGGTTGCTTCCACCCTGCAGCGCCAAAGCATTCTAGAGCGAAGCGGAACATAAGAGGTGACCTTTGAGCCACATGAACTAGCATGCAGCTCATTAAGCCAGGAGTGGCTAACTTGTTTGGCCTTTGGTCAACCTCCAGGGGCTGCACCATCAACATCATCATCTGTCACCCACCCTTCACCATAATGTCCCAGTGGCCGTGCCCGCCTCACGCTCGTAGCTCTCACATTTATACAGGATAAACACAAGCAGACACAGTCACACACGACCCATGAGCTGTCCTGTGCTGATCCAGCTGAGGAGGAAGGATTACTGCTCTCTCTCCACTTATCAAATAATCAAATTGACGATGAGGTAGGGAGAAACTGATATCTCCATCAGGGCACTGGCCCCCAGTACTGTGTTCACATTATTTTCTTTCCTTTTTGCTCCCACCAAAATTGGTGGTGCTGGGGGGGGGGGGCAGAGCATTCAGAAAAAATTGCTTGTGGGACTGAATCGGGCCCCTCAACTGAGGGCTAGCCACCCATGCTTTAAACCATAGTTTATTTTTCATGTGATGTGTGGACCAGGCTATTATCTCCCAAGCATTCTAAGGAACAGTGTTCTCCCTTAATAGTAATCGTGTTGCAATCCATTTCTCGAAGATCGGAGGTAAGAGGTATGACCTTTGGCCTTACGATAGATTATTAATCTGTAGTATATGCATATCTGTAGCAAAGATATACCCATCACAGCTGCCAACTAGCTACTGGGCTAAGTTGAAGGTGCTGGAAATGGTCTTAAAGCCCTAAACTGCTTGAGACCAGCATACCTAAAAGATCAACTCATCTCCAATATATTCATCCAATCCTGCAGATGCAATCTTTTGAATGGGTCCATTTCCCACAATGTCAAAATCAGATGTTTGGTGTAGCAGCACCTACCCATTGGAACTCCCTCCCATTATATATCAGACAAGCATCATCTATATGCCACTTTAGGTGCTTATTGAAGACTTTCTTCTTTCAACAAGCCTTCTAAGTAGAGATTGTTGTCCTAGTCAGTATCTGTATTGGATTTGAAATTGATCTTATTTATGCGATAGTTGTTGCTTAATTGTTTTATATGTAATTGCTTTAACCATTTTATTTATTTATATTTTATTTTTATTTAAGAACCACTTACGGTAGTTTATGAACAACTTGGATTAAGAACGCTGCAAACCCGGAAGCAGGTGTTTTGGTTTGTGAACTTTGCCTTGGAATAAGAACATGTTTCACTTCCTGTTGAGTGTAACTGAGTCCCCCGCTGCTATGTAAAAGCACGCCTTGGTTTAAGAACGCTTTGGTTTAAGATCAGACTTCCTGAACGAATTAAGTTTGTAAACCAAGCTACCACTGTATAATTGTTTTGTGTTTGTTTTTGTTGTATTGTACCTCACTTTAAGATGACTCACAGGAAGAGGTTCATAAATGAAATTAAATAATAACTAACTAAATAATATAGAATATGTTCCAGTTCAAAACCACATTCTTGCTTCCTAAAGTACCCTGGGAAATACCATGTTACTCTTCAAGAATATGTTCAAGCATGGATCTATCCACATGTTTATATCAAGATGCATATGGAGAAGTGCTTCATGCTTCATGCTACAAGTCTGTTGTGGAAGGAAATGTTTACACCTAGCGTGACAGTGCTTACCACAAATAAATGTAATGCCATGGAACACAGCCAGACTGACGAAACATACAGCTGGTTTGCTCCTGATGGACTCTGAAGAGTCTTGAAGAACTGGCTCACAAAGAAGCCGATGAAAAAGGCTCCATATGGAAATAAGCCTCAAATGACTGTAGCAGTTATTTGTTCCAGTAGCTACCAACGAACACTGTAATGTAAAAGAACTCATTTCCAACCCTCTCTTAGTGCCTCCCACTGAGATCCTCCCTCTGACATCAACCAGCATCTTTTTGGATAAGAAGCAACAAGCAAGTCTCAGCAAGCAGCTATGTCCTTGTTCTTCTCTGATGCTCTAAGCCCAAAAAGAACCCGGGTGCTGCGAGAGGAAAGATGAGTGAGCCTAGCTATCAGAACTACTAGCTACAACAGTCACTCAGAAGCTTCTTACTAACTAAATGGAGCTTCATTTGTGGGTTTCTGTGTGACATGGGGCATGATCTAGCAAAACAAGAGTATGCAGTGGGTGCTGCAAGTGATATATAAGAACAGCACTACTGGATCAGGCCAGTAGCCTATCTAGTACAGCAACTTGTTCTCACAGTGACAAACCAGATGCCCACAAGCCATTCCTGAGGACAACAACACTCTCCTCTCGAGCAGTTTCCAGGAACTGGTATTTAGAATGATACTGCCTCTGACTGTGAGGGCATGTGGAGGAACACTCCTAGACAGGTTCAGGAGATTTGGCTGCAAAATATGAGCCTGGCCAACATACCTTCCCCACCTTTCTGTACTGACCTGTCAACAACAAAGTCAAACCAAGGTATGAGGGCAGGGCTGTGAATCTTACCTTGGATTTTACTTGTGGAGTGCAAGAGATTGGCCACCTCTGCTCTAAAGTACAGTAAACTGTAGCATGGAAATGTAGTTGCTGGTGAGTGCAAGCTAAATTGCCCAGCCGTATCAATAAACCTCTCTCATCTTTAGTATCTCAAAAACTTTGTAAATGATTATGCTGAAGAAAGGCAAGGAGAACTTCAAATGACGTGGCATCTGTCAGATATATGAACAGTATATTATTACTAAAATAATAACAGTTTAACCTTAGTGGTGATGAAACCACATATATCAGTACATCTGTTGCACTATTTCTGATAGGTTCTTTTTATTAATATAATTTTTCACCCCATCGCCTGCTTATGAAACTACCTGGGAGACTTATTGAAAATGAGATCCAACTTAGTTTAACATTTACTACAGTCAATACATTATACATCCAAAGGATTTGTATATTAATAGACGTCACTACAAAAATTACATTTTCTTTTAAAATGGATAAATTTAGACACCGTCTCATAATTATTTTGAAAAATGAAGGTACAGTACACCTGTATATATGGAAGACATCATAGCTCCTGTATGTGATACAAATGAATAACCCTGCTGGATCACAAATTATGCAGCTGAGTTTCCCACATTTGGAGAAATCACTGGGATTAACAAATTTAAGGGTTATCTACACTTACCTTTGCCGCCGCCCCACTCTTTCCAGGCACAGGTCCACACTTAAAAGGCCTGTGTCCAAACATTTCATTTCATTGCCCTGGAGCTTTCCCCATGAAAACCTACCCTTTAGCACTCAATCGGAACAAGCATCAATTCAGGTTTTCCGTGGGTTGCAGTTTGGTCCACTGAGCTTTAAAGAGCAAGTTTTCATGGGGACTGCTGCACAGCAAAAAAGAAAAGGGGGTGGGGGAGCTGCTTGGACATGCAGCCTTAAAGCATGGACCCTGCCCGGAAAGGGTGGAGGAAAGGTTAGTTTGGATAAGCCCTTACTTAGAGTGCAGTGGATGAGCCTCACCTTGGAAAAACCACATTTGTGATCATGATTTGTCCCTTGCCAGGTACTGTAATTATGCTGTCCTCAATGCCAACTGTCAGAAACCATAGGAGGGAAGAGTTCTCTTGCGCTTGGGTTCTGTTGGCAGACTTCTCATGGGGCCAGCTAGATGCCTATGGGTACAAGATGTCAGACTACATAGGCCACTGGCCTGCTGTAGCAGGTCCTACTTATGTACTTACATGTTGTTACACCCTCTTTAGTGTGGACCCATAAAACAATTAAAGGGAGTGGAGAAAGAGAGAAGAAAGGCAGGGCTAACAGAAGAACCTTTTCATTTATCCTTTTATTTTTTTTCCAGCCTGCACATTACCCTATGCTGAATCTTTTTTGGTTCAAGATCTGCAGGGTTAAGATGGATCCATGTTAGAGCTGTAACTAGTGATTACAACTAGGATGAGCATTTGGATGTGTGCCTAGAGTGCACACCCCCTTGAAAGCAATGTTGTGCAGATTCCTGCTTGAGCAGAGGAGCTCAAACTGGTTGTCAATGCAGAGAAGGAAAACCTGGCCCGTTGGGTGTCAATTCCTTCCCACTTTTCAGGCATACAAACTGCAAGGTTGGAGTCAGCCTTCCAGTTTAAATAATTCTGGAAGAAATTGGCTTGGAAAACACACAGATCACCTTTCCACTGGCACTTTAAACAACAGGAGACATTCTGTCGTACACTTGAAGTTTACATGATCTGATTCCTGGGGGGACATTGGAGTCAGAGAGTGCTTGCCCTGTGGAATCAGGCCGACCCCTTGTTCCCTAACAACTTAAGTTTAATGTGCATAAGCAGCCTTCACTGTGTCCACCTGGGAGGCTTACTTTCTCCAAACCTTTTGGCAAATTCTCCTCAGTATGCAAGACTGCTGTCCAGCCCTCCCCCTCTTCCAGCTTTACGGTACTTACAGGGCATCACTACATGGCATTGTCTGAAGGGACATGATGCAGCAGCCTAACCAAATCTGGCTCTGGTCAGTGTCTCAGTGGGAGATCACCTGAGAACCCTATTTGCATTAGCTTGGGTTCTACAATGGAAAGGTAAGTTATAAATGAAATAATAACCCATGTAAAAGTGAAGGGGATAGCTGGTAGCAGTCCATTTGCATAAACACAAGTAACTAAGACTGAAACCCTATTCACACTTACATTGGCTTAAGTCCCATTGGACTTACTTCCACATAAACATGTGTGGAATTGTACTGTAAAAAAGAATACCAACCAACACACATATTTCACACATTACCAGTACACAATATGCTGCCCCCCCCCCGAAGATCACAACTAACTACTGTATGCTGCAATCAGTCAATATACATTACAGTAAATAATTCATTAGCCATGCAATCTAGTTGTAGGGTTTGGTGCCTTTTTTTTTTTTTGCAAAAACTCACTAGCTAACACATACATCATGGCTGAGAGCTTAAGCAAGATATTGAAACAAATACAAGAAGTAAAAGTGAAGTAAAAGGTAAAGGTAAAGGTACCCCTGCCTGTACGGGCCAGTTGTGTCCGACTCTAGGGTTGTGCGCCCAACTCACTTAAGAGGCCGGGGGCCAGCGCTGTCCGAAGACACTTCCGGGTCACGTGGCCAGCGTGACAAGCTGCATCTGGCGAGCCAGCGCAGCACACAGAAACGCTGTTTACCTTCCCGCTAGTAAGCGGTCCCTATTTATCTACTTGCACCCGGGGGTGCTTTCGAACTGCTAGGTTGGCAGGCGCTGGGACCGAGCAACGGGAGCGCACCCCGCCGCGGGGATTCGAACCGCCGACCTGACGATCGGCAAGTCCACCCGCGTCCCTAAAAGTGAAGTAGTCAACAATAAACATACCACTAGGGTATTGTATAACAAATGGCATCTTCAAAGCAGTATTGTAAATCACATAGAGACTATTAATATTAGGTGATTATTAAGTTTAATATTGTAATGAAAAGTCGTAAATGAAGGCACACAACTCAACAGTCAATACACATCAATTAGTACAGGCAACATGTACATGAGCCAAACTTAAAGCATGTCATCAGAGCACACATAAATTCCAGTAGCCAATGCACAAAACACCACAGCGGGTATCCTCCCAACCCTGGGGCAACCAATATGCATACATCCAACAGTCACAACTTGAATTATCTGCAAGCTGCCTTAAAGGTTCATTTTTTAATTCAAAGGTGGGATATAAATGTTTAAATAAATGCATACTGCAGGCCATACACACAAACCTCACAACACAAATCCATGCCCCCCCCCCGAAACACAGGAACTTTCAGTCTCCAGACATAATTTTTAAAAACAATATACATTCGAATGTATTCATCTGAATGCATTTCATCAGCCATTTAGAAATCCACATATCATTCAGAAAGAAACAATGCATTCTAATAGACTTTCAGCATTCGTCTTTAGCATCTCTCTCTCATACATAAATCGCAACAGCTGACACACATACACAACACCACTACACAGTACATGCTGGAATATAAACAGTTTCAAAAATCAACCAACACGTACTTCCCAACAACTAACAAGGGCAACAAGCACACAGAGACCTCAGCATCCAAGCAACCAACTCGCCTAACCAACTCAGCCCTTCTTCCAGAATTAACCTTGTCCCATTAGAGCAAGCTAATGAATACCAGCTCAGCAGTGCCCACCTGAGCAATTGTTCTCATAGCCTGAAGGATGCAGGGCTATGCTTGGTAGCCAGAGAGCATCCACCACAACAGTCTCACAAACTTCCAAAGTTCCACAGGGATGAAAAAAGGGGTAGTCTTGTAGACTTGCAACAACCCTATTCTCACACCAAAGATTATCACACAAAAGTTTACTACCCCACACTTTATGGCTTCACTATGCAGGTTTTGAACAATTTAAATAGCAGCAGCTGTGATGGTTGTGCGTTGTTGTTCTCCTAACTATTGAGATTGGGGCAGATGTATAGAGAGACACTGGTGTCCTTGGGAGAAAAAACACTGCTCTGAGTCTGCAATTTGCTTTGGGCCAGGGGTGAGGGACCTCTCCAGCTGTTTATGGAGCCCAACATCCATTTGCGCCAGTCAAGATTGCCATTGGTCAGGGATGATAACAACTGCAGTCCAGCAACATCTGGAGGCCTGCAGGATCCCCACCCTGGCATGGGAGGGGGAATCCCACATTGGTGCCAATGGGAATCCTCACCCCACCCCAATTCAAATATTAGCTTTGAAGGAAGGTGGGTTTCTCTTCCCCCTCCTCACTCTGGCTACTTCCTTGCCTGCTGTTGAGTGCCCTTCTACACCTCAATCCTTCCTCATTTACTATCTAGTTTGGCCCTGGAAACGAGGAAGAGACAGTTGCAGTGATTGTATCAAACAGAAGGAGCCACTTGACTGTCTGGTTATAGGGAAATCAGAGGCAGTGTGGCGTAGGGGTTAGTGCCAGATAAGGACCCCAGAAATCTGGGTTTGAATCCCCGTTGTCCTTGGGACAGCTTGGGACAGTATCAGTTTCTCAGCCTAACTTATCTCCCAGGAATGTTGTGGAGGAGAGGGGGGGGGGAGAATCATGTATACTACCTGGAGCTCCTTGAAGTACATACCTGTATTTCATCATCATCATCATCAATGCACAATTACACTCCAAAAATGGGCGGGGGGAGAGAAATAGACGCAGGGGGAGGTAGCAGAATACAGAAGCAAATAGGTCCCTTGTTGGAGGGTCCCTTCTCGCTCTCCCTCCTGTCACCTGCCCCCCCCCTCCGCCTTCCTCTTCCTCTTCCTCACCTTGCCTGCAATCACAGTAGCCCCAGTCGACCCTGCCGCGGCTGTTCCTGAAGAAGCACCAGGGCCTGCTCCTGCCGTCGGGGTTCCTGCAGAAGTTGCGCTGCCCTCGCAGCCCTCTGCCCTGAGGCGTCTTCTCCAGGAAGGTGGGCACGTCCGCCCAGGGCAGGCACTCGGCGCCGGACTCGGTGACGTTGACGAAGCGCCCGCCGCCTCGCGGGCAGCCGCCGGCGGGCTGGTGGTGCTGGAGCGGCAGAGGCGGCGGCGGCGGCGGGGAGCGCGCCTGAGGCGGCTGGCGGGCAGAGCCCCGCGGGGCGAAAGGGAGAGGCGAGCGAGCCGGCTCCGAAGCGCCCGGCTCAGCGAGCGTCCCCAGAGCCGCCGCCGCCGCCGCCAGGAAGAGGCGCGCGAATGTCATGGTGCCAGTCGCGCTCGCTTTGGTCCATCGCCCCTCGGCTCTCGCGCCCTGGCTGAGGGGAAGGAGAGGGCGGGGCCGCGCGGCCTCCCATTAATCCTCCCCCACCCCCACCCCGGCCGGGGAGCGCGCGACGCCTTCCCCCCGCCCCACACGCTCCCGGCGCCCCGGCCCGGCCCGCGCCCACCGAGCTGCCTCACAGCAAGCTGCCGTCGTCCGCCCAAGGACATGGACGACGACGTGGTTAATAATAATAATAATAATAATAATAATAATAATGTTGCTTTTTAAGGTATTCGATTTAGACATAGTCGGAGTAAACCCACAGAAAGCAGTGAGACTTAAGTTAGTCGTGACTAACTTGATTTCAGGGGTTCTCCTCTGTGCATGATTAAGTCTGGATCCAACCCATCATCATCATCATCATCTGTATCTTCCCATTTGGCCTCCAGACGTAGTCATAGAGGGAAGCCACGGGAATCAATAAGCCTTGCTGGTCAGGATTCCATTATGCCAGTTGGCTTCAAGGGGGTCTCCTTCAAGTCTGGATCCAACCATCGTCTCGCCCTCGTTGTTCATATTTTGAATCCAGACTTCCGTCATACTCGGGGGTAAATCCGCGGAAATCAATGGGGCTTAAGTAAGTCATAACAAACCCATTGATTTCCGGGGGGGGGGGTCTCCTCTGAGAATGACGAAGGCTCGATCTTCGCATCGCCATCTGTGTAACGTGCGAGCTGCCCCCATGGGAATGTTCTTTGCCGCCCACGACGACGCCCCTTCCCAGTCCCAGTCTGGGAGATTCACATATGCCTTTCACAGCTATACCAGCATCTGCAGAAATGCCACTGGTCAAGCGTTTCCCCCTCCTATGCTGGCAGGAAAGCCGCACCATTTGCATCTCTGCCTGTCCGGGAACTATTCAGGATCCTTTCTGGAGGCTGGGCGAGCTGACAAGCCCATCTTCGGAGATGGATCGTCTTCCCCAAAAAGTCAGGCACATACGGAGAAGGGGGCTGTGATGATTACTGAAGGAGGGCAAGCGCTTTGTACGTGCACAAGAGACGGAGTACAGGACTGTCTTCGGAGAGCCCTGATGTTGCCGGGCGAGGGAAACTAAGCCCTCGAGGCTCTTCTGGTTCCAGCTGAACCCTGAAAAATCACCCGGGCGCAGAGAGATGAGAAGGGCAAACTCAGGCTGCGGGCAGAGCTGGAGAACAGCGGAGAAGCTCACAGTCTCCATCTGGGACAAGGCACCCAAAGTCGAGTGGGAGGTGGAGGGAAGATCTCGGCCACCCGGAGAGATTTCCGCGAGCCTGCTAAGGAATCGGGGCGCACCATGGCCCGTTGCGATCCGACGCAAAAGCATCGATACCAACCAGAAAGAAGAGCGAGGCGAGAGGCATCTGCTGGCAGTAGCGTCCTCCTTATGCGGGGAAAAGTTAGGCAGAATAAGGCAAACGGGAGCCCCCCTCCCCCTGTGGACCAGATTTGAGAGAAACTGGGGAAATTGATTAGTGGAGGCGGCAGGTAGGGCCGCCGGTTTCCTTTCTATCCTTTTGCGCAAAACCAACCGGCCCCTGCGCCCAAGTCCGCTAAACCGACGCACGTGACTCGCGCTCCGTTACCTCCTGTTCTGCTTTGGAATGCGGGAATCCTGGCGCGCGCCTGCGCGTCGTGAGCAAAACATCCCGGGAGCCAAGTTGGTTTAGGCAGGGGAGGGGGAGTGTCTGCTCGGCCTTTCCCTTGCTGTGCCTCGTGCCAGTTCCCAGAGATGTGCCAGTTTACCAGTGACGCTCTCTTGAGCTTGTTGAAGAACGGCCTGGCCACGCTAGGAAACTGCTGACCACTGTTAGCACCACAAGGGAATCGGAAGGGCTGTCTAGTAAGAGTGGGCCAGCCTCCCTAGTTATTATTTAGAGTAGCTTGCATTAAATTCACCAGAAAACCAACTGAAAGAGTTAGAAATAAAAATTCCAGGAACATTTATTTTCCATACATGGGCAGATTCACGGACTACAGCAGGTTCCAAAACACCTGCCACATATGTAAAAGGTAAAGGGGACCCCTGACCATTAGGTCCAGTCGTGGCCGACTCTGGGGTTGTGGCACTCATCTCACTTTATTGGCCGAGGGAGCCGGCGTACAGCTTCCGGGTCATGGGGCCAGCATGACTAAGCCGCTTCTGGCAAACCAGAGCAGTGCACGGAAACGCCGTTTACCTTCCCACCAAAGCAGTACCTATTTATCTACTTGCACTTTGGCGTGCTTTCGAACTGCTAGGTTGGCAGGAGCAGGGACCGAACAATGGGAGCTCACCCTGTCGCGGGGGTTCAAACCGCCGACCTTCTGATCGGGAAGTCCTAGGCTCTGTGATTTAGACCACAGTGCCACCCGCGTCCCACATATGTATAGGCATACATATACATGCACCTGTTCTTTGGTTCACCTCATATCCTGAGTACTGAAAGCTGAATGGTGGTTTACACAGAGCCACAATTTTATGTATAATGTTCAGCAGCTCAAATAAGGGGTGCAATGGGGTGTCTGTCTTCTACTTGGGTTATAATTCCACCCCTGCTCATACCATTAGACACATTAGATGGGAAATCCATTGGTGTCAACAGAAACTGTAATGTATTTAGGATCACAGCATAAAAAGTTTTAGTCCCCCAAGCCACTTGCTCCACAGTAAATAAACAAAGACCCACTGGAGTTAATACGATTACACCATACAAAGCAGTTTCATGGTTTGCCTTTGTAATGTAATTCATTCCCATTCATACCTATGTCATTCAGTTTCTCTCTCCCTTTTTTTCAGAGACAATTCCAGATGCTTGCCTAGCTTTCAATTGCCCTGTTGTTTTTATGCCATTCTGTTTCATCTATGGGTGTGTTCCCCACATTCCAAGATTCTTACTTCAGATTCCACACTGCCTGATGATGCCTGGATCCAAGACAACTCTACCATGTGCTCATCTCTGTTTACTATATTAGAGAAGCTTTAAATGTGCCATTTTTAACTGCTTTATAAAGTTAGGCATTCACATTAAGCTTTCACAGCTGGCCTCTGTTCCTTCATAGGAAGTGGCTTCAACCCAATTACTTGTTGTTGCTTAGTCGTTTAGTCGTGTCCGACTCTTCGTGACCCCATGGACCAGAGCACGCCAGGCACTCCTGTCTTCCACTGCCTCCCGCAGTTTGGTCAGACTCATGTTTGTGGCTTCGAGAACACTGTCCAACCATCTCGTCCTCTGCCGTCCCCTTCTCCTTGTGCCCTCCATCTTTCCCAACATCAGGGTCTTTTCCAGGGAGTCTTCTCTTCTCATGAGGTGACCAAAGTATTGGAGCCTCAGCTTCACAATCTGTCCTTCCAATGAGCGGTCAGTAATGGTGCAACCCAATTACTATCTATGACTAAATCCTATTGAAAGCAATTGAATGTTAGTTGTTTCAGTGGGATTTACAGCACATTTATGTTAAATGGCACATACTCCAAAGTAGTGCATGCATAGGATTGCAGCCTTACAGCAGAAGCCTATACATGTTTACTTAAAAGTAAGTGCCACTTTGTTCAATGGGGCATACTCCCTGGTAATTGTACATTGAATTTAAACTAGAGTCATGACTAACTTTTTCAAATTTTGAGTATGAATGTATCAATTGTTTTCCTTGCCTCTAGAGCTGATTTGAATTTTTTAACACCAACATGCCTTACAAATGAACTTTTAAAAGTATCCCACTGCAACTAACTAAATTGCTTCAGCCTCCAAAAATTATAGGGTGTACAACAATATTCAGCTTTGTGCAAATTTGTTTCCCATAAACATATCCAGATTTGTGGAGAACCCAGATTCACAGGCCAGCAATTTTTAGTTTCATTTGACCTGGCTGTATGCCATCACCGTTTATAATGGAGATAAACTGCAAGCAGCCAACAGTTACTGCTTTCCTTCCAAGATTAATGGTGCAGCTAGGTAACCTTAGTTTTTCTGAACTCAATGGTCCTACAGGTGTTCTCCTTCTTAGATGGTCATGTATATTAATTCAAAATGTGCTAGGTTTTGTGGCTTTCCTGTTCATTCCTCTGAATGGACCCCTGGACCTCTGCCCTGATAGCACCATTGACCAAGGTTTCATCTGAAAAGAAAAAGCTAAAATATTCTGCAGAAGCACCGCTGTGGAAAAAAACCTACAACTTGCAGGCCTCTAGCTTCTTGCTCGATGCATCTAGCTTGAAAATAAATAGAGTTGTGTGTGACTATGCAGAAAGTATCCCTGCGGTTCTTGTCCCATCATTTCCATCGCAGGATCATATGAATTTAGTGTGTTTGTTTTAGGAGTTGTTTTTTAAATCTTTTGTATAAACAGGCTAAAATTAAACTTAGGTCAGGCAGCCCTCTTCTCTTTTCTGGGAAATATTTGTATATTTATAATAAAGCTAATGTGTCGTACACAAATAAATACACATAAACATGTAGGCATACACCACACTTACACAGAGGCAATGAATTTCTTCATCTCAATGCTGAGCTGAGCAATTTCCTAGTGCTGCAATGGGTCCTACTTTTCGAAGGTGCCCCTTGTAAAGTGGAGAAGAGGTGCCTGATTTTGTCACAGACTGGTGGGCCACTAGCAAACTAGATGCAGCCTGCATGGGCCATGGGTTCTTCAACCTTGATAAATATGTTAAAAAACATGAGTGGGGCAGAAGGGATTGAACCATGCAGGATCAAAAGGGTTACATTCCACCTACCTTTCTTTCAACAGAGGTCATCCCTCAGAACAATCAAGGCTGCATCAGATTGAAATGGATCTTGCATCTGAATTAGGGGTATCCAACAAGGTGTCTCCCAGACGTCATGGACAACTCCCATAATTCTGGACCAATGGCCATGCTGGTTGTGGCATTGCAGGTTCAAGTCCAAAATATCTAGAAGGTACCATGTTAGCTTCCCCTGATCTAGATAATTAAGGACATCCAAGAGAAAATGGAGTTGACAACAGCCACTCATTTGGACAGGTTGCCCACACTAGTGAGCAAATCTCATGGAATACAGTGGGACTTACTTCCAAGTAAACATTCATAGAATTGCAGTCCAAGTGAATGATGGAAAGTAACATGATCATAACATTAGCAAGAGCAAGTATTAAAAGCTTTTCAGTAAATTATTTATTTGGGAAACTTTTAAAAAATATTTTATTAAACACAGATTGGCATGATCCCCTCACAAAAGAACTTTATATTAGAGCTAAGCATGGTGGGGTCTCTCGGGGCACTGCAAATAGCAGTTTCATCTAATGTAAAGTTCAGTTCTTTTATAATTGAAATGTTCTTTTACGTAGAATAAAGAAAACCACTGTTTGCTTCATTACATTACTGAGTCTAAGCTAAAAGGATATTTGAAGACTTTACCATGCATTGAAACACATTGACAATTCTTTTATGAGAAATTTAGAGTAAGTAATAGACACATTAGAAAATAATTGCTGAAAAGATCTGCTAATTATATATTCTGGGCAACATTCCAGAACGTCAAGAATGTAATTTGTCGCTCACCAAGAATATAATTTGGTGTTCAATAAGGATTGCAACAATGCATGAAGACAAAAGATTTGCTTTTTAAGAACCAAGACAAAGAAACTCTACTAAGAATAATAGATTTGAGTAGTATTCAAGGAGCTCTGTCTCCCACAGATACCAGTGAAATCCACATATTCAGCAAACAGTGCAAGCCTATTCTTCAGATCTTCTGACTGAGAAGCTATACTATATTCACGTTGGGATTTTGCCTGGGCAATAATAATCTGTCTTGTCCTATTCTCTGGCTCTGACCTTCTGACGTGGTTCCCACTCCTGCCTGATGCCTGCCTGTGGTTCAGCTCTGACACAGATGCAGTTATGTAAAAAGAAAGCACGTTGAAAATGGCACGAAGGCAACAGCTCATTCCCAGATTATCTATTTACTGAGTGCTCATTCTGATTTGTCTGCAGGGAAGGATGTCATTGCCTCATGCAATTGTTATCTCACACTTTCCAGTCATTTCCCTGTCACTTTCCTAACTTCAGATAGTCCTATGTTTTTGAAGAAACAGCTATGTTGCTCCAGAGTGCCAAATCCACTTTTACTGAGCAATGTATATTTGCCAGTGTGCAACTGAATCCCACCCAGAAACAGTCTGGAAGCACCCTTGGATTCAAAGGGTTCACACTGACTCATTCGTTCATTCACACCTGCACCATGCATTTAAAGCACAAGGCTTCCCACAAAGGATCCTGGGAACTGTAGTTTGTTAAGGGTGCTTGGAAATATAACTCTGTGAGGCCTTAAGAGAGAATATTATGAAAATGATATACAGGTGGTACATGACACCAGTCAAGCTTGCAAAAATATATCATTTGCCTGACAATAAATGTTGGAAATGTAAAGAGACTGAAGGTACATTCTTTCACCTTTGGTGGACGTGCCCAAGGATTAAGGCTTTCTGGGAGATGATCTATAATGAAATGAAAAAGGTATTTAAATATACCTTCCTGAAGAAACCAGAGGCCTTTCTCCTGGGCATGGTCGGCCAATTGGTGCTAAAGAAGGACAGAACTTTCTTTATGTATGCAACAACAGCAGCAAGAATACTCATTGCGAAGTACTGGAAGACACAAGATCTACCCACCCGGGAAGAATGGCAGATGAAGGTGATGGAGTACATGGAACTGGCGGAAATGACTGGCAGAATCCGAGACCAGGGAGAAGAGTTGGTAGAAGAAGACTGGAAGAAATTTAAAGACTATTTACAGAAACACTGTAAAATTAAGGAATGTTAGAAGGATGCGGGAATGAAGTTATGTGGGTTTAGCAGTAATGTTATAGAATTAGGTAAAACTGGATTATGAATAGGTGAGAATGTAAAGTTACAATATATTAAGATAAATTACTAAGATAAAAGCAAAAATGGAAAGGATTTGCTGAAATTGCTAATTGAATTAGAATACAAAAAAGGGAGGTGTGAGGAGGTCAGGGAAACAAGTAAATGAAAGACATGACATAGAAAGATTGAAATGTTTTTAATTGTTTTTATTTTTTTGTACTTTGTATTTTTTTATTTTCTTTTTCTTTTTCACTTCTGTAACGTTTTTGAAACTTTAATAAATATATATTTTTTTTAAAAAAAGGAAATATAACTCTGTGAGGAGTAAACTACAGTTCCCAGGAGTCTTTGGGGAAAACCTTATGCTTTAAGTGTACTTTAAATATATGGCATGGATGATCCCTACCAATACCCTTTTTTGCTGGAAAAAATAATGGGAACTGCTAAAGTCTGGAGATGGGGCTCACCTAGTCCTCTCCACTGTGGTATCTGCCATGTAGAATGCTGATATTAAAAAGGTAAAGGTAAAGGATCCCTGACAGTTAAGTTCAGTCACGAACGACTCAGGGGTTGTGATGCTCATCTCGCTTTACTGGCCGAGGAAGCCAGCGTACAGCTTCCGGTTCATGTGGCCAGCATGACTAAGCTGCTTTTGGTGAAACCAGAGCAGCGCACGGAAACGCCGTTTCCCTTCCTGCCGGAGCGGTACCTATTTGTCTACTTGCACTTTGACGTGCTTTCAAACTGCTAGGTTGGCAGGAGCAGGGACCAAGCAACAGGAGCTCACCCCATTGTGCGGATTCGAACCACTAACCTTCCAATCGGCAAGCCCTAGGTTCAGTGGTTTAGACCACAGTGCCACCCACATCCCTATGCTGAGATTATGCAAGCACAAACCCAAGGGTGTTGATGCTACCAAATGAAGACATACTTGTTCCCCCAGGCTTGCCCTGACCTTTATTATTATTATTACCGGCCACTATGATCGTTTTAGTGAATTTATTGTTGTTGTTGTTAGATTCATTATGTTTTATTACTGTATGAAGCATTTTGGTGTTTCTCTAAATGCAAAGCAGTGTAGAAATACTTCAATGAATGAATGAATAACTGGAACCTTTTTCACCCCTGGTATTTTTTTTTTTAATGAAATACCAAATCCTTGTTAGCAATAGTGATACTAAGGCATTTCTGATATTTCCTGCAGGAATTTTTAAGGAATCTTTTAGGAAACCTGATAGCAATTCAGATACAAAATGTAAAAGGGGGATTAAATATCTCCCAGGGCACTGCAACGGCCCGGAGGAATATAAGAATTAATTTAGCTGTAATCTGTGCCTGGATATGAAACGCCTTCTTGGATATTCTATTAATCATGGTTTTGTCAAGTTACTATATTACCGAGGTCAAGAAAGACTATACATTGGTTCCAAAATATGTATTTGAGTATTCAGGGGCAACTATTTGAAACACAGTCTCTTTCCTGTGAGCCGTAACATAAGTAGGTCAATACAAATCAGTAGTGGGCAAACAAGATCATATATATTAATAAGTAATAACAAAGAGCAATGTGGAAAATATTTCTATCCAAGCGCAGACAAGAGACATAAACGTGTGTCCAAAATGAACTGTGAAAAGAACGAATTTTGTTAAAGACTGTATCTGATTCACTATGGCTAATACATTCTGCTGAATTAAATGCCTTGTTATTGCCTGATATGTAGGAATGCACTTCAAGTCCTTTGGAGCCAGAAGAGGACTCTGAAAGTGCAAATGGAGCTGGGAACCTCTGCATTGTTTCATCAGCACCTGTGTTGGATATATGTGGAACCTCCATCACATGTTATGTCCATACCTGAGGAGGTGGTAAGGGCAGGGCCTGAACTCAAAACATCTGAGTACAGGGCAATCCTTTCATGCAGGTGCTTCTACTTCAAATGAGTAGTGGGCCTGAACTCAAGGAAAAACATAAAGGTGTCATCCCATGTTAAATGTGAGGGTTTTTAAAAGTTATTTTTAAAAACGGTTATTATGCCTGAAGCTGGCAAGACAATAAAAATAAAAAATAAAACAGCCTCTCACTTTCCAACCTGGCTTGTTCAAACTGTCAGGGCATCAGCTGCAGGCTGGTGGAGCTGCCGTTCCATGTTTCTGCTGTTTAAGGATTGTTCATCAAGAAGAATCTCCTTACATAGACCATCCTTGAAGATGCCCTGCAATTACAGACACATTAAAAACTGTGATGTGGCAGGGGTGGGGATCCATCTTGCTCTGACTGATTTGACCTATGTCAGCTAAGTCAAATGAGTGCTTAACATTTCTCCAGATTAAATACTGAGTATTGAAACTACAGATCCTGCATAGAAAAATAACTCAAAAGATTTTTATGAAACATGGCAATTTGAACTTGCTGGCTGCAAATGGGAATGCAAAGGAAAATGAGGCTTAATGAAAAACGTATTTATAGATTTTTAAGGAAAGGGTTACGGCAGCTGCATTCTATAAGCGTTAGCAATGGCGTTGACAGATCCCATTGTCTTAAAACCATATTGAAAGGACATTGCGTTCCCCAAGGAATCCTGGGAACTGTAGCCCTGAGAGGTATAAACTACAGTTCCCAGGATTCTTTGCAGGAAACCACATGCTTTGAATGTATGGAGTGGATATTAGCAGTTTTCTATTTGAGGAGAACCGTAAAACTATTTGAATTGCTTTCTTTTAGGGGCTATTGCCCCCTCCTCATATATCTTTTGTTTACAGTTTTCAAATCTGTTACCAAAAATTATAACAATTAAAATTCATCTCAAACAGCAGACAAAATATATTAACAACTTTTAGTATTTAGAAGTAACTATATTGTTGTTGTTTATCTTTTAGTCGTGTCCGACTCTTTGTGACCCCATGGACCAGAGCACGCCAGGCACTCCTGTCTTCCACTGCCTCCTGCAGTTTGGTCAAACTCATGCTGGTAGCTTCGAGAACACTATCCAACCATCTCTGTCATCCCCTTCTCCTTGTGCCCTCAATCTTTCCCAACATCAGGGTCTTTTCCAGGGAGTCTTCTCTTCTCATGAGGTGGCCAAAGTATTGGAGCCTCAGCTTCACTATATAGACTTGCCTTTTTATTTCTTGCAGGGCCATTTGTGGCATTTTCTAAGGAACCATAGGAGAAGGGGTAGCAGATGCCTACAAGCTATGACTCCTTCTGGACTATCCCTCAACTAAGAGATCTTGGGTTGTGATAACCAACTTGCCCTCCAACTTTGTGATGCTGTTACTAAACACCAGGTCTGTGTACAGTAAAACCTCTCAAAATCATGATACTGCTTTTAAGGAACACCTCACAAATGAGGAAGACACCCTGGTGTTTATTATAGAATGGGAGGGATTGCAGCTGGGTTAGAGAGGAAGAGCAGGGATTTTTGCGTACTGCCGAACAATCTCCCTGACTGAGCTGGTGGAGATGGTGTCGAGAATGGTGCTCTAACTTTATCATCCATGTGGGGTCCAACTTATCTGGTCTGACACATCAGTTGCTACACCTGGAGCTGGCAATTCTTTTTATATGCTTGCTTGCTGTAGCATTTCCTAGCCTGAGATACTTTGATATCAGTAGCTCATGCTCTGGTGACTTCGCATTTGGATTATTGGTATGTGCTCTACGTGGAGCTACCTTGGAGGTGGAGCTAGTGAAGAATTAATCTGCCATGTTCTGAACAGAGGCAGCAAGTTAGGATAATGTAACATTGCATCTTAAAGCACTCCACTGCCTACCGACCCTGATTCAAGTACCCTAAAGCTTTTTAGTTTTTTAAATGTGAATCTAGGATCCTAGCCTTCTCCTCTGTTCAGTTTTCCTAGTGTCTGCATGCTACTGTTTTCAATACAAGTACACATACAACCCGCTGGCACTTACGCATACCCCATTTTCGTGTGGTCACAAACTAGATAGATAGATAGATAGATAGATAGATAGATAGATAGGCATGCAGGTGTCATAGTGCCCACAATGTTCTGCCAAGGTCCCCTCTGCCCCCTCCTGCCCCCATTTCAGGATTCAAAGCCTAAGCTTGAGGAAGCTGCCCCAGTTTCTCCTTTTATTAGTGTTGCCAGACTCCCAGAAATGACCTGAAGCCTCCAGGTTTGCTCCCATCCAATGGAAGGGCTTGGATCTCTAGGTGGGTGTCAGCAGCCAACTGCAGTTCTTAAGAATGGCAGGGTTGGTCCTCTTTTCACAGCTTCCAAGACAATTTGTGGCGAGGGGACTCATAGAAGGGCCTTCTCCCAAGGGGGGCTGCTGGGACTCTGGAATGATCTCCCCCTGGAGTTGCACCTGTTTCTTTGTTGGGATTTAGACGTCAGCAAAGACACTTCTGTTTGCCTAGGCTTTTTCAATCTGATATGACAATGTTTGTATTGAATAGCAATGTGTGGATTATGTTTTTAATTATGGTTACTTTGTGAATATATTCATATTGTATTTGTTCTAATTTTGTTGTACAGCCACCTGGTCCTGTATGAGGAAGGGTGATTCCTAAAGGCAATCAATACTAAATAGTAGTAGTAATAAAAATAAAAATACCATATTTTTCGCTCTATAAGACGCACTGGAACACAAGACGCACCTACCGTAGTTTTTGGAGGAGGAAAACAAGAAAAAATATATTCTGAATCTCAGAAGCCAGAACAGCAAGAGGGATCGCTGTGCAGTGAAAGCAGCAATCCCTCTTGCTGTTCTGGCTTCTGGGATAGCTGCGCAGCCTGCATTCGCTCCGTAAGACGCACACACATTTCCCCTTACTTTTTAGGAGGGAAAAAGTGAGTCTTATAGAGCAAAAAATATGGTATTTATCAGATTGCATTATTATTTATTTCATTTATGAACCACTTCCTATGAGGCATCCCAAAGTGGGTTTTATTATAATAAAAACATAAATAAAAGTGTTACATATATCAAAACAGTTAAAACGATTGCATATAGTAAAACAATTTAAACAGCACATACATTAAATCAATTCAAACTGAATTCATATACCAACAGGGATGAAGATCTCCATTTCAAAAGCTTGGTGAAAGAGGAATGTCTTTAACAGGCCCATAAAAGATACTATTGCAAAAGCCATTTTCAAATTGGGCCAATTATAATTTTAAAAATTGGAAGCATTATTATAGATTATAATTTGTTGAGATCTTTTGTTTGGCAAAATGTAGTGTAAATATAGCTAATTTCGGAGAAAAGAAAAACCCGCATGTAGGGGTCAAACCAACTGGGGATATATTTTTGGGAACAACTGGGTGTGCGGGAAGTATTGTATGTGTTTAATTTCCCTCAAACACATCAATCTCCATTCTGAAATTACCCCCCACTCCTGTATTCATTTAAACAAGGACATTTTCCACCCCTCCCCCAGAAACCCATGTCTGCAAGCATGAGAATGTCCTGGCTTTACACTTGCATGTTAATATAATGTTTCATATGTCTGTGTACTAATCTTCGCTTCTACAGCATTCTCAAGAACTGATAAAGCTGCTGCGAGCATAAAAGTGCTATAGACGTAACAAAAGTCAAGAATGCACACAAAGCTGTTCTTCTGATTCTGCAATACAGATATGCTTTTCCATGTTTGTTTCCAAGGGTGCATGAATGTACAGGTAAACAATTTCCCTTGGGAGCTCTGCTATAAAATGTTCTGCTTAAGGGTCCACTCAAGGCACTTTCCTGCGCTTGGTGTTCTTTTCAGTGTGTGTACTGAAATTCCTAAATGAAACGACAGTGTTGAAATTAATGTGCTGAGGTTATTATCTGGGTTGGAAGGGAAGAAAGTTCA
The DNA here is from genome assembly GCF_964252035.2 of Podarcis erhardii. Lineage (NCBI taxonomy): Eukaryota > Metazoa > Chordata > Lepidosauria > Squamata > Lacertidae > Podarcis > Podarcis erhardii. The sequence goes on along the minus strand of NC_138512.1, from coordinate 52,672,316 downwards.
CTGTTGAACCAGCCTTTTGGAGCGGAAACAATACTGGCATTTTGCCAGATGCATTACCACAGAAAACTTTAAATGCTCATTGGGGTTCTTTGAAAAGCCAAGAGTCAGCGGGTAAAAAACAAAAACAGAGGAAGATTTACTACCATTGCCCTAAGTGTGAGACATAGTAGTTCTTAAATCTTTCTGGTTTTCTGAATAAACTCTCTTTTCGCTGGCTAACTTGATGACTGCTGCTTCATATGTGCAATACAATTCTGGATACTACCAATGTCAGTGAACACAATGCACATCTTATGGGCATCCCGCTTCTGTTCAAGCCTGTAATCTACGGAGTAAATTCATTTCACACAATTAAGTTTTTCATATGATTTCAGCTATTCCGTGGTCATTTCAAAGCCCCAACAAGTGTCTGCCATTATGAATAGATCATTTTCTATTCATCTACAAGCCGTTGAGGGAAGTTCACTGCTCTAAAAGCTTGTCAAATGATAGCAGCAATGCCAACGGGTTGTGTGAGGTCATCCTTGCAGACCTTCAACAGCAGACAAGAGATAAAAGGAGATCTCCATCACAGTGTCCTATAGACTGGATTGGATGCCTGGCTGAGTTCAAATCTCTGCTAGCTGTAAACTCTGCAAGTAGAGTGCAAAGATGAACTTGCAGGTGCAGGGCTTAATTGGGCATGCTGCAGAAGTAGGACAGGGGCAGGAGGAAGGGAGTAGACTACTGAAGAAAAATCTCATGTGTTCAGAGGCACCCTGTTACTGAATGGTGGGGTTTGGGTGTGTCATCCTTACGCTAGCTTTTTGGTATCTTCAAACCCAACAGGAAAAACTGTGATTGATGAAGTCTGAAGATTGTGGCTGTGCCTAATGGGGCTATATATGGGCCACTTTGGGAGGGTGGGGTATACATTCAATAATACTAATAATAAAAGTGAGCTTCGGGCTGGGAAACACTATCACTTTGCAATCAGGCTGTGGCTTACAGTTTATCTGCCTTCATGCCTCGATTGCTGGATTCTTAATAAGTAGTCTCTTGTGTCAACTGCAGCCTAGCAGTGAAGTCCAATGGATGTGTACTCAGACCTGGGGATGGAGGAGAAATTTGATCCAGTTAGCATTTAAAGGTGAACCTCAATGAGACTTATCTTGGAATAACAGTGTATAGGACTCTAGAGTGAGAGCAAGTGTTTGCTTGCTTAGGAGAAATCCACATTGAACACAGGCCCTCTTCGGGGGTTATGATCCTCACAAGATAAGGACAGCAGGGTGAGCATGCTAGCTTAGCCTCTTCTGCAGCATCAGCATGTCTGTCTCCACCACTCTCCATGGGCTGGTTAGAGGACAAATGTTTACAGCAGGGAGCCTGCTGTACTCATGTAGACCTCCCCAGCATGATTTAGAATAAGGATGGGAATGTTGTAGCCCTTCAAATGTGGATAAACTACCATTCCCATCATCCCCAGCAACAAAGCCAATGGTCAGGAATGTTTGGCGTTCTGGTCCAACAGCATCTGGTGGGCCACAGGTTCCTCACCATTGATTTAGAACTTCAAATGATCATGCAAGAGCACGGCTGGCTCCTGGTCTCCAGCACTGTGATTCCACAGAGATAAAGCAAAATAAAAAAATTCTTTCCAGTAGCACCTTAAAGACCAACTAAGTTAGTTCTTGGTATGAGCTTTCGTGTGCATGCACACTTCTTCAGATACAGAGAGATAGTTGAGTTAACAAGCTTGTCCCTTCTCTAATTGCATGAGGAAGACCATGGGTAGGCAAACTAAGGCCCAGGGGCCGGATCCAGCCCAATCACCTTCTAAATCTGACCCACGGACGGTCCGGGAATCAACGTGTTTTTACAAGAGTAGAATGTGTCCTTTTATTTAAAATGCATCTCTGGGTTAATTGTGCGGCATAGGAATTTGTTCATTCCCCTCCCCCCAAATATAGTCTGGCCCCCCACAAGGTCTGAGGGACAGTGGACCGGCCCCCTGCTGAAAAAGTTTGCAGAGCCCTGGAACACTAACAGTCAAAATGTGATAGAGATAGACATCTTTCTGAATCAACGTGCATAAGATTGTAGTGCAGGATTGTCATCCTAGGCACACTTGCTTTAGGAATAAATGCCATTGAACTCGGTATGATTTACTTGTGAGTAAAATGCTTTGGCTCGTGCTGAAAGTGTAGAGGGAAAACATGGCATTAAGTTGCATGACTGCTGTAAACTAAACAGGGTTGCATATGACAAAGATAGGCACACAAAAATAAAACAATAAAATGACTTTCCAGGTGCCTTGTGCAAGGAGATAACTCTGAATTATAGCATGCAGTCTATTCAATTATAATAAGCTCGCTTCAAATCAAAATAATATAGGCAGCAGATGTGATGTTATTATGTTTGAATTACCCTTGAGAGAAGATAAAAGTGTGGTCTCAGTATCAGTTGTGTACATATGGAGTAACTCTTGCAAAATCTATGTAGGTTTGTTTTTTGAGATGTGCAGCTTTAAAATTAGAAAGAAAATTTGGCCAAAGAACACAAAGTCAACAAAATCTGTCTGAAACCTGTTCTCCTAATTTTTCAATGCAATTCTCCAACCAAACAATGTGTACAAAAATGCATTATATTATGGGAAATTGATTACTCAATAAGATAATATGTCTTCCTAAGCTTCACAAAATGTTAGTGTCCCTTCCACGAGAACATGCACAGCACCAATGAGGATGACAGGTCACCCTAAGACACCTTTCCAATAAAGAATGGTATGAAACAGGACAATGTTCTCACCCCAACTATCTTTGGCATATTTTTCTCCCTGGTCCTTTCATATGCTTTCAGCTCAACTGTTCAACTGCACATCTCCATGCTAAGACAAAAGTGTGACGGGTCTTTACCTGAGAGATGTTGTTTCCAGATGTTGTTTCTAATCTGAGAAAGCTCTACAGGGACTCATCAACCATTTTGCCCAAGCCTGCAGGGAGTTCAGCCTTGCCATCAGCCTGAAGAAGACCAACATTCTGGGTCAGGATGTCACCAGCACTCCACGCATCAGCATTCGTGACCACCTGTTTGAGGTGGTAGACAATGTTGTCTACATGAATTCCACCATTACAAGCAACCTCTTCATTGACGCTGAGCTGGACAAGCATATTGGCAAGGCAGCTATGGCAATGGCTCATCTCTCCAAAAGGGTATAGGAGAATTTCCATTCCACCTTTAGTTGCAGATATGTGGTTATTGTGAAGCTGAACTCAATGCATTGTCATATTCACTTATGGATTGTGAATGGTTGTTGCAACTGTTTCAGAATGTCAGGGTTAATATGAAATGTCCTATATGGGTGTATCAAGACAACAGGTCCTGTTTGGCTTTGTGTCAGGGAATTGCAGGCAGCGAGGGAGGAAAGGATTAGAGGATACAGGGAACGATCTCCACTGCTCAGTACTGAGTCCTCCTCAGAAGACAGAGAAGAGGACAGTGAGTCTGGGGAGAAAGGGGTGCTTCAGAGAGAGGGGGATCCACGTCACAGGGAAAAACGGAAGGGGCTGAGCCGTTGGTTGTGTTGGTCTCGAGGGAGAGGGAAAAGAGAAACTAGTCAGAGCAACGCGTCATGAGAGACGAACCGCTTTGTTTATTCTGCCTGTAATCTTGTCAGAAGGAAATAAAGAAAGGAATTTATGGCTGGCTGCCGGGAGTGTTTTCTCTGCTAAGTGCAGCAACGCATGCAGCTGGCTAGCTGACAGTTTGCTAGCTTCAGAGAATTGCAAGCAAAGAACCAAGTACTTGCAGATAAAGTTACATCGTGCAAGGGAGTGTCTTCGGAAAGGACTCATTCAGGTGTCCCACATGACAGGAAACGAAATTCCTGCAGATCTGTTGTCTAAAGTTGTTAAGGTTTATGTACAGCGGTTGCAGTTGGGTTGAAATACTGCATCACAGGTTACATGGAAAGGGGGAGGTTGTTGGGAAATTTCCATTCCACCCTTAGTTGCAGACATGGGTTTATTATTTGTAACATTATTGTGACGCTGAACTCAATGCACTGTTTGCTGGCGTAAGCGGAACTTCCACTGTATTGCTTTTGCCTCTCTCCGAGGAGACGACAGGAGAGACAACATGTTTCTTTGTCTTGATTTATATTTAAGAAATCTGTAGTTCGTAGTATGTATTCACAGTCTCAGTCTCACCTGCTGTTGCAGTTTACACAAAGTATAGTGTGCCCAAGTCTGGGAGGCCTGGGTCGCTGATTTATGTTGCAGCAGAGGTCAATGGATCTTCGCAGCGGAACAACTGGAAGGAGACGACCCAGATGGGGGCTAGCCAGCTGGCCGATCGACCCCCGCATGCTGATAGCTTCAGGCCCATTGGCAGACCAACTCTGCATTACAAAAATGTCTGCAAACAATACATGAAGGCTGGTAGCAACAACCCTGCCATGTGAGAATCCGTTGCAGAAGACTGCAGTGCCTGGAGACAGACCGTCAGGTTGTGTATCCACAGCAGTGACCAGAGGAGGAATGACCACCAGGAGGAGTGCAGAGAGAAGCAACACCATGATGCATTTGCAGCAACAGAAACAGACGCCTTCACTTGCCCCAGCTGGAACAAAACACATATCTCCCATTTTGGGCTCTACAGCCACAGCAGGCGTTGTAACTCTCCAGTGGTTTGACTTAAAACCCAAAGGCGCATTCCTCCATTGCTTCCCAAGACAGACAGATTCCAACGACAAGTGATTATCATTAGTGGCATAAACATCTTAGGTTTTCAATCATATGTCCCTTCCACTTTTGTTTCTTTCATTGAAGTGTTCCCACAGTATTAGCATTAGTATTAGTGCATATATATTATAGCAACTGTCACATGATTAAAAGGTAAAATTGCCAGCAAAGCATGCCACAAGATTATCTAGCAAATGTTCTAATGCAAGATCATTGTGAAGCCTGAAAGGTACTGGAGATTGTCCTGACTGCTTGTCCTGCAGTTGAACCTAACCAGAAGATTGCTGTGCGATTTGGACGAAAATATGCGATTTTCTCTACACTGGTGGTTTCAGTGGAAAATTATACTTGCAAAAAGAAGGGCTGACGGTCCTGACAGATCTTTTACCATGTACTGTAAAGCCAACACATTTGGTTTCATTTAGATCTGGCGTACATGTTTTTGCAATTATTTTTAATATGCAGAGTGCCCGGTAGGTATAAAATACTGCTGTGAAATTTGAGGAAAACTAAAGCTCTTAGGTTGCCTAGACACTTTGCTCAACCACCTGGCTTTGCAGGTACACAAGAAACTGCCCTAGGCTCCGTATACACTTGCCTGTTTGTGGTATCAAAATGTAGTTTTTCTCAACCTGGATTCATGCTCATCCTCAACATGCTGCTTTCAATCTAGACTGATTGTAGCTCCATCATCCAGATTTGTGGGTGTAGTTACTTGGTATGTGTTAGAACTGTCCCCTCGATCGGATTACACATTCGAAAACCCTCCCCTTGCAATCTTGGTATACCACAACATCATTGGGCATGCATAGAGAGACCCCTCATTGCTGCGACCACCTATATCTGTTTTCAGATCGACACACTGTCAGGTAATGCAGAAACAATCTGCAGTGGGCTTTTACTTTCAGAATGAAACCAGTTCACCGAGAAGCATTTTTCAGGGGAATAATAATAAATGAGTGTGTGGACTAGGTAGAAGTAGAAAAAAACATCTCCCCCAGTACAGTGGTACCTTGGGTTACATACGCTTCAGGTTACATACGCTTCAGGTTACAGACTCCGCTAACCCAGAAATAGTACCTCGGGTTAAGAACTTTGCTTCAGGATGAGAACAGAAATCGTGCTCCGGCAGCGCACCAGCAGCAGGAGGCCACATTAGCTAAAGTGGTGCTTCAGGTTAAGAACAGTTTCAGGTTAAGAACGGACCTCCCAAACGAATTAAGTACTTAACCCGAGGTACCACTGTATGGCCTACAGTGCTGACAGCTGCTCTCCAGGGTTTCAGACAGAAGTCTCTGCCAGCTCTACTCTTTTCCATGCAAAGCGTGTCCTCTGCCACCCAGATTCCTCCAACCTCCAACATACCCATGGAATTTGACTGGCTGCAATGCTTTCCTCATTGAGTCACATGGAGAAAGTAAATCAAACCATGTGTTTGCCTAAATTTTCATTCATCTGCATGTGAAATTGTGGAGTACAACACGAGTCTCAAATATGCAGCACATTCATAGTGCAGCTGCAAATTATGTTAGTTATTTTATTCATTTTTTCTTACGTTTATATTTCACTCACTTTTCGGGTCAGCTTATAATTAAAACCTCACAAAAAGTACAGCATAGAAGAGTTAAGCGAAGTACATACGGCAACCTTTCCTTAGGGATGGCTCCAGCTTTGAGGGGGTCCTGGCAAGGTGCCAAGTACTGGGGTCCTGAACCCAACAGCACCTGGGCCTGAACCTTCCTACCACCATATCATAGGTTGCTCTTGAAAGCCAGGGGGTTTCCAAAGCATTGTTCCACAAGGCAGGAAAGAGAGAATCCAAGCGCAAATCACCCGTGAGCAATTAAAAGGTCTGTCAATAGGCCAGTGCAGTTGTGTCTTTAGCAGCAGCTTGATGTGTAGACATTAGCAGGTGATAATAGGACAGTTTGCGTGTTAATTTGAGTACAAATGAACACATGGAAGGAGAGGAGTGGGGCAGCACCTTCACTCAAAGCTGTGAACTGAGCCTATTATACACCTTTAGATGAGTGGTGTGATCATAATGCTCAGCTGATTTGTGCTGGGAAGATCTGTTCCAGAGAGATGTAAGCTGAGCTGTTTTGTCTTGGAGAAGGAGACTTCACCATGCTAGGGTGGGAGACTGGATGGGGTAGGAGAGGGATGTGATAGTTCAGAACTTAACTGGTTAAGTGTTCTGAGGTGTGCATCACTTTCTGACGTCAGCTTTAGAAGCTAAGGAGGAGCTTGTTTCCTGTACTTTCTGTTCTCTCTGTGTGTTTGAGAGAGAGACATGGCTGAAAGAAGCCCCGGTCTTTGTTGCTGAAATGTTTCAATAAAGAGCTGTAAATAGACGAACCTGTCTGTGTATGCTTGCATGGAGAAAAGGAGAAAAAGACTGCTTTACACCGCTGTATGCTACTCTGCTAAGCCGTGGCTAAAGAGACAGCAGAATTTGTTGCGCAGCTAGAAGGAAGCGGCTGGACGGCGGAAGCTGTAAACGACTGATTGGGATCGTAAAGCTATCAGAGGCCACGGCTCATCGATCGAGCTCCAAAGATCGATATCTCCACAGGTTATGGAGGTCAGTCAACGCTCGTAAAGCTGTCGGCTTTGAGCTACTGGAAATGCTTTGAAGCTGGCCGGAGGTTGGAAGCTGCGTTCCGTGAGTCTAGCCTGATGCCGGAAAGCAGAGGGAGTTTTTGCCTGCTTCTGAGAGGCAAGAGAGCTGCTGAGAGACAGAGCTAAAAGCTGAAAGCAGCTAAAATCGTTTCTCCACTGAAGGGAGAGCCGGAGCAGCTGGTACGGAGTGAGTACAGCTTGGGGCCCCTTGGGAGAACGGGAGAAGATGGCAGAGAGCCAGGATATACCGGTGGAAAAGCTCACTTTAAAAAGTTGGGCAACTTGGAGCAGAAGCATAAGGGGATGGTTCCTAGTTTCTGGGCTTTGGGAAGGAAGCCAGAGGGAGCCAAAAGCACCACCCCTTAGCTGGGAAGATAGCCAGCAGAAAATGCAACAAGAGCTGGATATGCTCAGAGCATGCGTTCATGCATCGCTGAGGCCTCATTTGGAGGGTGTACAGACAGCAAGGGCTGCCTGGGATGTGCTGAAGGGCTTGTGTGAAGCTTCAGCAGAAGGCCAGAGCCCTGGAGACGCTGGACTGGCAGGCCCATTTCCCGATGTATCGGCCTCTAGGAGCGCTGGTGAGCAGATCGGAGGGGCGAAGAGTTCCAAAGGCAAGTTTAAGAAACTTTCCACAGGAAGTGCTGGAGCGGAGAGGAGCTTCAGAGGGGGCGAGGCTGGTGGGAGGCGCCGTTCCAGAAGAAGGAAGGCCAGGCCAGCTGGGAGGAGCCCCGGGCAGTGTTTTTCCACTGGAGTTCAACATCTGCGTTGCAGTTGCCCCCACCGGAGCAGAGAGCCGAGGCAGGATGGTGGCAAGGTCACTTCCCATGGGAACCAGGCGGGTTTCCATGGCAACCAGCCTGGCCAGGCAGGCAGGCGTGGAGGTGGACGTGCTAAACGGGAGGAAGAGTCGTATCAGCTTTCTGCAAGCATGACCGTGTTTGAGAACAGCTGTGTGAGAAACTCTGAGCTGAGCTTTGTTATTGACTCTGCAGCTAACCGCAACATGGTTCCAGAGACCCCTGCAGTCGAGATGTGGAATTGCAAGGCAGTTCCACGTGGACAGACTATTTTATTCGCAAATGGTCAAAGAACAAATGTTTCTAAGTTTGCTAATGCCTATATTTCTGTTTTGCAGGAACAGATGGAGTTTTGTGTCATTCCAGGGGTGCATCACTGTTTGTTATCTGTGCCTTATTTGTTGAAAAAAGGGTTTCAGGTTTGTTTCCAGGGGGATGTCTGCACAATCTCCAAAGGGGAGAGGGTACTTGCCAAGGTTAAGAAGGGGCAGAATGATCTTTTCATTCTTAAAACGTCTCTTGAGGGTGAGGGGAAGGTTGAGAAAGCACAAGCGTTGCGTGCTACAGTTCCCAATAAGCGTACTACAATTCCCGCTCATGTTACTTGTGCTTGTGTATGGCATCAGAGGACAATTCATGGTTCTCTAGAAGAACTGCAAGTACTTCCTGAGGTTACCAAAGGGTGTAAGATTAAAGATTGTGGACGTGCCATTAGTTGCGCCACTTGCAGACAGGCAAAGGTAAGAAGATGCAGTTACCCAAAGGTGGAACGGGTAACCACTAAACCTTTTGAGCTGGTACACATAGATCTGTTCAATCCTGTCAAGGAACAGAGTCTAGGGGGGGCCAGGTATCTGCTAACGATTCAGGACAGTTTTTCGCAGAACACCTGGACTCATGGTCTCAAATCCAGGGAGGATGCAGCACAGCTGATCAGGAGCTGGATTGAGGAGGTAGAACAGAGATTCTCCACCAGAGTGAGAGCGGTCACCAGTGACAGAAATGCTAAGTACACTGGTTCTGCTTTGCAGCAGTTCTTTCACAAAAAAAGGATACGTCACACAGTTACTTCTCCCCAGCAGGGGGGGGGGTAGCAGAGCTTAGAAGTGAAGCTCTGGTTAAGGCTGCACAGGTGATGCTGACAGAAGCTAGGTTACCTCCAAGGTTTTGGCTGGAGGCAACTAGGTGTGCATGTTTCACCTGGAATCGTGTCTACAACTCACTGGTAGGTGACACACCATATTCTTTGTTGAATGGCAGAAAACCCCAGGTTCACTTTCTGCGCAAGTTTGGATCTCCTGCGGTTGTCCCTGTGCCTAAGGCTTTGCAAGGGCCAGATGGAGCCAAGTTCCGGAAAATGATCTTCTGTGGGTATGAGCCAGAAGCTCGTGCATGGCGATTTGCTTACCCGTCAGGTGATCAGAGTAAGGTGCTGATCAGTAAACACGCTGAGTTCTTTGAGCAGGATGAAAGGCCAAAGATTTCTGCACAGCGTGATGTTCTCTCAGAATGTCTCTCTGATCCAGAGGACAGTTCTGATGAGGAGGAAGGAGAGGCTGAGTCTGCTGGTGACGATCAGGTCACTGACCAAGGTCAGGAGCAGGATGGGGCGTCTCCACGAGTTGTTAGAAAAGGACAGCCCAAGAGTGAGCCTAGTTCTCCTGTGAGTGTAATGGAGAGGATTCGAAGACGCTTTAAGTCAGAGGGGGAATCCCGTGATGCAGAGGACACACCTGCTGGTGACAGTGAGCCAGAGGAAACACCAGAGTTTGTGCCTAGGCGATCCAGTCGCACAACCAAGGGTATTCCACCTGAGAGGTACCAGGCCACGGGTGCGTGGGTAAGTTTCGCACAGTGCGATTCTGAGAGTTGTGAGATGATTCCACAGATGCCTAACCGGTACTCCAAGGGAGGGCACGAGGCATTGGGGAAGGGATTGATCTCACAAGGTGTTACTGAAGATGTTCCACAGGTGTCAGACAGGGACGCAAGGGGGGGTGTGATAGTTCAGAACTTAACTGGTTAAGTGTTCTGAGGTGTGCGTCACTTTCTGACGTCAGCTTTAGAAGCTAAGGAGGAGCTTGTTTCCTGTACTTTCTGTTCTCTCTGTGTGTTTGAGAGAGAGACATGGCTGAAAGAAGCCCCGGTCTTTGTTGCTGAAATGTTTCAATAAAGAGCTGTAAATAGACGAACCTGTCTGTGTATGCTTGCATGGAGAAAAGGAGAAAAAGACTGCTTTACACCGCTGTATGCTACTCTGCTAAGCCGTGGCTAAAGAGACAGCAGAATTTGTTGCGCAGCTAGAAGGAAGCGGCTGGACGCCGGAAGCTGTAAACGACTGATTGGGATCGTAAAGCTATCAGAGGCCACGGCTCATCGATCGAGCTCCAAAGATCGATATCTCACAAGGGAGACTTCCACCCCATCCAATCCCCCACCCTAGCATGGTGGGTGAGGAGTTTGGCTTGCAACTTAAGTCTCTTAAAGCAGTGCCCTAGCTAGGGGAGGAAGGGAGTGCCAAGCTGGGTCTTTGACCCAGGTGAAATAAAGCCTAGTTTCGCCCCCTACTTATGGTTATTTAACTGGCTATTGTGCTCTAAGTATGCCCTACTGTTGGACAAGAAATTACATCCCATGAATTTCAAAAGGAGAGAGGGTTAAGCAGGAGCTCAAGTTTCCCGCTTAAATAATCTGAGCCTCAAAGTATTCAGCTGTGCCTGGGCTCTACCCTCCCCCGCTCCAATTAAAATGTGAATAAGGGCCACCCTAGCTGACTGGACATGGGCAAAGTTCAGCTCAGCATTTATTTAAAACAAAAAATAATGCAGTGCAGATTTCCTATAAGGTATATACTTTTGAAAACTCCAATAACTTAGTATTTTTCACTCAGATGCAGTGTGATCCTCCCCTGTGCCACAGCCAGCATTGAGAGTGTTATAAAATTACCTTGTCTTACGAGACAGTCCTAAAAATAGAATACTCCTGCACACAAATCTCTGTTCATCATTTCGGTGGATATATATATTTGGGAAGTCTGAATATCCAAGAGGAAGTGATTCAGTTACTGCGTAGGGACTTCCACCATATTCATTACAGCTAACGGTACAAGAGAGATGTAGTTTGAGATGAAGTTTCTCTATGAAGTTTCCATCTACAGGGTGGTAAAAGTAGTAAGCTGGTAACTCAGGAAGTACTAAATCACAAAATGGCATTTTTTAAAAAAAGAACAACAACAGAAGATATCCATTATGTTGTTAACATTATAAATAAGTAATGCATACCTTTCTATTTAGTGAGTGAACACATGCACCCCAAATTAGTTGCCAGGAGCACTTGATTTTATATACAAATCTACATTGGATCTCATGTATGTTGTTGTTATTATTATTATTCCCTGTTGGGCTCTAATCCAGGTTCTAGGCAGGCCAAATCTGCTTAGCCTTTGTCCCATGGTGTGTTACTCAATGCCAATAGCACAATATCTGGTTCAAATGTGATGGAGAAAGAATAAGCTTGCTACTGGAAGATAGCCGTATTTCAGTCTCCCACCTTTTTCAAAAAAAGAAGTATCAGTAGGAGTGCACAGTCTTCTAAGAATGAAATAAAAAGCAATTTCAAAGCAAACATTAACGAAATTGTTAGCAATGGTGCAGCAGAATGGGTATTTTTGATTAAGTTCGCTACCGGACAGGCTAAGTTTTCCAGTGCAGAAATTGCACAAGGAAGGAATGCTGAACTTCTGAAATATGAAAAAAAATAACATGTCACAAAACTATTAACCCAAGGTTGAAGAAAGAGATTGATCTGTGCTTCACACAACACAGGGATAATTGCTATGATGAGGTATCAGCCACAAGATAACTAAAGCTGTTTGGTTTGCATTTTTGTTCAATCAAAGATATCATTTTGCTACTTGAGCTACTTGTGCTAATCATGCAATCTATAAGAAAGTGGTTTGGAAGTGCCATTATTCTGTCCATTCAAGGTGATGTAGCATCTCAACTTTCTGTAGTGACCCTTGAAATTAATTTTCCCTATCTGTCTTCCAGTAGTCAAATGCATTCTGATGAGCATAACTCTTGGGGGGGGGGGAGCAGGCAGGCAGGGGGGGATAAAACCAAGGAGGAAGCTTAGCCTCACACACAGCAGGAATGTCCTGACTACTTCCTTATAATGTGGATCAAGTGACAAAATAGCATTTCCTACTAGAAAAGTAACCAAACATCCTGTGCTAATATGTCTAGCTGCTCCTTGATATGACTGTGCATATCTATTTCAAAATTAGGTTTGCTATTTGATACTTTATTTTACTTTTTAGCCAGCTCATGTTTTCCAGAACTTAAAAATGCATTTCTCCTTAGAAAAACTGTTCCTAATCTTTCCATGTAAAATGATATTAATAGTTAAGCACCGTTCACTTCAAAACATAATTGTGCAGTTTTGGGAACAGATACTGTGGTAGCTATAAGACTGGGACAGTTTGGCAGTTCACTAAAGCATTATTTTTTCAATGTTAAGGGTGGGAGATCCAGTTTAATAAAAGAAAATCACATATTCATACAGCTTAGCAACAATCAACAAATATCCTTGTTTGTGTTAAGCCTTTGCAATAAGCTGTCCTAGATAATAATATTAATAATGAACATGATCATCCATTCCACTGAAATGGATACTGCCAAATTGTATTTATGTAGCTCCATGTGCTTGAGTTGGGGGAGACTGACAAAATGAAGTAGAATGCATTTGTTCTCCAGGCAGTTATTTGATATAACAGAAATCTATAAAACCACATCAAATATTGAGCACTGGGATATAAAAGCTCATAGAGGGCAATTTCCGAGTGGTCCGGATAATACTTTGGGGGGATACAAAGTCTATTTTTGGATGCAGAAGTGGTGAAACTAATTCCTTTTTTGAATTTATGTTTCCAAGGTGAGGTATGAGGATACCCACCCAGACCACTTTTGGAATGTGCAGTAGTATGCAGCTGCTCACAGGGAGCAGTCTCCTGGTGGTCTGGTTCTATGATTTGAGGTGGGTCAAAATGTATTAGGGGATGCACAGCTGTTCAAATTCCATTTCCCTATTAATATTTTGTTACTGCGAGGGATGAATGTACCCCACTTGTGCCATGAAGCCCACAAGTGTGTTTTTGAATGAGGTTCTCAGCAGCTCTACCAGAGAGAGCTCCATCACACGACCCAGAATAATTTAATTTATACGTTCTTGAAGTTCACAGCTAGCGAAATGCTGGTTCCTAATTTCTATATCATTTCCAATGTGAGAGACGGAGAACCTGCTTGAGAGCATATTGTGTATAAATGAACTTTTTCCATCATCCCTAACCACATTCTTACAGTGGTCTGGTCGTATGATCTGATGTGCTTCAAAGTTACTGTGACAGTTAACAGCAGACTAATTCAATTGCTGTCATTTATTCAAGATGCATTATTGAATTGACTCGATCACACACAAAGCTGTATAGGGCACAGGTACTATTCAATTATTATATCATTGTCAATAAAAAAATACATTAAATAAATAATGCCAGATACCTGTTTTTAAAAGTCCTAATTTTAATTATTTTGTTTCACTTCCATTATTATTTATAGGTATTCTTATAAATAATGAAAAATCTTAATAAATTAGTGGTGTGGGGTTATAAGCTGTATCATGTCCAGGGTTCCCCTTGGGGAAAACCATGAAGAATTTTACAACACAATACTTTTCAAATTTACATAGGAATAACCAGGGCTTTTTTCCAGCCGGAACTCACCTCTCAGGTGGGCACCATTGCCATTATTCTGGCACCTCTTTTTCTAGAAAAACAGCACTAGGAATGACAATAATGAACATAGTGGAGCTTATTTCCAAATACTGTCAACCTGCTTATACCTGTGCAGCAAAGGTTTTTGAAACAACCCTGCCTCATAATGGTATATTTGGCTGTGCACATGCCATACATCTAAACCACATGACTTCCCCAAAAGAACCCTGTGAACTACAGTCTGTTAAGAGTCCTGGGAATCGTAGCTCTGTGATGGCTAAATTAGTTTCCAGGATTCTCTGTGGGGAAGGGAGAAAGCAATACACTTTAAATGTATGGTGCATCTACAGCCCAATAAAGCAAGCCTACATACACCCAGTAGTATGTAGGGATCTTCAACTGGTGGGCCTGGACCCACCACTAAGCCACAACCTGGTCCAAGGTCACAATAGCAGTACTATCACCATGATGAAAATTTAAGAAATGAATCCTCAAATCCATGTTTGGGTTAAAGGCGGGTCCCAGGTCTGAAAAGGCGGAAGACTCCTGTACAGTACACTCCAGTTAAGCCAGGGGAAGATGTGTCACAGCTGCAGCATCATATGGATGCTGTATTCAAGGTAGTGAAAGGCACACCACACAAAAATACAAAAATAAGGTGAAAGCGGTAGACACCAACAACGTCCATATGCCAATTACACACAGATATTTGTTTTAAAAAATAAAATAAGAATGGCAATGAACCTGCTTTTGTCTGGAAAAATAAACTGTTTGCCTGATTTTTTTCAATAATGAAACAACAATTTGCATCGATTGGTTTATGTGGCATATTTCTAATGCGCTTTTTAGCAACTTTCACTGAAACGGTTAATTAAAAGGCAAACCAAAGCAAACCCCACACTAAAGCAGCCAAGCCAGAGCGTTTCCGCTTGCCCTCAACAAAAATGGCCGCTCACAGCTACCGGAACGAGAGCGGCCGCACAGGTTCCATTCACTTCTGCACATTATATTCCATTCATTCCTACGAAAGTACTGGCAAAACTCCTTACCGTCGATGGTGCCGGCTATAGAGGAAGGCGGAAGTGTCGTTTTAGGTGGGCGCCAAGTAGGCGACGACAGTTCTTTCGCCCGCGAATCCGTCGGACGAGGATGAACAGCCGCCTGCAGGAGATCAGAGAGCGGCAAAAACTGCGCCGGCAGCTCCTCGCTCAGCAGGTAGAGGCGGCTTGGACACCCGAGTCGATTATCTCTAGGCGGCAGCTGTCTTTCGGGAAGCGACGACGGCGCGTGCGTGTTCCCCGGGGTGGGGTGGGGGCAGAGTGGCTTGTCTCCCGTCTCCTAATGAGTCTCATAATTAGCGCACTGCTGTGACGTACAGCCCGAGTCTCCCCTTAGTGGGGAGGGAGGGGGGTTGCCGTCGCCATGGAGACGAGGGCGGGAGGTCGAGGGGGCTGTATAGGAATAGTTCAGTCTCCTGTCTCTGGGACCTTTGGGAGGGGTGGTGTGTTTCCTGGTACATCTGTTTGGTGGTGTTATTTATAAATAATGATGATAAATGACGGTGGTGTTTTTATTGCCTTTAAAGGAGCAAGTAATTCAGAGTTTCTGTTAACAGTGTGCTTTCCAGGGCTCTTTTCCAAGTGATAATACAATACAGTGGTACCTCGGGTTACATACGCTTCAGGTTACAGACTCCACTAACCCAGAAATAGTTTTGTTGTTGTTTAGTCGTGTCCGACTCTTCGTGACCCCATGAACCAGAGCACGCCAGGCACTCCTGTCTTCCACTGCTTCCTGCGGTTTGGTCAAACTCATGCTGGTAGTTTTGAGAACACTGTCCAACCATCTCGTCCTCTGTCATCCCCTTCTTGTGCCCTCCATCTTTCCCAACATCAGGGTGTTTTCCAGGGAGTCTTCTCTTCTCATGAGGTGGCCAAAGTATTGGAGCCTCAGCTTCACGATCTGTCCTTCCAGTGAGCACTCAGGGCTGATTTCCTTAAGAATGGATAGGTTTGATCTTCTTGCAGTCCATGGGACTCTCAAGAGTCTCCTCCAGCACCATAATTCAAAAGCATCAATTCTTCAGCGGTCAGCCTTCTTTATGGTCCAGCTCTCACTTCCATACATCACTATTGGGAAAATTATTATTAATTTGGGTTATTAATTTTGCTTCAGGATGAGAACAGAAATCGTGCTCCGGTGGCGCGGCAGCAGCAGGTGGCCCCATTAGCTAAAGGTAAGCTGTTTAGGTTAAGAACAGTTTCAGGTTAAGAACAGACCTCTGGAACGAATTAAGTACTTAACCCGAGGTACCACTGTACATTGAGAGAGCCTGTGTTGGAAGACAGCCCCCCCCCCAGCCCGGAGGTCTCCAGGTGTTTGGGGCTGCAGCCAGGCTGGGGAAGGCAAGACTTTATGGGAGACGCAGGTTAAAAACCCTACTCAGGTATAAAGCTTGCTCAGGTGCCCTTGGAACCATTACATACTCAGCACAACTTATTCAGAGGTGAATTCAGTGGGGTTTAATTATTCAAACAAAGCCACTGGAAATGGTGAAAATGTGTTATGTTTATAGCAAACCTTTCATCTCTGGCTTTTTCGTTGGGTACTAAGTGTGTTGTTTATGGTGTTCTTCGTTTTTTGCTTTTCTTCCAGCTTGGGGCTGAAAGTGCTGATAGCATTGGTGCAGTATTGAATAGCAAGGATGAGCAGAGGGAAATCGCTGAAACGAGGGAAGCATGCAGGTTTGTACTAAAAGAGGTTGGTTGCATTTCTCATACCGTAAGCAGTTCAGAGGGAGAAGGGAGATCGTGTCAACTGCTGTGTCACTAAGGAGCTCGAGTTCTTTTTGATCTTGACTAATGCAGACTGCTCAGTTTGTCAGCAAAAAGCTGGAAACGCATTTCATTGTAAAGGACAAAAGAGTTTGTCAAATAGTAGTATATTAATCACTGTGGTCTTATTTGTAAATGCATATATTGTCTCTAGTAAGCTCTCTAATAGTGCCTGAATTTACAGTTTATCTGGGGTATGACTTTATGTCAAGCAGGAGTTTCTTTGCACTTCTGATGTCCAACATAATATGAAAATAAGCTTATTCAGGAGCCTTTCCCACTTCTAGAGAGGCTTTTCCTGGCCTGCAGAGTGGAGGTTGGGGAACGTTTATTTCATGGACTTCCTTAAGTGAATTAATCTTTGAATCCATGCCACTGTTTCTCCAGTAAGCTTTAAATTGGGAGAGTCCTGATTTGCCATAGAAGTAAAGATGGTGCCATATCCAATGAGATAAGAACCAGAAATAAGTGAAACTGCTGTTCAAATCATGTTAATTAGATGTGTTCTAGACTGTTTTCTTCCACATTTGCAGGGCCGCTTATGATACATCTGCACCAAATGCCAAACGCAGATATCCAGATGAGGGAGAAGCTGATGAAGAAGAAATAGAAGAATATAAGGTTAAAGTGTGTCGCAGTAATCCCTCTTCTTATAATAGAAGCATATGTCTGTCATTCTTTCTAATGGAGTTATATGAAATGCAGAGGTCTGAAACATTACTTTGCAAGACATTAATATAATAAGGTTTGCTTTTTCAAAGCACCTTGACGTTACGTATTTTAATAATTAAGGCCGCAATTTATCATGTAGTGGTTTTTAAGACTTGAAGAATTGTCTTTGGATCTGTTCCTGTTTTAATACTGGTGCACAAATAGTTTGATAGCTATCTCAATGGAGAAACCATTTTGGTGCCTTAAACAGCATACTACTATATGATGATATACATATAGCCAGTCAACATCAAAAAGCTTATCTTTCCTCTTTAGTGAAATAATAGTGTAATATAGGAGATTGTTTAGTTTGTAATGTAATTTGTAAGGTGTAATTGGTTCCGTAATGACAGAGAGGGGCCTTTCTGGCACCATTAGATTTTATTCTCCTCCCTGCCCCCCAAAAACATCTGTCATTGGAACCACTCATGATCTGCTGTTGCAGGAAGCTAATGTTCATAGACAGTCTTCTTTCATCCAGAAGTGGAAGGATAATGAGAAGAGAAACATCCTGTCTCTACATTCATATAAAATGTGCTTTCTTCCAAAGGATGAAGTAGAATTGCAACAAGATGAAGAGAACCTGCCTTATGAAGAGGAAATTTACAAAGATTCCAGTACTTTTCTTAAGGTAACCAATTCATATATCGCAGTGTTGCCATTGTTCTCCTATCTTACATCATTATTGCACCTGAAATAACTGGAAATACAAATTTAGGACTTTAATTTAGGATTGTTATACCTGCGGGTATAGGGCGGTATATAAATTCAATAAATAAATAATACTGAATTAACAAAAGCATACTCCTAGATATAGTTTTGACCAGTGTTAAACACTAAAGCTGCAGCATTCCACAACATTGAAGCTTCTGTTATGCACAATGATGACAAGGTTGAAAGGTGGCAAAGTTGGTTGCCTAAAATGGTGGTTATACTGTTCTATTTGCTATATGCCTCATGTCATTAAAAAGGGATGAGCAGGATACGCTGTGCATTAGAATTGAAGCATGTTAGGATAATAGCGAGCAGGGAGATAATGGATCACTTGTCTGCAAGCGATATCAAGATAATTGAGCCAAACCCTGTGCATAGTGTTGGGTTCCTTCGTGTGCAAACGGCATGATAAAACCAGTGTATCTCTGATGTGCATCATTTTGCTAATCTATGTTCCTGGGTGTTTTTCTTCCTATAGGGGACCCAGAGCTTAAATCCTCATAACGATTATTGCCAACACTTTGTGGATACTGGACATAGGCCTCAGAACTTCATCAGAGATGTGGGTATGTCAGAATAACATGAATGAATTTATGAAGTGGTTTTTCATGTTTGCCATATGCTTTCTGCATGCAAGAGTTGTAGGAGTTATTATTCACTATTATCCTGAGAAAACAGGATATCAGATGTTTCCAGATCTGCCTTAGAGAGTTGTGTCAGCAAAATTAGTGGTCTATGTGGAAGGCTTTATTGAATGGTGTTTAGCTGTATACCAGTTTACTTATGGTACAGAGGGCAGGGGTGGAGAAGAGGGTAGGAATCACTGCTTTTTCCTGTCTTGGCTGAAGAATCCTATCTCAAATATTTGTGATCTATCTTCCAAATGCAATGGCATTTCTTTTGCAGAAATTATTTTTTTATATGTTTTAAAAGTTTGAATTCCTCTAAGTATGTAATACAAAAATTAGATTTCAGGTAGCCATGCCTAAAAGTAAAAATAGCAGGCTTCAACCAAACATCTGTAAAAAGACTTTAGACACTTCTTAGACTGGTTCACATGTCACATAATTTGACTTTTCAGCATTTAATGATGTTTTTAATTATGCTTTTTATTTTAGTTGAGTCTATTCTTGTATGTTGTATTCTGCTGTATTATGAAAGCGTGGATTATCACTTCATATATAAATAAATGACATTTCTGGCAGGTTGCCTGGGGCATAGGAGTAGGAGGACATAATCAGAGTATATCCTTGTTAGTGTAAATGGGTTGGATTCCTCTGTGTCCGGCTGACATGGGGAAATCTCAGTGTCATCTCCACAGCTACTGGCTACTGGCAGGGTTGACATGGTTGTTGGGGAAAGTAGCTGATGCTGCATTTACAGAGCAGTGTGTGTGTTCCCCTCCTGTTCTAGGGTGGATTAGTGCAGGGTATTCTGCCCCAAAAGATGGCATTTGTAATCTATTGAAATATTACATTCAATGGTGCACTGAAACTACTGGCGTTTGGCAAGGTCGGGTAGAAATTTGGGTTGTAACACAAAGTGATTCTATGCTTGACTAAGTCATGGCATCTAGCTCAAGTTCAATGAAAGTGTTTGTGCCAGAGAGTCTGTGTCAAATTAAACTTCTTCACTTGTGACCACCTGTTTATGAAAACGTAATTCTGTAGCATAAAAATGGCATGTTTTTCTCTTAGGCTTAGCAGACAGGTTTGAAGAATATCCAAAGCTTCGAGAGCTTATCAGACTGAAGGATGAGCTAATATCTAAATCAAACACTCCCCCTATGTAAGTACATTAATGAGCTGGATTCTGTTCTTCAGACTGGCTTAACATTGGTTATTGTTAGACTTCTAACTAAACCCCTTTCAGCACCTGTTTAAGATTTGCATGTTTTATTTTTGGGTTGTATTTATGAAATAAGCAAGGTGAACTTCAAAGATTACTAGGGCTGATGGGAGTTGTAGTTCAGCAGGATCTGCAGAGCCAAAGGTCCCCCACCCCGATCTAGAATGACATGAAAAGAGGATTAAATGTATGGAGGATAAAGCTCTCAGAGGTTGCTAGTCATGATGGCAGTATGCCTCTGAATACCAGTTGCTGGGAAAGTTGTATTGCACTTGAATCCTGCTTTTGGGCTTCCTGTAAGCATTTGTTATCTGTTACTCCAGGGAGTAAGACTTGAACCAACAGGTTCAAATTGCATGAAAAAGACTAACCTGCTGGGAAGAAATTTATGCAGTGGAATACACTGCTTCTTGAAGCAAGTGCTTCTTCACTACAGGTTTTTAAGCAAGCTGGAAGGTCACCTATCAGGGATGCTGTAGTAGTGGGCTTTCTGCATCGACAGGGGGGTTGGGCAGAATGACCTCTGAAGTTCCTTCCAACTCATATGATTCTGTCCAGTTACCTGTTTCGTATTAACTGGTGGCTTAATTAGTGTGTTTAAATCAGATTTTCTCCAGGACTATGGTTGCTTATGAAAGCTAACCCCCGATTCTCCCTTCTATATTTGCGCTATGAACCAATCGTGGTTTGAAACTGGTTAGTAAATTTGTATCAAAGAGGAGACTGTTACACTGTATAAACCAGCTGTAGTAATAATCATTTTTATGATTGCTGACAGTGCTTTTTTCAAAAACTACCTTGCTTGTAGGTCAATAACTATCCAAGAAGAGGCCCTAGAAAAATCTTTGAAGAGAATTTTAAAGTAAAGTTGGACATCAGTCTTTTAAGTAGAATTAAAGTTGTGCTGATTTAAAAACAACCACAGTGCTCTGAGCCTAATTTTTCATCTACCTAGGAGTGCAATTTGGTAGCAATATTTGTAAAATTTAATAGAATATTGGTGGCCAGATCTGATTTCAGACATCAGTTTCTATATAATGAGGTGTCTGGTGGTCAACAATTGTTTGTGGTTTTCCAAATTAGAAGTGATTCACTCAAACCAAGAATATTAAAATTTTTGCAGCTTCACCATAGGAATTGGGTTCTCAGAGATTGCGTGTTACTTTTCATGTATGTAAATAATAGATATTTAGTCGGAAATACCATTCATCTGTACATATTTTGTTCATTCCATGAACATTGTGTGAGATATGTATCACTGTCAGTAACTGCTGAGAAATTTTCAACTTAATTGGAAAATCCTGCACTAATTCATCCAAGCAACATTGTATTTTGTCTGTGAATATAGGTATTTACAAGCTGACTTGGAGGCTTTTGATATGCGTGAACTCAAGTTCAAGTTTGATGTGATTCTTTTGGAGCCGCCATTGGAAGAATACTATAGGGAGACTGGCATTACAGCTAATGAGAAGTGCTGGAATTGGGATGAAGTGAGTTTGCTTTTTGGAAAAACCTTTACAGGATGAATGCTTGTTATATTTTTAGCTTTCCATGAGCCTGTTGTGTGTATTGCTCTATTTGCTTAAAATGTTTTTTGTTCTGTCTTTTTTAGATTATGAAGCTAGATATAGAGGAGCTAGCTTCCCCGCGTTCTTTTGTCTTTCTTTGGTGTGGTTCTGGAGAGGGCCTTGATCTTGGAAGAATGGTAAGATCCTGCTCCAGTACACTGGGCCACATACTTTCTCAAACCTTACAGTATCACTTTGTCTCTGTTTCTTGTCACTTTAAATGCAGAATAATTCTTACTATTTCTCTAGATAATGGGCTGAGGCAGATATGAAATCAATCAAATGTTAATCCTTATTTTCCATATGGGCACCCATGAAAAATACCATGCACTGTTTCAAGAGATCATATTTCTCTTTGTAGCTTTGGTATCTCTAAAGTTCTTCAGCACTAGGGTGCCTTCTTCTGGCAGTTTGCTATGCCTTTGATTGAAAGAGCCATGGAGGCACTGGTATCCTAAATATTCTTCTCATTAAACCAATAATGTTTCTCCACTCCACTGCCTACCTTTGCTAAGAGGGAGCTAACATGTTCAATTTTATGCATGGTCTTTAAAACAGTTATTGTTTTCATTTACTGCAGTTTCAGGCAGCCATTCATTTCTTAGAATCACAGGGCAGTATGCAAAAACAAACAAAACTCTCTTCCATACTCAGTAACATTTCTAAAACAACATTACTGTAAAGCCAACAGCATTCAAATACACAATCAGGTTAGCAGATCAGCACCAGACATAAAAAATACAGATCACTGAACTTTACACTCCTACCCCAAAAGCCAAGGCAAAAAAAATGCATCTCGCTCTGACCCTGGAATGTCATTTACTGTAGGAGAGAAGCATATCTCCAGTGGAAATGAGCTGCGCCGGCAGGGTGCCACCACAGACAATGCTGGGTTTTGTGTCACTGCACAACAAGCTTCACTATGAGAAGGGACCTTCCTGAAGAAGTCAAAACCTAGGGCAGCAGGTGTATGCGCTTCTCCAAGTTTGGGTCCCAGGTTATTTAAGGCTTTGCACATTAAAGTAATGCCCTGAATAGTTTTTTTTTTTTTTATAGCAAATTGATGGTTGGTACGCCATCAGGTTGGTACACCTGAAGAATCAGTATTGCATAATGGCTCTCAAAGTGTCAGTATTGTATAATGACTCTTGCAGGGACATTCTGTATAAGCTGCAGCTTCTGAATCATCCTTGAGGATAGAGTGCATTACAGTAGACTAACCGGGAACTTACCAGGGCACGGAGAACTGTGGCAGGTTGTCTCAGTCAAGGAAAGGCCACAGGTGGCAAATCACTTATAACTGGAAATTGACACTACTAGCCATTGCAGTCATCTGGACCTCAAGTGACAGAACTGGATCAAGCAGTACCCGCCCAGCTACATAACTGCTTCTTAAGCAATTACATCCATAATAGACCTTCTTCCTAATTCCTGGACGTGTGAACCACCCACCAACAGCTTCAGTTTGGTGGGTGGTTCACACATCCAGGAATTAGGAAGATGGTCTATTATGGATGTATTTGGCCCTTACACCCAGGCCATTACTGTGTCTATCAGTGGTTCAGCACCTGCACAGCCTTTCTTGATTCAGATAGTATATAGAGAAGAGTTGGATATCATCACCTGCTGGTTTAGTCAGCCCTTTTAGCGAGCTGTTGTCAGCCAAGAATCGCAAGGGTCAAGAGATGTGGTTGGTCACACCCCTTAAAGTACCTTGTTCTCATCCCTGGGCCACAATATCTGGCCAGATAGTCTTTCAAACCACTGTTAGAGGTTCTATCCCAGCTATGGCATCAACTGCCAAGCAAATGCAAGTATTGACAGCTTCATAGTTGTCATGGCAGCCATTGAAGTCCTGAGCTGACCTAGATTGGTGTACATGTTGAAATTCCCCAGTACAATTGACTGGAGGTTTTCCAGCACTACATCTGAGACCTTGTCTGGCCATACTTCCCTCTATCAATATAGGTATCTGCCTGCAATCATAAACAGGCTTTCAAGGGTGTATGCCCTTTTAAGCACAATGGGACTTGCTTCCAAGCAACCATGCATAGGATTGCACCGTATGTATGCTTAGTGTCATGCCAATGCATCTCCACCATGGTAGGCAAATGTTTAAGCATACACTCCTTCACAAGAAATAATGTTGTGCATAAATAAATATTTAGTAGAGTTGCTAGAATAACCACAGTGGAAATTTCAAGGTGGCTTTTGCTTTAACATTTGGAATTTGATCTGATTCTGAAAAATGTACAGGAGAGGAAGAAGCTTTTAGGCATGCCAGAAGTGAAATATATTATTCTACTTCTGTGTATTGTACATAGTGATTGTCTAATTTTATTCCCCTTTTGTTGAAATGTTTCAGTGTTTGCGTAAATGGGGCTATAGAAGATGTGAAGACATCTGTTGGATTAAAACCAACAAAAACAATCCTGGGAAGACCAAGACTCTGGACCCTAAGGCTGTCTTTCAAAGAACAAAGGTACGTCTTTGTCTGAATTTCTTCATCTCCTCTTAATTTAGTAGTTCCACAAAAACCACCAGATGTTCTGTTGTTGTTGGTAGCTGTTGTAATTTTAGGAAAGGAGTTACAGAGCAGCTTACTTCTTTTGCTTTCAAATGTAAGTTTATCGGATAATGATTTTAGAAAATGAGTGACCAATTTTTAACATTTGTGGACTCTTAGCTTCATCTGAGTAAATATTGAAATCCTCTCTTGTCTTCATCTAACAGCTTCATAAAGTTCTTTTTGGGAAACTTTTGAATGCTCTTATTCAGTCATTCTTATTGAAATGCAGATCAGATAGGATAAGGCGTCTTAGAAATACTTTACCCTTCTGTCACCCTTCAGGAGATGATGTAAGAGGGGGTAGAATGCCTTGTATAGTTTTCTTTGTGCTAGTCTGTTGCTATAGATGGGAATGCAGTGTGATTGACTTTCATTTTGTCAACTATTAAGACTCCTACATTGAAATGTAAATAAAATATATTGGTAGCAAGGGGTTCTCTTTTGGTTTTCTCAAGAGCCGTTTGGGATTGCTATCACTACCCTACAATGCTAAATGCATTGTAGAACTGGAGCCACACCAGTTCCTTAAGGCAACTGTGCCTCTTACTAGAGCAGATTTCTTGGATATTACTTTGTGTTTGATAGGATGTCGTTGAGAAGTGATAGAGCAGAAAAAATAAGTTAGTGTAGAGTTAAATTGTTTAAGACTTTCCACCCTTGGAAAAATGTCAGTAGGATTACCTGGAGAAATTTAAGATGTGCTTAGCAAAAGCCTGATAGCTGCTTTCCCTAGATAAAAGCAATGTTGGGTGGCAGCAGTTGGAGAGTGGTTCAATATCCTCTCCTCTCAAATTGCCTTTTCTTGAGATTGCTGCTTTTCCTGAAGCAAGCAGTATGAGGAATTGGTTGCATATGTATGTAGTTTACTCTATGACATTTGTTCTGTTAGTTTCCCTAATTATAGCAGCATCAAGGAAACTGTCACTAAACACATTTTAAGGTCTGTGTCTAACTCAATATTTGCAGAGCATTATTGATATACACAATAAAGGTAAAGGTAAAGGTACCCCTGCCCGTACGGGCCAGTCGTGTCCGACTCTAGGGTTGTGCGCCCATCTCACTTAAGAGGCCGGGGGCCAGCGCTGTCTGAAGACACTTCCGGGTCACGTGGCCAGCGTGACGAAGCTGCTCTGGCGAGCCAGCGCAGCACATGGAAACGCCGTTTACCTTCCCGCTAGTAAGCGGTACCTATTTATCTACTTGCACTTAGGGGTGCTTTCGAACTGCTAGGTTGGCAGGCGCTGGGACCGAGCAGCGGGAGCGCACCCCGCCGCAGGGATTCGAACCGCCGACCATACGATCGGCAAGTCCTAGGCGCTGTGGTTTTACCCACAGTGCCACCCACGTCCCGATATACACAATACTTTATGTAAATTGAGATGGGCTCACTACTGTGATGAGGTTGCGGTCTGTAAAGATGATACAGCAGCTTGGAGAAGGACTGAAGGAAAAGAAGTGATTGAATGCATTCATTTGCATATGGGTGCAATCTATTAAGGGCTTGAAAGTATTCGTAGTACTTTCTCAAACAACTGTTTTTCTTTGTGATGAATGACTAAGGTTATTTACAGCAGCAGCCAAGAGATTTGTTTAATTGTATAGCACAGGTTTCTCCAAAAACGATCCTACCAGCATTTCCTCACTTGTCTAGTTCGATCTGAAATGGTGGGTGGGAGGAGAACGGAGCCTAACTCTTCATGTTATACATTACGTGCTGTGGTGATGAAGGGGAGAGGACCACAAAAATGTTGATTCTTAAGAAAAAACTATGAAGTCCACAGTCAGGAATGTTTCTTGTGGCTAAACAAAATGCACAAAATTTTGAACAAGCTTTTAGGTTATCCAAAACTCTTCATCAGGCTAGATGTTAAGCCAAGCTAGAGAGTAGGTTGCGGTGACTTGCTAAAGGATACCTGGTGACTAGTTGTTATTATAGACCAGGCTTCCTCAACCTCGGCCCTCCAGATGTTTTGAGACTACAGTTCCCATCATCCCTGACTACTGGTCCTGCTAGCTAGGGATCAATAGAGTTGTAGGTCAAAAACATCTGGAAGGCCGAGGTTGAGGAAGCCTGTTATGGGCTTTATATGGCATCTTACAAAGTAAGCGTCTTGAATTTGTCATATTTAATTGTATATTTAGCTTAAAGCAGTTTTTTGTTATCCCTGTGTGTGTCTTAAACTATGTGGTCACTACAAGTCTTGAAATACTCATGAGAAATAACACATGATGAAAGTGTGAGAAGTTGATTCATGTCTACAATGGACATTTACTTATATTCTGCTTTTATACAATGCTGACTGGTTCTTTCTCCCCAATTAGCGGCTTTAGTGTCTTTGGGTGCCTTGAGTATTGCTTTGTTGCTTTCAGTACTGAGGTAGAAGCACTAGCACTAGTTTAGAGAAGTTCCTCATCTGTTTAAACCTCAGTGCTGTTTTACCAGAGACAGTTACACTGAAGTTTTGAGAATTGCAGTACTCGTCCAAGTGGTCATTTTTCTTTCTCTGCTTTTTCAAAATGTGAACCCCTACAGCTTGCGCCAGAGATCTGGAAATGATTATTCATTCATGTCTGCAATTTTGTGAAAACCATCTGGCAACTTCAGTAAATCAGCATTTTATGATCTGGGGGAAATTGCCCATTTGGGTGGTGGTCTTCAAAACCAGATTAATCTGCAGAACCTGCAAGTAATTTTAAATCAGTTATGTAGACTATCTGTGTGAACAGCCACTTGCATTCATCTTTAACATTAGAATAGAGTAGACATTGAGTGTCACCGTCCATTTAATTGACACAGGGCAGTTCTTGGGGTTATCTAAGTCAATTGGTACTGATTCCATAGCATACTGCAATGAACTTCTATTGAGCATTTGAATTTGTGGAAAGAAGCTGCATAAAACTGACACTGTTTAGTTTTGGGGTTTTTTGGAAATTATTTATTTTTGTCTATAATTGCAAATATCACTGCATAAAAATAATAAGTAACTGTGTAAAACACAGAACCAATGGGCACCATGTTGATTAAATCCACAGCCTTAACACTAGGAGGACAGGGGTTAATCAAAGAGGAGCAAATCTGAGGACCCACATAGTTCACCTTATTAGGCAGTCAGCCAAAATTTCAATTTATTTCAGAGGGATAGATAGGTAGCCGTGTTGGTCTGCCATGGTCAAAACAAAATAAAAAAAATTCCTTCCAGTAGCACCTTAAAGACCAACTGAGTTAGTTCTAGGTATGAGCTTTCGTGTGCATGCACACAGAGGAAGCAGCATCAGCAATGCTCCCTCAGCAGCTCTCAGCTCAGGCAGAGTGTAGAGCAGGCCATAGGCAAACTCGGCTCTCCAGATGTTTTGGGACTACAACTCCCATTATCTGAAGAAGTGTGCATGCACACGAAAGCTCATACCTAGAACTAACTCAGTTGGTCTTTAAGGTGCTACTGGAAGGAATTTTTTTTATTTTGTTTTCAGAGGGATGTTATACTTAACTGTGGACATATGGGAAAATCCCCCATCCCTTCTGCGAACTCCAGAGAATATTTCTGTTGTGAAACATGCTTGGGAGAGATGCAGATTCATACAGAAGATCCCCAACCTCTACACCAGGCATAGGCAAACTCGGCCCTCCAGATGTTTTGGGACAACAACTCCCATCATCCCTAGCTAACAGGACCAGTGGTCAGGGATGATGGGAGTTGTAGTCCCAAAACATCTGGAGAGCCGAGTTTGCCTATGGCCTGCTCTACACTCTGCCTGAGCTGAGAGCTGCTGAGGGAGCATTGCTGATGCTGCTTCCTCTGTCTGCCCATCTCTGCTGCTCTCATCACCATAGCTACCTCCTCCTTTCTCATCCTGTACCATAGGAGCCAACTCCTAGGGCCCAAGGTCCCTTTGGCCCCCCA
Organism: Podarcis erhardii; assembly: GCF_964252035.2. Taxonomy (NCBI): domain Eukaryota; kingdom Metazoa; phylum Chordata; class Lepidosauria; order Squamata; family Lacertidae; genus Podarcis; species Podarcis erhardii. Next base: position 52,644,257 of record NC_138512.1, on the reverse strand, counting down.
TAAAATGTTTGAGGGGGCTAGGACCCCCAAAGTTGATGGTCATTGCCATTGAAATGGGGTGTGTGTGGTTGATTGCACTGGACAGGGCTTACCTGGACCCCGATACTTTATCCAAGTTGATATCCCTGTCCTGTACCTTTCCAGTGCTAGTACTTTCTTATTTTAGATATTTTTTCTGTGCTCTTCAGCCAACAGGACTTATATAATACTAACACAACCAGTCTATATGGTCAATAAAAACACAGCTGTTAACTCGCAGTTGAGAGCAGCATTAAAACTCAGCGTAAGGCAAATATGTGCTGAGCATACAGGTCACCTGCAGCTCTTCTTTGCGCCAATAGTCAGTGCCCAGAACACAAGCCATCTCTGCTCTTTGTATAGTGCCTGTCTACTTCATTTGGTTTGGACTGGAAGAGGCAGGTCAGTTTAGGCGGAGGACAAAGCCATCCTCTGAGCACTGACTAGTGATAAGAGGTGCTGGGAAAGATGGCAGCTTTGGTAACCACTTCAGGAGGGCTTATAAAATACGCTTCTTCAGTTGCTCAATCTTTTATCTTCCATAATGTGGGGCAGATTTAACCTTGCTATTCATAACATATCTCTGTTGTGCACTTTGCACACTTTTATAACAATCACTTCCATTTTACAAACACTTTCTGAGGACTTGGTCACGCTCTTTAGAATAATGATTTTCGTGCTTTTGATGCTCAATTTTAAAAAGATATCTGCAGCTGAGAAAGTAGAATTTCTCCATTCATTGTCTTGGTCTCTGGCTAGTTAGATGGATCTTCAAAAGAAGTGGCATGCTGTGTTCTGTCTCCCATAAGCAGTTGTATATATGTGACATGCGGATTTGCTGGGTTGGCATTTTCTTGTGTGCGTCTGATATACTTCCAAAAACTTTCTCTTTGGTTTTGTTCTACCTAGGAACACTGCCTTATGGGCATTAAAGGAACAGTCCGTCGTAGTACGGATGGAGACTTTATCCATGCTAATGTCGACATAGATTTAATTATCACAGAAGAGCCTGAAATTGGCAATATAGAGAAACCAGTGGAAATATTTCACATCATTGAACATTTTTGCCTTGGAAGACGACGGCTTCACCTCTTTGGCCGGGATAGCACAATCCGACCAGGTTAGTGTTAGTCTGATTCTGATACTTAATCATTATTTCAAAGTTTTTCCAGGAGAGGTGGACCTTTTATAAAGATTAATGGTGTGCATGAGTGGGAGAAAGAAACTCTTTAGAGAGTAGTTACATTAATCTGTTGCAGCCAAATACAAAATCTACTTATACTCCTAGACTAACTGATTCATTAGAGCATGAGCTTTCATAGGCAAGAGACTATTTTTTTCAATAAAGTGGACTGAGAACATGATGGGAACATAAATATTTCACTTGGGGGTGGGGAGGAAATGAGAATGAGAATGCAAGAATCTGAGTTCTGCTATCTGCAGTGTAAGATGTGAATTGAAGAATTATTTGTGCTGGGATCTTCAATGCACAAATGCTAAGTAATTTCTGTTATTAATGAAGGAAAGATAATTGTTATGCAGATTCTTATTCTAACTCCTTTTTGAACATTTTTTTTACTAAGGTCAGAGAGAAAACAATATTCAGCGAAATGGTCCACTGTTTTCATGTATAGTTGGGTTGATCTTAGAAGAGTTCAGATGCGGTGTATTCTATCTTGGTGCAGAGGGCAGTGACTAGATGGTATTCTGGTTCATTCCAGCTGTTTGGTTGATTGAGTTTGAGAAAACATGTTCTCCCACAAGAGGAACTTATTAGCCCTTATACTCCTACCCTGATCCTAAACATTTGCATCAGAATAAATGCATCTCCTTTGATATCAGCAGACTGTCATGGGTTGCCATGTTGTGCTGAAACCTAGGTTAGGGCTCCCCATTTCTACCCTTTGTTGAGATATTCCCCAGTTAAATAAGTGGGGATAAAATGGGGGGAGCAATAACCAGAGCTACTGATGTCATCTGGAACTGAGCAAAAATTGAATTCCTTTTACAAAGAGACCATGCAACTTTTATGTGCAAAATTTCTCCACTTAAGTACTGGAGTGAGTGGAGGATTTCCCCAATGCTGAGTATCACAACGGTGAATAAAGTTTTCTGAAGAGAGGCATGTACGAATAAAGATTTGTGCGTAGTATATCTTGTTTGGTTACCGCATTGTAGAGAGTTTCGTTCTGGCACTAGAATGTTGGATTTATAGGCTCTCCTCTCTCGAGTCATGGATCATGCATTTTCTAACAATGATAAATGCATACTTCTTGAGAGCTCACTTTCTAAGCAGAACTGATGAAAGGATTCTAAAAACAAAGGAAAGGAAGTGTAAGAATACTGGCCAATTATTGCTTCTTTCTTGACCACCTTAGAAATTAATCAATCCCGAAAGTTTCTTCTGCAAATGTGGTGGTGTATTTGCCTGCCTCTCTTCGCTTTCCACCGAGCAGGTAATCTGACCTTCGTCTATGAACCTCCCTAGCAGCACTTCAGCAATGGGAGTTCAGATTCTGCTTTTAGCATCTGATTACCAAGCCTAGTAGGGGTTTTTTTTGTGTGTGTAACAATGGTTTGCTTCCATTTCTACAATATCTATAACTTTATGTAGTGTTACAGTAATCCAGTCTGGTGGTAACCAAGGCACTGAACTCTGCTCGCATCTCACTGATTGCTGCTTTTCTTTCTCCTCTTAGGCTGGCTAACCGTGGGACCCACTCTCACAAACAGCAACTTCAACGCAGAAACATATACGTCCTATTTCACAGCTCCAAATTCCAACCTAACTGGCTGTACAGAAGAGATTGAGAGACTCAGGCCTAAATCGCCGCCGCCAAAAGACCGAGGCGGTGGCGCACCGAGGGGTGGAGGAAGAGGCGGGACTTCAGCTGGCCGAGGAGAAAGGGGCAGAGAGAGAAACAGAACAAATTTTCGGGGGGAAAGGGGAGGGTTCCGGGGAGGACGGGGTGGTACCCACCGGGGTGGCTTTCCTCCTCGTTGAACGTATCAAAGTCTCAATCTTTCCCTGCCTTAATACCACTGCTTTTCCTTTGTTTGAAGTCTTCGTTCTGCTGAGGTTGTCCTTATTAGCGACGGAGTCCAGTATTTTAGTACCGACTGTATTCTTTCTTTTTTATATACATGCTGCTTGAGCCAGCCCATTTAGAGCACATCAGCTTCCTTGATGAGTAACATCCAGTGCTTGTGCCAGATCTCATTCACAAAAGTTGAAATCAAAGCAGAAACACCTCTCAGTGGTTTCAGTTGTGGTTTCAAGAGCTTTCATCAACTCTCGGTCTTCCCGATTTGCAAATCATTTTATTTACTGTTAATCTTGACTCATAAACCGAACAAAAATCCTTGCTTGCCTCCTCTAAACACTATTTATTCTCAGGCTAATGAAATGCAACTCTAGTTCCCATTGCAATACTAGAAAATTGGTGCTGATGTAAACAGAAATTATTTGGCATTTTAATTAACAACTTGTGTCAAATAAGTTAATTTTTCTTTTAAGAGGTGATTGACTTTGAGACTAATGATTGATAGGAAGCACAGAGAACCTATTATCAGTATTCTGTTGATACCTCATATCTGTATGTCAGCACATAGTCCATATATGTGTGTAATCAGGGAATGATGCAAAGTGGTGGTGATGGCTGCCTTTTTTTAAAAAGAAAAAAAAGTTTAAATCTTGCTAATACCTATAACAATTTACCATATTCATTGGCTGAAAAATTAAAGTTTAGATTTACTTGCAGAAGGCTCAAAACACTTAAGAATATGGTCCAACTAAACTGAAGCAATTTAGTGGAAGAAATTCAGGTATTCTGAATTTCCTGTTGAAGCTGTTGGAACTTCAGAAGGTGCCAGGCTGGATTGTGCTGTAAGTATGTATAATACCAAAATGATAGGAAATTACTTCTAAAATACTGCTTGTAAATATGAATTCATTTGCTCTTTTATTGCAGCCAGGTGCTTTGATCCACATAAACAACAGAGTGGGGGCTACAGGCTGTACTCCCTTTCTCTCCCCCCCCCTCATGATCATTTGAATTTTGTGTGCTTATTTTAAAAAAAACCTGATGTTATGGATTAGTTGTGTATGATGAAATCTGATGAAATTTCAGCTCATCTTGTAAGGACTCAAAATTTCTTGTACTTTGGTTCCTGAAAGCCAGCTTTTAAATGTTTTTTTAAGTGATGGAATGTATTTTTACTATTTTTGATAAATGTATAATTATTTTATTGGATGCTTGCCTTTATTTTATATATTTATTTTCATTGGCGGGTTCGTGTCAGTTTTCACGTTCAGCTTTGCAGGTTTAAACCCTAATTTACTGTAGTAATACATTTTTTCCATAGAACTGTGATTTTATGCAAGTCTGTAAATGAGAACTCAGCTGTGAAACTGTTTATGCAGTATCCAAGACAAATGTGTGACTCGGGTTAACCTTTTTGGTTTGATTAGGTAGAGTTGCCACCTAGTGGAACGCTAACGAAATTCTAAAGTCAGTTTATTGTGCAACCTATGAGAAGACCACTGTATTTCCACATCCTACATGAGAGAAGGCACCACTGGATGAGATTGATTGTATCCTGTATAATACCAACTCCAAGAAAATTGGGGATGTAAAATATGTTTTTAAAATGGTCTCAGTTAAGTAAAGATAAGAGCTACTGTAGGACTAAAGTAATAGTTTATTTCTCAAGGTAGTAATTTCCAGCTTCTGAAGAATATTATGTTCTACAAATTTAGATGGCTTTTTAAAAGAATCAGACATTCATATACATCCATCAACAGCTGAACGAAAACGCATAATCAGAGACAATATACTTTCAAACACCAGAAGCTTGGGATGAACACCAGGAGATGGCTTGATGTCCTTTACGCACTTTCTAGAGGCACTTATGGAAACATGAAGGTGGACTACATCATGGACACTTAAGTCTGGTCAGGTAGGGTCTTTTTGCAAGAACAGTGTAGTATAGCGATAGTGGCTTCTTGTAATAAAAGACTATGAAATACTGTTTGTTATGATGCAACAGAACACAGGATAGACCGAGATGAAGATGGAAAATTAAACAAGCTAGGACACTTTTTCTTAACAAACAGTTTAATGTAGTGGTTCCCAATTGGGGGCCCACATAGCCCACCCGGTGAGTCCATGGCACATACCTGTCAATTGTCCGGCACAGCCTGCTTTTGGGGGCTGTGCTTTCGCCCCCAAACATATCAGATTGCAGCTTTGCTTTCATGTGGGTAATGTGATTCATGTGGGAGTGCAGCACAGAAGACGGCATCCCAGTTTTGCACTGGGACATGTTGGAGGGTATCGTGGCACCATTCACAAAACAAAAACTACTCCAGATATATCAACATTTTTCAAAAGTAGGAGGTCCAGAGCTTGGCTTCAGAAAAACAAGAGGACTGCAATACTTAGCTAATTGGGAACCACTGGTTTAGTGCATAAGTAGCACCCTGCTGGCTGAAACAAAGACCTACCTAGTTACAGCAGCCATTCATGGAGCTACTAAAAGTTCTAATGTTACAAGAGGGAGAAAAGCTTTTGCCTACTTTCTCTGTTTTATCCGCCACAAATGCTTTAAGCAACAGGAACAGGCAGTATGGTCTCCAGATGTTGGCCTACAACTCCCATCAGTCTCAGCCAACATGGCCAATGGTCAGGGATGGGAATTACAATGTCTGGAAGACACACTGTCTGTTACCCCTGTTTTTAAGCCTTTCATCCTAAGGAAAGTGCTCCAACTCCTTGATATTTTGGTTACCATGGTGCATCACAGCACACAAAATGAAAAGAACAGTTACTTAAATGTATATCAACTTGAAACTGTAAATAGACCAAAACATAACAGGGCTGAGAACAAAACGATCAGTTCATGAGCACTAAAAATCAAAGGTAACAACTTTCTAATGCTTTGCAATTTATTGAAAGTTTATGAAATGAAAACCACACGCTTTAAGCATTGAAAGATTCCAGGATTCCAGATCTTGCCATAAGAAATATTTTTCCTTTTAAAGAACAATAAATGCTCTCCCATGGGAGTTATACCTGAGCGCAGACTTGCCTATGCTACATTATTATGAAAAGGGGCACTAGTGTATGAAATTAGAAACTGTACAAAAAAGTAGCGTTAAAAAGCACCTTCTGGTGGTTGGTCACTTAAGAATAGTCCTTTTTGACAAAATGCAGAGAGAATTAATATTCAAGCATCCATTAGTTGAGCAGCTGACAGATCTCTTTATGAACACAACACAAGAAATCCACGTAAGAAGCTCCTCCATAAATACTCTTGTCTTCAACCAGGAATTGTTTGAAAGCCATTTCTGCTTGCTCCCTTTGCTTCACAATCAGGATCTGAAAAGAAAAGTTGTGATCCAGGTGTTAAGAATTCAAAAATACTGCCTTGAGTCTATTTTACCTTTCAACAAACTCAACACACAGCAGAAAAGGTTTGAAAGAAGTTCTGTTTGCTATCCCCATGTCAAAACTGCACAGTTCAGCAAGCATTTTAAAAAGAGCATTACAAGGAAAATTTAATCTGTTACCTTCATGGAATAAGGTGTTTTGCTCTGCAGATGATCAATCATTGATCTCAGTTTCTTAGAGTAGGGATTGTCCACTTCAGGAAGAAGTGTCTGCATGATAAAAACGCACAAATTACCAAATTACATTGGATTTTAATCTGGATTACTATTATTATTTGCAACTGTGGATTTATTTTGATTATAATTGTTCATGGGTTTGGACATTGTATTTGTTGCAGTAAGCAGCCCTGGTTACTTACTTTGGCCAGCCTCATTTTCTTTTCCAGATTCTGGGGTAATAGGGGATTAAAACCATTGCCCCTACCCATATTCCCAATCCAGATCTTCTACAGTATGTCGCTAGTATTTGGTGTCAATTGTAACTTTCTTCTGGAGCAAATAGCAGTGGTGTGTGTGTGGTCCAGACTGGGACCATAGAAGGAATAAAGTGTTAAATCTATTCTCTTAATATGGGTCTTAATCACCCATATTAAGTTGCAACTTAGATATTACAAAAAGCAAAGAAATTTTATATAGGCTGCTATGCCAAAAGCTGCAACTTAGCTCTCTGTAACATGAAAACCCAGTTAAATACATGCACCACAACAATTTCCATAAATGGGGGCTACCACTGCAACTTAATACCATGTGAATTCTGATTTTCTTCTATAAATGACATTTTGCTTTTCAATTGCATATAGCATTTTGCGTGTTTCCTTTCTGCTTCCCATGTTATGTTAACTTACTTATTTCCCAAGTCGCAGAAAGTACTAGAGTTTTAAAGAGGATTTCAATAATATTTATTTCATTCATTCATTCCTACCCATCTGGTTTGGTTTCCCTAGCCACTCTGGGCAGCTCCCAACATAATTAATGATGATGATTATGATGATGATGATAAAGCAATAAAACATCAGACATAAAAAACTTCCCTACACAGGGCTGCCATCAGATGTCTTCTAAAAGTCAGATAGTTGTTTATTTCCTCGACATTTGATGGGAGGGCGTTCCACAGGGCGGGCACCACGACCGAGAAGGCCCTCTGCCTGTTTCCCTGCAACCTCACTTCTCGCAGTGAGGGAACCACAAGAAGGCCCTCAGAGCTGGACCTCAGTGTCAGGGCTGAACGGCGGGGGTGGAGATGCTCCTTCAGGTATAGTGGAACCTCGGGTTAAGAACTTAATTCATTCTGGAGGTCTGTTTTTAACCTGAGGTACCACTTTAGCTAATGGGGCCTCCCGCTTCTGCTGCGCTGTCGCCACACAATTTCTGTTCTCATTCTGAAGCAAAGTTCTTAACCCGAGGAACTATTTCTGGGTTAGCAGAGTCTGTAACCTGAAGCGTCTGTAACCCAAGGTACCACTGTATACTGAAGTCTCTGGAGGTGTGCAGAATTGCTGTGTGTGATTTTTTTTTTTTTAATTTGGGACATTTCAAGCCCTATGAATGGGCTGGGTGTAGGACAGAAAGAAAATCTGTTTGCACATCCAATTTATACTACAGCTCTTTAGCTGTAAAGGGTTGGGCTTCTCTTGAATTAAAGAACGCTGACCCACATGTTACTCTCTGCTGGGGTGCAGTTCTAATGCAGCCAGAGAACAACAGCTGGGTAGCTATTAACCTGAGCAGATGAGGAGGGGAGTTAATATTCGTAGTGAGAAACTTAGTATTTTCCTTTCATGTAGAATAGCCCTCAGCTGCAGAAACCCACCCCTGGTTCTTTACCACTGGCTGCTTGTTAACTGGCAGAGTGTTTGTACTTTCAGCTCCCTTGACTAGTAAGGGGGTGTGTGTGTGATGATCTTAAAGTTGTACTTGCCAGTGGACATTTTATCATTAAACAGAAGTTAAAGCTGGAGATTGCATTTCAAGGCAAGCATGCAACACCTCTCCCCACCCCCATCTTACACCACCCTGTGTACTCACAGCCTCTGTGCTGACATGTGCAAAGGAGGGCACATTAAATATCCCCTGGATAAGCTCTGGTGGGGCACTGACTCCCAGCCACAAGAACATGTGTACCCCATTTGCCAGCAAGAATAGTCCTCCTTCAGACAGACGTTCTTCGGAGCAGCGAACAGCAGAGGGGAACACGTCGCTTTTTACATCCATAGAGTGCTGTAATGATAATGTTACATTGTTTAGCACATAGTCCTTTTCTTTATAGTATGTTCACTGTAAGTAAGTAGTGCAAATATTGTTGCTGGGTGAATAGAGTGGTAGAAAGCTGTTCTAGTTGCTTATCATGCACCTTTCCAAATATTTTTTGAACCTAAACAATTTTATTTTCCATCTGCCAACTAACTCAGTTGGTCTTTAAGGTGCTACTGGAAGGAATTTTTTTATTTTGTTTCAACTGCAGGCTGTTGAACTGACATCTCCTTCCACTGCCCCCAGTAACACTGGATAGACTAAATTCAATCCTTTTATTATGGGGTCATTTTCTGACTATATAAAGCAAATATTCCAGCACATGTGAGTTCAGGACAGATTGCAAAAGAAGTGGCCGCAGAACATCCCAATGTTGCAGTATTGCAGCCTTGCAAGTGGTTCTGTAACCAGTTGGGAAGGACAGGAAAATCTTCCTGGATTCAATCTCCAGCATCTCTGGATAGGGTTGAAGAAGACCCATCTTAAAACTGTGGAAGTAACTGCCAGTCATTGCAGACAATAATGAGCTAGATAGATCCATGGTCCACTTGGTGCAAGGCTGTTTCCCATGTTCCCGGGTTGAGGAATGACCAGGGTTTGTCACATTGCCACAACAGTGGATTGTGGTACCAGAATGGTACAAAGTTATTGCAAGTACAGAAATACGCAGGTGGAATAAGGGGCTCAAAGATGGACATTAAGGGGCACAATTTTTTTCCCTATTTGACTCATGTATGAAAATGTACCTACCAACAACAATGCCTCCTTTGCATGGCTCAGAGTAAACTGCCCTCAGTGCCCATCTCCAGAGTCTGATGTTTCCAGGCTGCCTCCTGCAACTGCTGTGAGCCACTCATCTGCCCTCAGAGATGGCTGAGGGGTTGTGTGTGTTGGGGGAGGTTGCAAGAAAGTGGTTTTGGGTACAGTGTCCAGGTCTGTGCACATGCACTCACCAGAACCAATGTCTTACTTACACTGGCTCTACCAGTGGTGTAGCTAGAAATGGCGGTGATGGCAACTCAAGTCCAGTGGGATATGCCTAGCTGTTGGCTCAGCTCTGCTACTGGGCTGCTCCTGTGGGCAAACAGACAAGCAGTCTGTCCACCCAGCAGAGAGCTGGGACTGTATGCCTGCTCTGAGTTATTTGGGCTGGTGTATGTAAAATTATGCTGTCCGTTTTGGTGTGTGAGCATGGAAGCATGGTGGCTTCAAGGTGGTGGTCACTGTCTGGTAGCAAAATCAGCAGTCAGGTGATGAAGTAAGGCTTTCTCAGCACCCTAGCACTTCCCGGAGGATGTCCGTGATGGCGCCAGCCCTGATACCTGCTGTTGTACCGCTCCTCTCTCAACAACTTACAATTGGCAGAAGCTGTGGATAGAATAGAAGTTGGGTGCCAGCAACGTCCATTGACATGACTAGTTGTCGGTGAAAAGTTCTTTCATCCGTGGGAATCTCGGGTTTGCCTATCAGCACGCAGCTTTTCAGGAGACAGTTCATGTAGACTGGGAGCACCTTCATTGCATCCGGAAGGATAAGCTGGAAGACAAGAAAGTAGGTAAAGTCAAACTACTGCACCATTTGTTCATTCAGCATTGAATGTTTGATTTTTAGATGAGCATTTCACCAGACAGGTGCCAAAGGAAACAAACCAAAGGCTGACATTTATTGTTTGTTCAGTCACTATTTTCACATACAAGCAACGACTGATTTACATGGGGGGACGGGGCACACTGGGTGCCACACGGGGGGGGGGGGGCAGCACTTACCATGGGGCCTGCAGCCACATGTCTCTCCTGGGAGTGACACGGTGGCTCGGGCACCTGCAGGCTCTGCGCTGCCTGAAATGGCAGTATGTCAGGGACCGTGATGAGGAGGGCTACACAGATGAGAAATGGTGGGAGCCTCCCCTTCTCTCTGCTCCTGATCAGGATCCTGAATCTTCCCAGGAGCAGTGGGACAGTATAGATTTGGAACAGTGGTTTGCAGAGGGACATACTTCAGAAGACAAAAGTTGTGAAGAACTGGGTGGTGAACAGCTAGGAGATGAACTGGAAGAGAGAGAGTTAATAGACTCTCTCTCACTGGTAAGCCTACATCTGCCCAGCCCAAAGTCACAATGAGCAGATAATCATAGAATCATAGAGTTGGAAGAGACCACAAGGGCCATCGAGTCCAACCCCCTGCCAAGCAGGAAACACCATCAGAGCACTCCTGACATATGGTTGTCAAGCCTCTGCTTAAAGACCTCCAAAGAAGGAGACTCCACCACACTCCTTGGCAGCAAATTCCACTGTCGAACAGCTCTTACTGTCAGGAAGTTCTTCCTAATGTTTAGGTGGAATCTTTTTTCTTGTAGTTTGGAACCATTGCTCCGTGTCCGCTTCTCTGGAGCAGCAGAAAACAACCTTTCTCCCTCCTCTATGTGACATCCTTTTATATATTTGAACATGGCTATCATATCACCCCTTAACCTCCTCTTCTCCAGGCTAAACATGCCCAGCTCCCTTAGTCGTTCTTCATAAGGCATCGTTTCCAGGCCTTTGACCATTTTGGTTGCCCTCCTCTGGACACGTTCCAGTTTGTCCGTGTCCTTCTTGAACTGTGGTGCCCAGAACTTGACACAGTACTCAAGGTGAGGTCTGACCAGATAATCTGGCAGCACAGAAAGCAAAGTGGTTGTAAGATCAGGTTGCAAGACAACGAAGTGATGAGGGTGACTCGGGGGGGTGTGTGTAAACCTTAATTGGGAGCACCTTTACTCTTTGTTCTTTCGCCCTAGAGCTGATGGGGAGGCAGTGGGCAGACTCCTTGGAAGCCCTGCAGCGAGCCCTACCTCGGCTCACCCCGCCCCATGGGTGGCTTGCTCCACCCCATGGGCAGCTTGCCCTGCTCCTGGGTTCAGGGTGCACCTCCCCGGGCACCCGAGCAGCTAGCTACACCGCTGTTTACATGCATTTGATATGTGCACAACGGCACATGGTGCAGAACAGACTTGTGCTCACTCTGCTGCCACGCATGATGACCCAGAATGTAACCCTGGCACAAATCAGGGGTTGCCTGTAGCTGAAAATTGCCTTTGACTGTCCAAATTCTAGGTGACGTAAGGGCTGATTTTGTGGTAAACATATAAAGTAAGTACAGTACATGCCAATATGATGATTAAGCAGGAAAGCGGTTTGTGATGGGATACAATATCCAGTGGAAACTGCACCAAAATTCACCACATACCTTGCCCTTTTCTTTTTCTATGCCCTTTTCTATGTGTGGGCACACATAGCACAAAAATAAAGATTTGCCTAGAACAACCTGGGGGCAATACGGTCACGAAAAAGATAATTAAAGCTGAAAATATCTTTGGCTGGAAAAGTCCACGAGAGGGAATTAACTTTGTCAAAGTTTTGTTTTGGTGTTTTTTATGCCAAGATAGCAGGTAGTGCTTACCTCCCATGGTTTTAAGGTGATGATGTAACTGGTGAAAAATGTACAATGTTTATCTTACTGATTAATTAGGCAATGAGCAAAGTGATATTTTTGCATTCTTCATTACCTCATGCTTAACCCCCAGTGCTAAAAAAGTAACAGAGTGAGAAAGGGTTCCACACCTACATATGAAGGACCAGTGCTGGCATTTACACTGGCATGATAATTTTTTTTTTGGGGGGGGGGGAGAGTTGCCATCTGTTGGCCTTACAATCTAGGCTGCAATGGCAAAACTCGTTAGATGACGTGGTGGAAATCAAAACTGCATACTAAAAATCATGGATGGTCAATATTTTCTTAGAAGGTACAGCTTTCTGTCAAACTCCCATGCTCAAAACTGGGATTTCAGAGCTAAACCCCATCAGCCAACATTGCATAAAACTCAAACATTTGGAGCTGAAAAAAATAAAATACCTGGCTCACTGCAGATGGGCTAGCACAGTTCTTTCTGTAGCATGCCAACATGCGAGCTGTCTGGTTCACCAGGATCTCACGGACAGTCTTCAATGGCTGGCTGATAATGGCTTTGTAAGCTATAATGGTATGAAAGTGAGGTGAAACTGAAGTTGTTTCTTTCGCTCCTCCATACCACCTTTCCACAGACAGCTGAGTAAAGCAACATCCTTTTATTTTATTTACTGAATTAAGAAGAAGTCAACTACTAACCAGAGTTTTATTTGATCAACTTCTTAATAACACATTTCAGACCTTTTTAAAGCAGATCCAAGTCCAATAAATTGCACCTGCCCAGAGAGATATCTTCTTGGTTTAAAATGTGAATCATATGAAAGTGAAAACAGTACTCAGAATGGGTTTCTATCATACATCCAAGACACAATGTGGCTTATAATCAGCATGCCCCTGGGATGTGACGTAAATATGCCAATATTCTTACTTACAATTTGTGGAATTAAACTATGAGATTGTGATTTGCGTAAGAACCTAGCAAATACATAAGAAGTTGACTTAAGAGGATGACCAGCTACATGCAACACCTAGGACATTTTATTCATGCATCCAATAAGTTAATGTGTCTCTGACGTGCCATCTCTGATTTATAATACTTGGCATTACTCAAGAAGTTAGGCTCCACAGCCACCCTCAAATTCCCCTCCCCAAATAATACATCCAAATCTTACCTGTTTTAACAAAGAAATTTATAAGCGCATCGGTCTCACAGCTCTTGTAGACCTCAGCTAACTGGGAGCTACAGTTAAGGCCAATATTATGTACACGCAGTCGTCTTTGACCACTCATGGATGTGTAAAGAACTGCACACTGCAATTAACATAAAAGGGAAATTCACTTCTCAGAAACCGTAATTTCATCTCTTACTATCGGTATTAATATATTTATTACAAGGTCCCAGGGCTGGTCACAACTATGTGAAATACCACATTTTAAACAGTATAAAAAATTTCAGTCACAACTACAGTGGGTCTTGTGACACCCCACCCCCAAACCTGGTGATATTCTATCCCATCTTAAAGGGAGCCTCAGGTGCTAAAACCAGAACCATATGGTTCTGATTCAGCTCTTCATGTGGTACCAAGACAGACACCCTCTATTTCCCTTTGATATACAAGGGCTTAGGGCGGAGATGTGTTTTCCTAAGGAACGCCTTCATCCTTGCCAAGGCTCATTATATTTTATTGTACCACATTTACAACAAGGATTTGTGGCTGACTCATGGACTATATTTCAAGACGGATGACTAACTGTACTAAAAGTGAAGGGTTTAGGTCATTTTGAGAACCAGATTTGCAACCTGCACCAAAAAGAGAGAGAGGAAGCAGTCATGACAAAATAAAAAGTCTTCACCTCATGTGGAAGTTTATAGCACGTCTAGGTTTTAAAGAATTACTGCATCAACTCTTTTGAGGCAGAAAAGCCGGGGGCGGGGTGAAATACTCAGCTTTTCACTTCTCTCTAATAGGACACTGGGAAGCAAAACTGCTGTAGTTTCATTGCAGTAGATTTGCATCCATTCTGTTCTAATAACAATCCACATGTCTCCTTGCAATTCTTTTCTCTCGTCCTGCTATGAGAGGAGCACTGGATCGTGCTCACCAATATGATCAGTAAGGGAGAGTGCCTTCAGGGCTGGCTCTACCATTAGGCATAGTGAGGCAGCTACTTCAGGTGGCAGGTGCTGAGGGACTATTCAGCAGTCCTCTGTTCCCCCTGTACAACCTAAAGCTAGCCAGCTGCCCTCAAGTGTATGGGAGGTCACTATCCCATTGCCAATGTGGAAGTCCAAGATGGAAAGTAGAATGTGGCTTTGCAGGTGTCATGGATAACCATTGGATGCTTGATATTGCTAGTGATATTTCTCCTTCCAGCATTGTCTTTCTTATGGTGTAGAAACCATCTTTGTAATAAATTGACCCTCTCATGAACAGAAAGATGGTGTAATGTTATGCTTATGCTGGGAGGAGCTTCCATCCAGATCCAAACCTATTTCTCATTAGAAGAGCAAGGTTTCCTTAGGTTGCTGCTTCAACTTTGTGGATATTTCCTTTTATTTAGTGCCCTCAGGATGGTTGCTAGCTCACATGATGGAGAAAGGAAAGGGCCCATTTTGCTGCCTGAGGCAAAAGACAAGATGGTGCCTTCCCATTCCACATTTGCAGTAACCATGGCAAAAGGATCTTATTTCCCTAGTGGGAAAATATCAGTGTCTGGAATGCTGGAAAACTCTTATAACACAAGACTTACTTTAGGAGGAAATGTCTGGAATGCTGTACACATTTATCAATCACAGAGAGAGACCCTGAACAGACCAAGCACATGAACCTATATAACTTGTTACCTGGATTAAAGCTCCATTGTCTTCATTCAACTTGTCATCATGCTTGAACTCCACTGTCACTGCTTTGTCACAATCTACTGCTGCCATTTCGACATCCGTGGTGTTGTTCATGTAAACAGCTCCCAAAAAGTCTGTAGCCCTGAAACCTAGAGCAGGTTGCAAAATAATCTCATGTATGGCCTGCCGGCTATCAGCAGCATCAGCACCAGAGCTGAAAGACTGTCAGAGGTGGCATTCCTCCTCTGCCCTCCTTCCATCCTCAGGACTGAGGTGCAAGTTACTTGATGTGGAAGGGCAACCACAGATTTCTGTTATCTTGTCAGTTTCACATGGCTAACATTTCACTCGAAAATTGCTCTGTGTGGCAACAGTTGGTATTTATTATGTTAATTCTCAAACCTTTGCCCTTGTGCGATGAATGCCATGACACTATGCTGCGGAACATTCATACGAAATGTTAAAATGAATCTGACAAAAAGATTAAATCACTGTGTGATGGTATTTTCAACTCGAGAAGCAATGTGTTAATTGACCTTCAGAAACACACCATTGCTAGAGATGAATGGGGCCAACCATAACATCAGTCCAGATTATCCATGACTACTAGATTTGGGAAGCTGCCAGCAGTTGCTAATGTATTCTAAACTATGGGATTCAAAGACTTATTAAATCCTGGGACACTGGCAGTTTCTCATTTGGAAAGCATGCATGGCTTGTTCACATATGTTTACATATGACCTAACCCTGTTCCTCTGCTTTTGCTGGATTCCCAATGCCACACTAAGACTGTTCCACTAAAAGTGTGGAGAATTACAACTAAGAAAGCCGAATAGTAGTTGGGCCAGAAAAAAACCTTCTCTCTCTATCTCTGGTTCAGGCAGTCAATTACAGTATGCAGTTACAACAGCACCAGCATCAAGGACCTATCAGAAACCTTAAGGGAACCCCGAGGTACAAAAAAGTGGGAGGAATGTAGAGGGAACCCAAAAAAACAGCTGACTGAGGAATGAGTATGCTTAATGACTACAAAATGCTGACTAACTGTTGAAGGGATTGGAGAATTGAACTGAGTACAGCACATTGCAATTTCTACCGCAGGCACCACTTGTAATTTCTAGTTGTTACCTGTGCTAGTACGAACCCTCATGATAGCATCAAATCCCATCCTTTTTTCTATACTCTTCTTGAGATCATTCAGAAATTGGGGGCTGTCAGAATGGACCTAAATGAAAATATAGAGATCTCTTAAGCAAATTGTAGACCTGCCACTGGATGGCAGCAACATGCTGAAAGTTGTTCCAGGACTTGAACAGAATTGCAGACACTTAAATTCAGTGGTATTCAACTTTTTATAACTTTTTATATTAAAAGGTACTCCTTTTAATAAGGAGTACAGTGAAAAAACTTTCATAGGGCTCTCAGACTCACCAATGTTCCAGCAGACTTTTTATAAAAAAAAGCTCAACCTGCTTGTTAACTTCTCAGACATAATACTAGTAACGAAAGCCCACATCTTTCAAATGAATCCAAGAATCAATAATGGATGTTTAACAAACGAAATGCCTGTTTTCTAAATTAATAACTGGAGCAAGCATACATTTGAAAGCTAGTGATCTGAAATTCTTTTCTCAGAAACTGTTTTCCTTGATCAAGACAGAGCTTGCTTTTAACCACATTCACTGCTTCCATGTTGTGCCAATGGCTTTATTTTTAATACTGATGTAGAGTAGCAGATATTTCATTAAAAAGATTCAGGGGTTTGCAAGAACTCAGTTCAGTAGAAGATTAGCATGCATTTGCACTTTTCCCTCAACACTTACCTTTTAAGATTAGAGTTGTAGTATCAGCTCTGCTCTAGTTCATATTGCATAAATAAGCAATGCTTTTTCACAAACTCTGGATACAACCAGTGGCGTAGCGTGGGTTGTCAGCACCCGGGGCAAGGCAAGTAATTTGCGCCCCCTAACCCGTGGATTTGCGCCCCCTAACCCGTGGATTTGCCCTAACCCCAGATGTTGCGCCCGGTGCGGCCGGCCCCCCCTGCACCCCCCACGCTACGCCACTGGATACAACAGTAAGTATCTAACCTAGACATGCTGTGACTTATCTCCAAATCTACATTTGGTCCATCAGAGGACACCATTAGATCCTTACTATTTCGTTTGCAGGTGAAACAGCAGCATATTATGCACGTCAAATTCCATGCATCCAAATGGACAGAAAGAGAACCTTCTGACATTTACCTGAAAATTGTTGTATTTGTACAGGGTTCCTCCAGTGTGCATTGTTACAAGGCCCATGGAGGCTACATCAACATACTGGTTTGGGAAAAGGAACAGATCCACGCAGCAGCCACTAGCGACACAGTCTCTGGCCAGGGTCTCATAAATATTTGTCTGGGGTTGAAACAGTGTCTGGAGAGTTTAAAGGCAAATACTGAGCAATGCACAAACAAAACACCATTCATGAGAACAACCTGACATAATTCAATATGAATTAGCAGAAAAAATAGGAAAGCAAACACATTGAAAACATTTAAAAGGTCTACTGTACCCATATCCGATATATTTCACATAGAGTTGTTTGTTCACCATGTATTTGGATACCTCTTAAGATATTGTAACTAAATTTTGCATGGTGGTTACAGAGATCAAAGGAGCCCATTTTAGTCTATGTTTGGATGCAGTTTTGAGTCAAGATGTATAAAGAAGCTTTCAAAATGGCACTTTTTGTTTTGTTTCTTAGAATACTCAAGCAGCACTGCGTATGAAGCTGCTAATGTTAACATAGCATGTCAACTTTAAGGGCAAATGCATATTTTATTTTACTTTATCTCACATATTTTAAACCCATTTTCAAAGACTATTATCTTCCCAAGGTTGTTTACATTAATTAAAAATATACTATTTCATTAGTAGCAGTCATTTAAACATACACTCTGGTTAACAATAGAAAGAATCAGTTTAAATAAACCCAATATATTAAATGCAGTAGTTAACAGCAAAACTCAAGGAAAATGCCAGCAGTAACTTATGCAATAAATGTTTAGTAGAAAGGCACCCTTAAACAATGACAAGAATCACCAAACGAATTCCTGGGTGGGAAAGACAATTAACAAAAACTGATATTCAGTTTAGAGATATGATTGCTGCTGTATTAAATATCTACTAAGCATAACTCTTTACTTATTAATCATTTTACCATAGGAGCCAAACTACATGCTATGCTTAATAAACCTCCAATCCTGATCGCATACCTTCACACTGTACATTAAGCAGAGCATGTAGTTTGGGCTCTTATGGTAAAATGAAGAATAAGTAAAGTGTTATCTCCATGCCTCCAGCTGCAAAAAGAGCTAAAATCAGTGTAGTCCCCCGCACAGGTAGAGATGTTTTTTAAAAAGGTTCCCACGGGCACCAATTGGAACTTTTTTTATGACCCTTGTAGTGATTCAGGGTGATGCTATTTTAGTCCTGAGGAACGAAGGGAAAATCTCCTTTTCCCAGAACACTGCATTCCCAATAACAATCCCCCTGAATCCGAAATTAATTGAAGTAAAAAACAGATCTATAGCTTCACGTTACCCATTGAGAGTAACATATATTTCTGTACTAAGTTGCGTACAAAAAAACAAACCAACACTGAAATACCTTTTCTTTTTCTGTATTGACCAATTTTCTATCATCTCTGCTTTTCAGCTTCCCTGGTGCTTCTGCAGTCGGCAGGGAAGAATGGAAGATAAACAGCTTTCCAGCACACTCTGCTGCCTGTTGCAAAGACACAAGAAATGACCTTTTTTCAAGCTGGCATTATAAATATTTGAGCCAGATCTCCATACAATTTTAGCCAAGTCTCAAATGCCAGCATAAACTACTTTGGAAACTTTGGAAACTACATAGTGCGTTTGTTTAGAGTTTGAACTTTTGGTGACACCTTGAAAAAAATAACTGGGAAGTTCAGAATTTTAAATAACCACAAATAATCTAACACAAACACCTCAATATATCAGTGCTAATATACACATATAAATGAGAAAACTAGTGCTATGGGCAGTTCATGCTAACAGTATGCCAGGAATTATTAAATGGCACAAAACAAATTAAAAACACATTTCAGTGCACTAGAAAAATCAATAAATTGTCCACTTGCAATGCGTAATCAAACTAGGCCCTACTCCAGAACATGTAGTTCTTGGACTGACCTTTAGGGATCAACCAAAACAAGCACATTATACTTAGGGGGATGGAAACAATATGCAGATTCTAAGTGCAGGTGTGTGCCAGCACTAACCTGCTCATGAGGCTCAAATGCAAGAGGAAGAATGATGCTATTCTTGCTATATTAAGACCATGACCAAGAAATTAGCCATGCAATTACGGAAGGGTGATGTGGGTTCAGTACAGGATACAGCTTGGGCTGGAATGGTCATGGATCCTCTGATGCTGCACTCTGGTGCATGCCTACCTTGGCAGAGTACACAATACTGTAGCCTATGCAGCTTTTTGCTTTGCTATTCCTACATGAGTGACTTCAGGACTAGACCAGGGCGGGCATGTGTTTGTACAATGCTCTTGGACTGCTGTACTGTGCTATTCAAGCTGTTTGTTGATCCAGTCTAAAAAAACAGCGAATCAGCTTCAAAAGACACCTGTGATGGGAAAACTCCCCAAACTCAATAATCTAGGGTTTAGATGACTTAAGGATGAAAGCAAATACCAGAAGGTTTGCATTCTAGATAAGGGTTACCAGCGAAGTCTGTTAGATGCAGTACAAAAACACTTATAATATGGCAAATGCTGAGCTGCCACTGTTTGTGCTTTTTACCACCAAACATAGTTGAAACATAGCAGCAGAAGAGGTTTTCCCAACTTTTACTTTGGCCAAAAGGCACAGGTACATCAAAAACACTCCCCTATCAATGACAATCAAATTTTACTTTGTCCTCCAATTTTACCCATAATAAAAAGAGCTTGGGCACGGGGGAGTGTTTGCTTTTAGGCAACCTGAAGCTTTTCCAGTAGGAAAATGTCTGCTGTGGACCCCTCTTATCTGGGATGAAACACAAAGATTAGTGGCTTTGCATCAAATCCCTCAGCTGGTGGGGAATTGGCAGAATTGAGTTAGACTTCTGGACACTTTACTTCTAACACTTTACTCTCAGAATCACCATCTATTTATGCTACAATAAATCTGCTAGTATTTAAGCCACAACAAGACTCTGGTATGTGTATGTTTACTATCCCAGTCTAACAGAATAGCCACTGCAGCTGTTTTTTAAAAAGGGATGTTTGAACTCCAAATGAAACTCTGACCAGAAATCTGGTGGGTGCATTTTGGACCAGTTGAAGGTTTCTGAATCATCTTCAAGAAGAGCCCCATGTAGATCAAATAAAGGGCATAATATTCATCTGGCAAGTTTTGCAGCTGAGCAGAGATGGGAAACCAGCTGAAGCCAAAATTCTGTTCACTGCTTTGAGACAGTTAGCAAGAACTCTGAGCATCTTCAAAAGACAAATTCCATATTTTTTTGTAATTGCTTCAGAGATGCCTAAAATGACCTAGCTGCTCAAATAATTCTCAGAACAGTTATCTACATGTATTCCCAGTATAAATCAAGGAAAGGAGGAAAAGAAACAGTGGAAAGTGTACTTTTATATGTCAGAGATCATAAGGCTCATAGCTACCACTTGAGGGGGCTTATAGATGGGGACTGAATTTCCAAGCTGGTCACTGAGATATTGCAATCATGCTCCTCATATATTTATTGTTACTATTTTTTGCAGCACCCACACAGAACTGTTGGCATCAAAATACCATTTACATCCCCCCCCTCCCCATTTAATCTGGAAAGGGTAAATCTGGTTTAAATCGGGGGATGGGCGGGCTGGTATTTTGATGGCATCATGCACCAGCATCGTCAGTCCCAGAATAAACACACCTCTGGTAGCTACCAGAAACAGAACATAGTCGTTACAGGGGGTGAGGGTGGGGAGTATGATGGGCAGTTTAGGATCCAGAAATGGAATATGTCTTATTTGTAGCCTTTATATCCCACCTATTTCTCCAAGGAGTTCAAGGTAGTGTACATGGTTTTTTTCCTCCTCATTTCATCTCCACGACAACCCTGCTCACTGATTTCCCAGAGGCATCTGACTGGCCACTGTGAAAACAGAAAGCTGGACTAGATGGGCCATTGGCCTAATCCAGCAGGCTATTCTTATGTTCTTATGCTAGACTGAGAGGCAGAGACTGGTCCAATGTCACACAGTGAGCTTCATGGCCAAGTAGGGATTAGAACCCTGGTTGTCCGGGTCCTAGTCCAACAGTAACCACTGCACCACACTGGCTCTCATACTGGTCTTGACCGTCAATTCACACAAGGAGTGAGTTTAATGTACAGCCCACACACTGGAGCCTTAGCAGTTTGCTAATGTGCCCCTAGTGACCTACCCAAGGTACACCCCCCCAACTCCCCAATATAAATGTGTATTTAAAGTTTTCAAATAGCACCCATTTTACTCGATCACCAATTTCCTTTCCCCAGGAAGATGGTGAAAGAAAGGAAAAATACTGAGAAGATTTGATTTATGCTGTAGCATAAGATGTTTGACTGTATTTGCTCACAGTTGGCATCATGCGGAAAAGAAACAAAGGAAAATAAATGCAGAGACGAGAAGTCTGCACGGCCACCGAGATCACTTTCATGGTAAATATACACAAAAAATATTCCAGATGGACTCAGATTGCCCCCTTTGAAGTTGTCATGTATTCATTTTATGGGTTTTGGTTTTAATTTCCCTGTGTGTCTGCTTCCAGCATATTTGTTTATTTCTTTCATTCATGACAGATGCCATTTGGCATTTATATAAATTTATAAAAAAATAAATACATTTTCCTGAAAACTGAAATGTGCTTCAGCTTTCTTACCCTCTCCAGAAACTTGCCGATATTTAATACAAAAAGAGCCAAGGCACCAGCCATATTGCTTTTCTCTGAGAATGACACCAAAATTGTTAATGCCTGGCATCAAAACAGGATTACATCATGACAACTCAGCAAATAAGCCACACAATTATTATTTTTTAAAAAAATAAAAAAAATTCCACGAAAGCTCCATGCACACGAAAGCTCATACCAATAACCAACTTAGTTGGTCTCTAAGGTGCTACTGGAAGGAATTGGTTCGTTTGTTTCGACTACAGCAGACCAACATGGCTACCTACCTGTAATTATGTTTAAAACTGTGGTAAGAACCAAACCTATAACCAATACTGAGTCAGACCACAGAGCCATCAAACTTTACTGGGCTCCCCAATGTGGTTCTCATGGGTACCACAATACCCCACAACACCTACCAAGGCCTCTTTTTAAAGACTGAATATTTCTCACTTTTTTATAGGGTGGTTTGGTGTGGGGACTGCTTGTTTTTGGAGGCAGGGTTGTAGTAGGAACTTTGCCTGGTGTTTGGCATGTGGTTTCTTAGATGTCCAAATGTGCCACCAAGTTTGTAATACACACTGTGTGGCAGTGGCTATTGAGGGTTTGAGACAAGAGTCATTCCCAGTCCTAGTGGGTGATATGAAGGACTGAACCTGGAGCCGTTCCCAAAGCCTTTCGGCCACTGAGCTACAGCCCTTCCAGATTGACTCCTGTGTGAAGAAAAGCTAAATTCTGTGATATGTACCACCTCACTTCCTTTCCTCTCCTACCGCTGTAATTTGAACACTGATTCTTTCTATGTTTTGGACTCTAGACTAGCACCGCAGTGGACACAATATAACCTCAGCCACTTGGGGAACCTTCCAACAAATCATAAAACCACAGTGAAACATTAAAAAATTCCCTTTACAGGGCTGCCTTCAGATGACTTCTAAAAATTGTGTAGTTTTTATCTCCTTGACATCTGATGGGAGGGCGTTCCACAGGGCGGGCGCAGCTACCAAGAAAGCCCTCTGTCCAGTTCCCTGTCCCCTCACTTCTCACAGTGAGGGAACTACCAGAAGGCCCTCAGAGCTGGATCTCAGTGCCTGGGCTGAACGATGGGAGTGGAGAAACTCCTTCAGGAATACAGGGCCTGTGTAAATGGGCAGTGGAATCATGTGCTGTTTTATATATTTAACAAATATGACTTAAAACAACAACAACAGAGTATTGTCCATATCTGTTTTGCATACACTGGAAAGTTAAGATTGACAGCTGGTTCCCAGTGTTGTGTGTGTGCTATGAAGTAGATGACTTCAATTTATAATCTGTATAATTTGAAGGATTTATTGTTTTGCACCTGTGTGCAGTATGCCTGAATTCTGAGTTATATTACAAAGTACTATGGTTGGTGCTTCCTTTTGCTTCCTGCTGTGACCTGTGAGAAAGGCTAGCCTTCCTCCAGAAGAGCTTTCGTGGCTTATAAAGTCAGTCCTAATAAAGACTTTGTTGCACAGAAAAGAACATTCTAACCTTTAGCGCTTCCATGCCAGCCTGGATAACAGGAGCAAAGACAGTCTCACTCTCATTAGTGTCTGTAAACATCTCTGGAATCTGGTCCAGCAAGCTATGACAGGGGGGAAAGATCAGTGTTTCAACAGGTTGGAATGGACAGGATAATCCTTCAAAGAAAATAAATCATATAGACACCAGGCCCCTTTGCTGAAAGATTTAAACTCTGCATTAAAAAAAGAAAAGAAATGTTGCTGGTGCATTAGCCTCTACAAGACTATGCACAGTTCCCTGTTTTGCAGAAGAAACTGCTTTCTAATTTATTTAGAAGTTTTGTATGCAGTGAAAAGATTTTAAAAGCTACAAAATACTTTTCAAGTAAATTATAAGCCATTTGTTGAATACTGCACAAAAACATTAATTCCTCAATCAAAAGGCAGATTTGTAATGCTGTAAGGCAACTTTCGTTTGACTGCACCGATATACCAAAATAAATTACAGCTCTTGTGTACGCACTCTATAAATAGTGTATTTTTAGCAGTGCAATCTCAGTTATATTATTTATTTGCAAACAGAAAGCTGGTGACTTAAGTGCATTTAAGTTCTGTACATTCAGCTTTACAAACTTGGAATATATATAAAACGGGTCAGCATCCCGGAAAAAAGACTTTGGCAACCCCACCTGCTATTGCATCCAGTGTGTTGTGATAAATGCCATTTTGGCTTTAGGCATAGTGCCTGGAAGGTAACCCTCATGTAACCCTCATGTAAGTTTGTGGGCCTACTGTTTAAAGTTCTTGTCTTTACTTGCATCGGCTTTTGCATTGTTGTAATAATTCCCATCAGCTCCAGACATCAGGTCAGGGGTGATGGGAGTTGTAGTCCAACAACACTGAGGGACTCATGATTAGGTTGGTCTACGGACATTATGTACCCATGGAAGCACACATACAATCAAGTTTTACATGCATATCTCTCTAGGTCATAACCATGGTCTTTAAATATGTGATTGTCAATTTTTGTAGGTTGAAAATTGATGAAATCACCCAAGGTAATTTTTCTTTTCAGCCAGAATGTAATGATATTTTCTTTTTTCATCAAGATAAGAGGGCTCTAGTTTGGTGCGATTATTTTTAAATGTTTGGCGCAGTTTTCTTTTTAGCTGGAAACATTCATCATCAAACCAAGGGCTAGCGGTATGTTTAAGTACCCAAACTTTAGGTGGAGTACTAAGCTCTACAAACATTTGGAAGATTTCATTATAAATTTTCGGAATATCACTGTAGAAATTAGTGATCTTTAAGTTGGATAATACTTGTTTTCTCAGGTTGGCTGTAAGTTTTTGCCCCACTGCTACACTCATTTCCTGGGACCATTTTAATTGGGTCATTTGTTTGTATTGAGAAGGTTCTATGGTATTGTACTTAGTTATTTTGGTTTCGTCCTTTAAGTTAATAGACAACGATAATGGCTGATGGTCGCTTCCAAGGTAATTGCTATTGAAGATATTCACACATGAGCATAAAAAGCATAATTTATATGTTTACTTGTTTATGACAGCTTTTGACTCCTGAAAGTTGACGAGGAAACCATCCAGTAAAGGGACAAACACTTCACTGACATCAGTGACCACCATCATCTGAGGCTGGCCAAGATTGCGTTTTACATTGAAGAAATGGAGGACTTTGTTGTAGGTGACAAATCCAACCCGAATAGTTGAAGCCTCTTCTTGCTCCTCCCTGGAAGAGAAATGGTTTTAGAAAACACAGCTGCAGGTTAAATTTCAAAAGCATTATTTTGCATGGAGGAGGGGGGAAAGAGAGCTTTATTAATTACCATATTAATATTAATTAACGGTCATATCACGAGTGTCTAAACTGTACAACAAGAAACAATCTTTATGAAAGACTTAGATTTTAGCCTGAGACAAAGTGAATGAAAGGCCATATCTGAGCATCAATAGGATATGTACACACATATCTTGGGAACTGTAGTTTAAGGGTGCAGGGAACTGTAGCTCTGTGAGGGGTAAACAACAGTTCCGGGGATTATTTGGGGGAAGATCTGTGCCTTAAATGTATGGTGTGCATGCAGCCTTAGTGTTACTAGTGAGCCCACTATGAATTTGTACTCACACTTTTCTTGGCCACATTTCTTTCAGAAAACAGCACAAGGGCAGCTGTCCCCCCCCCCCCCATGGCTTCAGCAAAACCTAGATGTGAACAGTGTTGCTGAGCTGTCCTTATGACAGTCATAAGGTCAGTCCTTTCTGCCCATCCATGAGGCAGGGTGAAGCAGCTACCTCAGGCAGTGGAAGCCCCCAAGGCTGTGACACCATGGAAGCTCCATCAGCTCCACCACTGGAACTGGTGCCAATTTCCTGTGAGATCTTGCAAGCTCTCATGAGATTTCACAGTGTGAGAGAGATGTTGCGAGATTTCGGCAAGATCTCACCAGAAATCAGCGCTGATGGCGGCTTGACTTCTCTGTCAGCAGTGGAGGTGGCGTGGTGCTGCTGCTGGTATAGGTGGGCAGAGCTGCGGCAGAGATGGCACAGCAGAGCAGCAGAGTGGGGTGGCACATCCCACTTTGCCTCAAGCAGGAAAATGCTGTGTGGTACCCCTGCCCCCCACTCTGCCCTCTGAAGTACAGTACTACTGTATTTCAAATTGGAGGGTTGGGGAAAAGCCAGGTAAACATTTAAACAGATGAACGTAGACTACCGGGAGCCTGAAGCGTTACGGCACTATTTTATTTTAAGCTAAATGCCTGTTTGAAGCTTAGGGGGCAGGAGTGAAGAGAAAAAGGAAATACATCCAGAATAACCAGATGAGTCAAGGGAGCGAAAAGCAAATCTCACTTCTGCCAACCACCACCCAAGTCCTGTACCAGTTCCTGTCCAGTATGTAAGTACCTTGGGTTGCGAATGTGATCCGTGTGGGAGGCACATTTGCAACCCGCCGCGCCACATCTGCGCACACGTGTGAGGAAATTAAGCACTTCTGTGCATGTACATGACATCATTTTGCACTTCTGCACATGCGCCGAAACCCAGAAGTAACGTGTTCCGGTACTTCTGGGTTCGCCATGGTCTGCAACCCAAAAACGTGCAACCACCAGCATTCGTAACCCGAGGTATGACTGTAGCCCAATGTATATAAATTAAACACTAGCATTTGCACACAACACGGAGGCAAAAATCCTGGTTTAGTTCTACAAGCCAATGATATGCACAAGTGGAAAAAGATTCAACATGTAACCATAGAAAACCCAGAAACCAGGGTTAGTGGCTTCAAATCAAGCCAACATTTGAAGCCATGGCTTAAAGTCGGCTTGTTTTCCCACTCGCAACAAGGGAGAAGTGTAGACACCGGTACATCAATATGCACTGGTTAATTGTGGCTCCCTTGTCTCACGTGCCATTGTTGAAACATGCTAGAGAGCATGCATCTCAAACAGTATTGGAATGCTTGCCTTCTTGAGGGACACAGGAAGGCATTAATTATTTGAACAAGCTGAGCAGAACTGAAGGAGTTTGACCTTCCTACAGCACAGCAAAACCAGTGGATGGAGTACATATGGATTCTGCAGTCACAACATGGAGGAGGAGGGAGCAAACCAAGACATTCCGTGCCATTCATGTCATGGCTGCAGTGCTTGATGAGGAGTAGAATCTTTCAAACCAACAAAACTGGGAACCCCAAGAAAGTGATATCCAGAAGGAAAAAAAGAGCATGGAGCAAATTCTATGCAAAGACCAAAGAATTTTTACCTGGCAGTTACTACATCTTCACCAAGGATGCTAACTGTACTAGAAGTTTACTGTTGTCTTTACCTTGGAAGCCTATCCAATACAGTCTTCAGTTCCTCACAGATAAGTTTAACAAGGCCACTCTTTATGTTATTGTAGGAAACATCAATCATGAAGATATAGGCTGGCGGCTGTGGAGGCTTGTTGTTCTACAAAAAAAGGAAGAAGAAAAAAGAAATCAGCCACAAAAATCAGGAAAAATAAAATACCTAACAAAGATTCATAATCCACCCAAATATTTCCACAGACTACCCTAATAATTGTTGGGCACTCATTTTGCTTATTTATTTGCACAGGTAAGGATAATGTTTTTTACTGACAAAAGTCGTGTTTCAGTAAAACTGTTAAGAATTGGACAAATATTTTTTTCCCTCACACAATATTTATACCTAGGTGTTTAACAAGTAGCTCCCCCATTTTTATTTTTCAGCGTTCTAATCATTCAGTCATTCGTTCATTCATTCTGTATGAAGCTTTTATTTATCCAATTTAAAAGCTTCAAAAATATATACCTTCAGATGACTGTAGCAGTCAGAAAACAGAGTTCAGATTTTCAGCATTTACTGATGAATAACCCCAAGAAGACAATAGGTTAAATGCGTGTAATTGCATGTACCTTGTTTTTATTTTTTAAAAAACCAAAGTTGGCAGGGAGAAAGGGACACTGGGATCGGCACACATAGGTGGCCCCCATGCACTGTGGTTCCACTGAAATCTCTCTCTCTGTCACACACACACACACACAGAGAGAGAGAGAGAGAGAGAGAGAGAGAGAGAGAGAGAGAGAGAATTTCACCCTAAGAGACAGCTTCCCAGATGAAAAAGCAGCTTCAGAATGCTTGTGAATGTGGGGAGGATGCTCACTGGGACCATGGCAAAAAGAAGAAGGGCTATGTCCCCGTGCACTATGATTCTGGATCTGCCTGTTATTTGTAATGGTAAAATGAGGCACATTAAATGAATGCACCCATTTAATGCAACATGTGCCTGGTCCTCAACAGACCAGCCACATGTTGCATTTTATCCTTTAACAAGTGTCATATATGTAACCAAGAGGCACAACTACTGCAGAAACCTACAGACTTCTGCATGCTGCTGCTTCTCTTGTGAAGCGTCATATAACACACACACACACCCCAAATTTGAATCAAATACATTGATACCTCCACTATTTATACTCAATGCTCAGCAATTTTCGGAAGACTAATTACTTTAGAAATGTAAAGTATAAGCAAATACTCAAAGAAACAGACACAAATGTTTCTCAGAGCTCTTTTAAAAAAAGCCGCAGCGCCAAGGCAATTTATGAGAGTCAACTGAGATATCAGGTATCCGTTGCAATCAGTTGCAGTCTTACCTTTGCTCCAAGAACGTAAAGATGATAAACAACATACTTTCCACCCCAACCCCAGCACTGCAGACTCCTGGTTTCAGAATGTACACACAAGAGGCTCCCCTAACATTTCCATTATCAAACAAACAATCAGCCTGAGCGCTTGCACGTGTTAAGTGTTTTGTGAAAGTCACTTCCTGGCCTATAATTTACTTGTTAAAGTTCATCGAAACATTCACGGGTTAATCATGGATATGGCAAGATGGAAGTACATATCAGCAACAAAGGTGATAACGAGTGCAGGATTTTTGTCAGCATACTTTAAGGCTAGCCATAACAACCCTTATTTTCCTTTCATTCATTTCCAAGTGACTCCAAAGCAACACCCGGCAGTAAAATAGCTACAGCAATGTAAGTGGAGATCTGAGGTTTTCAAAAGCTGTTCCAGTTTCTGCATTTGCAGCAGGCTGACAAACATTCTCATACCTCATGTAAATTCTATAGCACTTTATGAAAAGACCTTGGAGAGATTCATGACACATCACAGGTACCAACTCCCAGGGTGCCCAAGCACCCACAAAAATCCCCATGAAGGGGCCAGGCACCCAGAAATTTTGGTGCCAGAGCTATTCACACTGCATGGCACCCACAGCTCCAGGCACCCCTGGTCACAGGGCTAAGCTGGCACTCTTGTGAGACATTTATTGAAAAAGCAAAAATTTTGCATTTACTAAATCCATTCCAAATAATTGCAACACTACTCAACAGCTGTTATTTGTTAATGTTTTTCTAGCTGTTCATCCTCACTGTTATTCAATAGGGCAAAGAAAAATTGTGGTTTTCCTTCAATGTAGGAGGGAAATACATCATTATGCTTTTGTTGTTTTCGATACACTCTCCCCAAATCATGAATGTACCATTCTAGTGAAAGACTTTACAATGTGGAGCGTCAACAGTAAAAAGGGACTGTCAACAGTTAAATTAAAACCTTGTGTAAAATGAAAATAGCTTAACCCCATACAACCTGACTGAGAGGTCTGTGCAATTTTGTACGTGTACAAATAGTTGCCTTGAAATGTACAAGATGTCCAGTCAGTTTAACCGAGGGACACATTCTGTAATCGCAAAAGGAAAGGGTATGGACAGAGTGCCTTTACTGAAATTAATGGAAATGCTCTTACAGAGTATGCACTGTGCACACATAACAGTTTTTGCAACAGTAAACAACTCTATGTCACACTTAAATCAGGTCAGAGGCTCATCTAGTCCAGCATTCTATTCTCACAATAGCCAAGCAGACGCCTATGAGTACCCACATTAAAATCAATGTGAACTTATGTGACATTTAACTTTATTTGGATTTCACCTAATGCATTTAGAACTGGGTATAATCACTGCGGGAGGCAGTGGAAGATAGGAGTGCCTGGCGTGCTCTGGTCCATGGGGTTATTAAGAGTCGGACACGACTAAACAACTAAACAACAACATAATAACCTTGACTTTGGTGCAGACTAAAACTAGATACTACGCTTAAACCAGTAACAGACCCTCAAAGTTTTCCTATTTCCCAGGAACAGTCCCAGATTTACAGAAGCAGTCCTGGTTTCTTATTTGAACCTGGAATGTCCCAGTTTTCCTTAGGACATCCCTATTTACTCGGAGAAATGCTGGAGAGTATACATTAAGGCTGCAGCCCTAAGGACACTTACCTAGTAGTAAGCCTCACTGATCAAAGGGACCTAATTCCTCAACAAATAGTTAATAAGTATCTGCAGAGCTCTTTCCTCCCTCTATAATCCATGCAAGTGAGTCTCTCGCTTCCTCTTTCATTTCTTTCTTTCATTTTGTGTGTGTGTGTTTTACAAATGTAATGGGTTCTCCTTGATTTAGCACAAAGTTTACAAACTGTTTTCCAGGCTGAACAGACTTACCTTGCAATAATCCGAAGTAGCAATGTATTCATATGATCCTAGAGATAACTCTGGCCTTTCGTAGTGGTCTATTCTTCTGCCAATGTGATCCAGATGTTGAAAATAGAATGGAGGAACTAAAGAAAAACAAAATCAGGAAGCTGATTTCTCCCCTTTTGCTCTGGTTCACTATAGTTCTGTAAGTGGCTTTTACATCATGGGAAAGCTCAAATATATTGTGGAAATTAAGAGGTAGGGTAACATCATGAAAGGAGAATAAACTACCATGTGAATTCATAATCTGGCCCCATATAAGGCAGCTTCAAATGCAATATGAGCTAGAAATTTGCTAATTCATACTTTTCAACAAAGCACTTATCTTGTTTAAGTTTATAAAAGTGGGTGGCAAGGAATGGCAAATAGCACTAGGTTCAACCTCCTTCTCCACTCCGCTGCCTATTATGAATATCATGATAGTTCAGGGAAGACTTGGTACTACTGAACAAGAAAATGACAAAATTCTTAAAAATAAGCTGGAAACATTTTGGGTGACTGTGGATAAGCCCTTGCTCAGCTGTTAGGGTGCTCGGTTGCTTATTTACTTCAAATGTTTATGCACCCCCTTTCAAGTGAATGTTCTCCAAGGCAGTTTAGAATAGATTGCAACAATAAAACACACACCCTGGGGCCCTTGCTCCGCAAGCCAGGGACAAAGCTCGGTGTCTTTTTTCATACTTCTGCAATCTCAGGGTAGGTATAAATAGGATAAACATGAGTCTTATTTGGTGGCTCTTTTAAGACTCCCAGTGCCCTTCCTTCTCCAACGTTGAAACAAAAGTTTGCATTACAAGTTTAGCTCAGAGTCCCCGATGCAAAGCAACTCACTAGTGTCTCAGTGTTGCCAGTCACCTATTCAGCAAGACTGGACAATTTTCTCTTAATCCCTCTGCTTATGATGAGTACTTGAAGCTTTAATTACAGTGCATGAAAGGATACAGATGAAAAGGCCCTGCAAAAGTGCAAATGATTCTATTTTTACTGCAATATCAGTTTAAATAATAATTTGGTAGCTTATTGCTATGCAAATAGTAGGCATTTGTGAGAACTTCATGCTGAGTTAACAGCCCATGATGCCGACGGCCCTCTCTCTCTATTTCATTCTGCAGATTAAGGTCTGAGACAAACAAGAGTTGGCATAAGTCTTTCGAGGTTCATGTTTCAGAGTTGAAAAGATTACTGTATTAGGGAAAGCTCTCTGCTGCCACTTTGATCCAGCTGAGGAAATCCAACTAGATACAAACGTCTCGAAAGACTCATTCTGGCAAAGTCTTGGGAACCAGCCAAAAGCTCAGGAACTCGTACTTATGAGTCACATGCAACTGCACTTGGACAAATATGGCATGGCATCTTGTGTTCAAAGCAACTCCCATCACAGGAAAATTAATGGATGATTTAACCATTAAAATCCTCTGTCATAAAGGGAGGCAACAACCTAAACATTTGCTCTTTTCTGGGCAGTTAAAATATGTTTCCCCCTTTGAAACACATTTTCAGCCTGCTCAGAAAATAATCTCATATAATGGCATAACCTCCTCTGCATGCCTATTCAATCTAATGAAATTGCAGACAAGACGTAAATCATTACAGCAGCCATATTATTTTACAGAACTTTTCAGAACAAAGGATTCAGGTACATTTTCTCATAATAGTTTGATCATCCTTGTTGAGTGCATACATATGCATTCCCTAGGGAAAGCCAGTGAAAAGCTCAACACAGGTTTTGCTCTTAAAGTTTATTCTGCATGCCAAAATGCCTATGCCTTTCCCATTCCAGATGATTGCATCATGGAAGGAGAATTTTCTTAATGCAAGAATTTCTAACTCTTCGCAGCTTTCAGGCTAGAGAAAACAAGAGCTTTGTTTTGTGCTCTTCCCAGCGACATCTATTTTCCTGGATCAAATGGTAAGTAATTCCATTCTGATATCCAGGATGACACAAGGAAAGTCCATAGCAAAATTAGGTCTAAAAGAGCATGAAGACCACATATAAAAATTCTGATGTACGAGTCATTCAGCAATTCAGGTTCACACAAAGTTAAGCATTTAGTATAGATATATTTTAAAATCCATCATGTAGTTTTAGCAAGATTCAGATCCTTACTTTGGAATGCAACCTTGAGCTCACCTACTTTCTTAGGTATCTAAATTAATGTGACTTTCAAGTCAATGCAGATTGGTCTGAGAATGAAACAAAGTCTTCAAAAACTTACTTTAAAAAATAAAAATAAAGACCTAAGTAGTTTCACATTTGCTTAGAAAATGGCTTCCATTATTTCAAAATAAATAAGTACTACTTACCATCGTTCACACAGTTACAAAATCCACACTGATATCGTCTTCCACCCTCAATGAACTGCATGAAGGGGCACATATAAGCCTTGCACCTGTTGCATCGAATAGGTCCCGTTTCACCATGATTTACCACATAAAGGGGTGTCTACGGAGAATTAAGAAAACCACTTAGCTGCAGATTAAACAAGATCACTAAACTACCAAGGCACCAATCAATTTCGAATTGTTGCTGGTTTCGTATTCTTATTTGGAGGTAGCCCTTAAACCACAGTTTCTCAGGCTGGATGTACACAGATATAAAAAAACACTATGAAAATGCTACAAAAAGCCCCACTATAAAATATATATGCAATTTGCCATTGAGCTCCACAGGGTCATCTGGTGTCACATTTTTATAACACATTTGTAACGTTATCATTGCAGCTGTGTAGCTGAGTCCTCAGTTTGGATCGCCTGGGAAACTGTGGTTTGAGAAACCAGGATTTCTTTGCCAAAACCTGCTGCGCAATGAGAGTATGAAAGGGAAATGGTAAAGGAGCACCTGGATCATTCTCAACAAGGATTTTTATGTTAGAGCCAAGCCAGAGCGTTGATTCATAAATACATCTTCTTCACATCCTGACTGTGTGAAGAAAATGGTGTTCTCACTAATTCACAAACCGTGCTTATCTTTTTCCTGTTACTTAACTGAAGCAAGTGAAAGGAAATCTAAGATCACCGCATGCTAACTCTTTACAATGGAGAAGTTCTAGATTACCAATCAAGTTTACTGAAGCATTATGTATAATTACTAGGGAACAATACAGTTAGCTAAGCACGTGCGACTCAAAGTTACCTTATTTTAATGGCAGCATTAAGCACAAATCTCTCCCACTGAAACAAGTGGGATTTAAAAATGCTTAACTTTGGCTGGATCATACCTACTGTAAACAAACATTTAAGCCACTAACCCCACATAATTGTGTAGGATAAGAGTGATAATATATAGTTGGAAGTAAGTTCCATTGATTATAGGGTCTCTTCTAAGAAATGTGCATGGCCCACACAAAATGTTTTGTTTTTTTAATTAATTTGCTTTCTTTTACTGTTGAGAATGCTTTGTCTAATTTATTTTTTCCTAGTTCACACAAGTTTTCAGTCTTCCCAAAAACCTTTTTGCAAAATATGATTGCATGTGTGCTAAATACTATCTCCTCTACCAAAGTGTTAAAACAGAAGAGCTTCCTTTTGTATGTTGTTGGGCTCCAACTCTCATCGGCTCCAGAGAGCATAGCCAAGATCAATAATGATGGGAATTATAGTCCAACATCCAAAGAACATGTTGGCTACCCCTGTTTTAAAATGCTACTTTGATATGACAATTCACCAAGAATGTCACACTACAATGAACATTTCTTCATTTTTGAAAACATAACCTGTTACCAGTAAACCAAATTGAACAATCCAACAAAAAGTATGCTTAACATTTTGCTATTTAACAAGATACATTCTGGGGTGGGAGAAGAAGAATGGCTCTTGAAATGTTTTGATCGTGTAATGGGAATTTAGCAGTAAAACTTCTGCCGGCGAAAGACAAATTTCTGCGCTTTGATATAAAATGTCAAAGAGCAATTTTTCCAGACCAATGCTACAATCCAGATTAGATAGTATATATGGATCTCTCTTTGACGCTGAAAAAACAAGCCTCTTTTAAACTGACGAAAGTTTGCCTTTTCAGCATTGGGAGTCACAAATATTATGTCTCTGAACCATTGCCCAAAGAATTAAGCATTCATGATGGATAGCCTTCATATATTTCAGTGGCAGAATGGAAACAGAAGTTAATAAGGATATAAATAATTTGAAATGAATGGAGCAGAGGTTTGCAACAGCAATATTTAGTAGCCCCCACCCCCAATCTTCCAGAGAAGATTTTATGGGTGCCCAGGGGACTGCAAGCAGGGGAGGGGCAAGCCTTACTGCTTAGCAAGCCTTACTGCTAATTGGTATGACAGATTTGGACAGGGTTAAGTATTTATTTTGTGCTGGATTGTGCCCAACACACAAATAGTTTGGTTAGAGGTGATGAGGGTTGTTTCATTAATTTCCTTATACATGCAAATATGTATTTTTCCCATACATATTTTCTTGTTGGGATACTGCTTTGCAATGGACAATGAACCTCAGTGAACTTGTAAAGGTGAAAAGGGAAACTGTAATAAACACATCATCTTAAAAGTGTCTCCAGAAACCAGAAGGCTCAACATACAAATAAGAATGCTCATAAAAGTCGTTGGTTAAGGTTAGGAACTTGCAGACATATTTTTTTCCTTGCCTGTATCCAATTTATTGCTACAGACAGGTTTAGTAAAAGGAAAACAAATCAGCTTGGTTTTTTATCATCATATTTGGAGTGGGTTGCCCCACTTTCCTTTCTTGCTGTTTCCCTAAAGAGGCAAAATTAGCACTGTGTGTTTTTAAATAGTTTTGTATTCAGTTTCTTCCTTTTTTAGATGTCAGCAGTACTAAATTAGAATACAGGCATTCAAAGGAAACACCCACACTGTCTTTCTATGGCGCAACCAGAGTACAACTAGAAGCAATAGGGGGTTTTTTGTGTGAGTGGGAGTGTTATCATATAATCAGAGCTGCCACAGCATCACCCATTTAAACTAAGTTAAATGTGTAAATACATGCAAGCTGCTCTGCAATAAGATTAAAATGCCACTCATTGCAGTAATTATCTAGTTACCCCCAAAATAGTACCGTTCAACTTTCATGTTTTTAGGAAATCACTTACTCTAGTAATGTCCTATTCATTTTAAATCTACACTCCTCAATGTTAGATTGCCATCATGGTTGTTAGAAGCAATTATTTTGGTTGAGTTTTATGGTTCCTTGAAGTCATCCCCTTCTGGATTTTAAACTAAGGCTTTTTGCTTCAATATTTCCAATGACAACACAAGTAACACAAAATCAACAACCTGTATAAAAACGTTTTCTACGAATTCAGATCTATGGCCAGCAGCTTCTTTTTTGATGATTACATATGAGATTTAAAATTAATTTTAAGCCTACAGTAATAAGGCAACAATTTTGCATGCATGATTGTCATTTCACTCATCCTAGTAAATTGATAACAATGCACACATATCTTATTGAATTGACTAAAATGTGGTACACACATTGTACTCATACTGGGGTGGGGTGGGGTGAGGAGATAATTTCATTCTCCTATGAGAATAAAAGTAATGTGTAGATTTTGGAACACACACTTTTTAATCCACCATACTCTCTGTAGGTGGCACTGTGTACTAGGAGATATTGAGGGCTTGTGCTTATTCTTAAATCTTAAACAACCAGTAAAATTTGTAGTGCCCCCAGAGTAAAGTAGGATACTTTTTTCCTAATCAGATTGGTAAATGCTAGACATGTACTGCCAATTTCTCTCATATTTATATTGTATACAAATGCTCATCCTAGAACAGTTAAAGTGCATTTACAACTGATACTATTTACACAATTTTGTATCTAATTAACATTAAAAACAAGTTATGGTTCCAGACACACCATACATTTAAAGTACATTGCTTCCACCATATAATCCCTCGCAATGCTACAATTTGCAGAAGCCTTCACAAATTACAGTTCCCAGGATTCTCTGGAGGAATGAGGCATATATGGCTCTGGTTAACAATTTGTGTGGCATTGTTCCTACATGTATCATATAAGATGAAGGCCATCAAACTTGGATTCACAGCTTCTTCTGCCTTAGAATTCTGAGGCAAATGGTGGTGACGAGAGGAAATTCTAGGCCGAAAAGGCAAAATAAAAACCAGCAAATTGCCAGGTCTGAATTATATTCACCTGAAATTTCTCAACAAATTCAAATGTGAAATTGAGGGAAGAAACAAGATTTACCCACCCGGGAAGAATGGCAGATGAAGTTGATGGACTACATGGAATTGGCGGAAATGACTGGCAGAATCCGAGACCAGGGAGAAGAGTCGGTGGAAGAAGACTGGAAAAAGTTTAAAGACTATTTACAGAAATACTGTAAAATTAATGAATGTTAGGAAAATGTTGGGATGAAGTTATATGGCTTTAGTAGAAATGTTATGAGGAATCAAGGATAAACAGATTAATAGAGTATTAAAGGGAAAATAAGGTTAGAATGTGTTAAGATAATTATAGGATTAAAAACAGAGGAAGATGGAAAGGAATTGCTGGAAAAATTAATAGAAGTGGAATACAAAAAGGGAGGTGCGAGGAGGTCGCGGAAAGAAGTGAATGAAAGATAAGACATTGAAACTATTTGATGTGTTTTAAATTGTGTTTATTTTGTTTTGTTAGTTTAATGTTAGTGTTTTGTTAGTGTAATGTAGTGTTTTTTGTTTGTTTGTTTTTGTATTGTATTGTATTGTATTGTTTTTATTTTTTGTAGTGTTTAAATTGTTGGAAAAGGTAATAAACATTATTTTTTTAAAAAACAAATGTGAAATTGAGGCTCCTCTAGCAAAAGTATGTAACTTGCCCCTAAGAGCAGCCTTCATATATGAAGACTATAAAGTGGCCAAAGTAACACCAATTTTAAAAAAGAAATCTAGGAGGGATTATAGAAATTACAGTCTAGTTAACTTAATGTCTGGAAAACTGGTGGAAAGTGTTGTTAAAGATAAAATAATGAAGCATATAGAAGAACAAGCCTTGCTAAAGCAAAACCAGCATTACTTCTTCAAGGATAAGTCCTGTCTGACTAAGGTATTTTAGTTCTTTGAAAGTGTTAACAACCATATAGATAGAGGTGAACTTGTTGGCACAGTGTACTTGGACTTTCAAAGAGCTTTGAAAAAAGTACCTCACCAAAGACTCTTGAGTAAGCTTAGCAGTCATAGGATAAAGGGAAAGGTCCTTTAATGGATCAGAAACTGGTTACTTAAGAGGATGCAAAACAAAGGAATAAATGGGTAGTTCTCTCAATGAAGGAATATAGAAAGCGGAGTCCCCAAGGGTTGATATTGAGACCCATGTTTTTTAACGTATTCATAAATGATCCAGGGTTAGGAGTAAGCAGTAAGGTGTCGAGGCTTGCTGGTGATACTAATTTGTTCAGGGCTATTAAAACAGTCACACGGCCTCTAGAGCGAGATGAGCACGCAACCCTAGAGTCGGACACGACTGGCCCGTACAGGCAGGGGTACCTTTACCTTTACCTATTAAAACAGTAGCAGCAGCAGCAATAGCATATTGTGGCAAACTCCCCTTAATTTCACATATACACACAGTGTGGTCTGAACTGGCAGTGGCTGACAAGGAATACTACATTGGGATCAAAGTAGCTAGCTTGATGAAGATGTTGAGCACCCAGTGCTCAAAGCTGTGAGAAAGGCAAATTCCATTAAGAAAAGGAACTGAAGCCACCAACTTGGATGACTAAAAGAAGTTTAGATATATTCACAGAGATAAAGGCTATCAGTGGCTACTAGCCATGATGGCTATTGCTCTGGCTTCTCATTAGAATAATAGAATCATAGAGTTGGAAGAGACCACAAGGGCCATCGAGTCCAACCCCCTGCCAAGCAGGAAACACCATCAGAGCACTCCTGACATATGGTCGTCAAGCCTCTGCTTAAAGACCTCCAAAGAAGGAGACTCCACCACACTCCTTGGCAGCAAATTCCACTGTCGAACAGCTCTTACTGTCAGGAAGTTCTTCCTAATGTTTAGGTGGAATCTTTTTTCTTGTAGTTTGGAACCATTGCTCCGTGTCCGCTTCTCTGGAGCAGCAGAAAATACCAGCTACTAGAAACTGCAGGAGGGGAGAGTACTATTGCGCTTGACTCCTGCTTATGGGCTTCCCATAGGCATGTGTGTGGCCACTGGGAGAACAGGATCCTGAACTAGATGGGCCATTGGACTGATCCAGCAGGCTCTTATGTTCTTAGAATATGGTAGCATTGGTCAGAATGACATCATCATATATGTGACATCATGTGACATTTATAAATTAGATGAAGTGATTCTGGTGAAAACTGCCTTAGTGGTCAAAGATTTTCTTACTGTATGTTGCAACTTAATAATGTGTGCATGCTGTTAAGACAAAGATGACCCCATCCCAAGAACAGCCAACACAAATTTTCCTCACATCCATCATTTGAGGTAAGAAGTAACAGAGGCATGCCTGGGCGGTCAACATGTTCACAGATGTCAAGTGATAATGTCACTTTCTATGTCACCCGCCTAGCATGAAATAAAAAAGGCAAATAAAACCCTTTTACCTTAAATCCACAGAACAAAGCCAAGGGAACCAAGACAACATTGGCCAAATCATGAAACTGAAGATTTATTATCACATTCCATTGTCAAAGACACCATTTTAATTAGGATTGTGGCATCTATAGAATTGGCGCCATAAGCCAGATGTGAGTGACCTTCGGTATTTTTTTTTAAGAAGTTGCACGGCTATGTAATTATGCAAAATTTGTCATTTTTGAAGATCCATGCAACTAAAACCTTCAAAATCATCTGGATCTGGCTGTTTTTAGATAATGGGATGAGACAATACATTGAACCAACAATTGGTTGTACTATGACAGAGCAGGGAATACATGTAATAAAGTCATTAACAATATTCTAGTATTACAACTTTTCTTTAAGTAGATATTGCAAATGCACTGTACAATGCATGATTAACAAATACAAAGTCCATTTTCAAAAAAGAATTAAAACAGGCCAAGTCCTCTGCTTTCTACAATATCTTATATGTGTACATCTTCACAAGACAATGTTTTTATTTTTGTAATTCTGTGTAGTTCTCTCTCTCTCTCTCTCTCTCTCTCTCTCTCTCTCACACACACACACACACACACACACACACTTACAAATGTATGATGTGCTTGGTATTGACAGCAGAGTAGAATACCACAAATTCTAGTGATTGTGGAGTCCAAGGGGAGAGCGCCTGAATTAACAAGACAAAGTACATGCAACTACTTCTCAGCTTTGAAGTGCTGAACTGTTATTTGGATGATAGGCCACACTGTTTATCAAGGGAAGGTCAGTAGTCAGGATTAACCAATGATGGAAGCAGAAACATGAAATGGAATGCACGATGATAATCAAGAAACTGTACTTAGACAACATGTCTCCAAAATGTCAGTGAACAGAAGCAATCAGAATGCAGGAACTGAAAGGAAAGAAATTTAACAAAGCTTGTATGCAGAACTGATGGGTAATTGCTACTTTAATAAGAGAGTTATAGTTTTAACTTTGTATCAGAAGGTCATGACAACAATTTACAGCAAAGTCTCTGCTTCCATACCAAGCATTTGCCTTCCATGGCTTTCACTCAGGGCTGAACTGATGTGGTTGGATTACTGACATTTGCAGCCGTCCATATAGAACTAACAGAATACCATGTATCTGTGATTTTGTACAAACCACTACACAAGGGTTCTGAGAAAATTTGCAAGGAAGTTTCTAATTTCTGCTCCAAGCACCATCACTGTTTGTTTCCCACTGGCAAAAAGGATATTTTCTGTTAACTAAAAGCTTATTCTGTACCCTTCATTTTTTGCATCCATTCAAGGCAGCCCAGCAAAAGAGCCCAATATTAATTTGGTTTTCTTGATGCTTTAAACACATTCAGGAAATAATTCCTATGCCTATAATGGGACATACATGCAGTAAGGCTAACTAATTACACACACCCCAAATTGCTAACTTCAGTTTTCAAAAACAGATGTCTTGTAGAAAAAATATAAGTAAAATATTATCAGAAATTTATAAGATATAACAAAAACTTATCTGTATAAATCTGGGCCTCTCAAAGGTCAGTAGTGTGCCCTCTGAGGTCTGGGCCATAGGCAGCTGCCTAGTTGGTCTAATGATAGCACCACCCCTGCATATATGGTGCCCAAAATAGTATTTTCATATTGAAAGTGGAGTTCATAGATTCAAAATTCTGTTCTATCATATAACAAACTCATACTCTCTTCTCCCATTAAGAAAACAGGATTAGTGACTAGATATACAGGAAAGTGTCTGAGAACAGGAAGCGTTGATCACTTTGCAGATCTAAAGTGTCAACTTTATATTTTATCATAAATAAATCAAAATTAAGAAGCAGAAGCCTATGCAGAGCAGTCAGGACTGGTGAATTATATTCAACATTAACCAGTGGGAAGGAGAGAATCATTTGGGCCTGAATAAAAGCAACAACAGCAACCCAGACAGCTATCTAGTTATTTCCCAGGAAGGCTCCTTCAGTTCCATGGAAATTAATCTTGAAATGAAACATCACCCTCAAAATGCTGAGAAGTAGGGCGTTTTAAATAAAAATGTGCTTATGTAAAGTCAGTTAAGGAGATATTTCCTTTGCACATGTAAACTCCATAAAACTTTGTATGATTCCTTGAAAACCAGTGCCTTAAATCTTCATCCGATTCAGTTTTATAAAATGTGCAAAGTCCCTCAAGGCTTGAAGCAGGGTTTACACTCTTTAATTTATGACTGCTCTTATGATCCATTTTGGCAGCAAAAGAGTGGAACAGAGTTTCCATTTCAGAATATGGACTCGTCCATACTTCTCCTTGTCCTGTGCCTAGAAAGCAGGGATCTAAGTGCTTTTCTGCTTGTCTCTTGCTTCCTAGGCACAGGTCCAAGAGGTTTTGTGTTAGCCACACAGCTTTCCCCTGGAAAATATGCTGTTTACCACTGAATTGGAACCAACAGCAATCCTCAGAAAACCTGACTGCCGTATGTTCCAGTCCAGATGCAAACTGCGGGTTTTCCTGAGGAAAAGTGGTAGGGCAAATGGAGGTGCAGACAAGCACACTAAAATAAAGGACAAAAAAACCCACACAAAAACATTGTCATATAATTGCCAGAGCAAAAAACAAAGAAATGAAAAGCACAGGGCCTGTTCTGTATTTGCTGAGTGGGAAGCAAGACCTTTTGCCAACTTGCTTTCCCCGGGTGCAGAATTGCAATTGCTACCTTTAAGTTAGTTTTGAAGGGTGACACATTGACACTTGGCCATTCAATGAGTCCTTAAATAGAACTGTATAGCTGAACTGAAATACTGCATACACATTTGATGCAGCCAGTGGTGGGGCAGAGCTGTCTTCCTGCCACTGGTGGTGTTTGCAACTTACCAGGATAGGGTGGAGCAGCGGTGAGGTGCCCCCCCCACTTTAGTGGCTAGGTTAGGGAATGTAGAGCAGGTTGCACAGCGGACAGTTCTGTTGTCCAACACCTCACTGCCACTCTGTGCCCCCAGCATCCACTGCCTAATACGACTAGCTCATTCTGCCCAATGGTAAAGCCTGTCCTTGTGACTAAGACCACAGCCCTTACCTACTCATTTTACCCCAAAGAGAGCTAAAACCCAGCCTGCATGCTTTTACTTTCTTTAGATTCACACATGAAACAAGATCTTGACCAGCTCAAAGATAACAGAACCAGGGTTTCCAAAGTGCTATTTAGTTCAGCGCTCAGATGCAAGGCGTTCCAACCATCAATCAACCTAAGCAATTCAGATGAGCCACAGTGTACTAGAAACAGAGAGCAGGTGCACTGCAGAAAGCCCTGGCCCACAAAAATGAAAAAGAACAACAACCACAAAATAAACACTGAGGTTTGTCACTAATATGATCAACTTTCCACCACAAAATTTCCTTCCTGTTGCAAGTTTAGCAGCTCTGTATATGAGCAAAGACAATTTAGTGAAGGTCTGTACACACAACAAGGGAGCCGATGTTTGTCCACAGACAGTTTTTCTGGGTCATGTGGCCAGCATGACTAAGCCGCTTCTGGCGAAACCAGAGCAGCGCTCAGAAACACAGTTTACCTTCCCGCCGGAGCGGTACCTATTTATCTACTTGCACTTTGACGTGCTTTCGAACTGTTAGGTTGGCAGGAGCTGGGACCAAGCAACGGGAGCTCACCCTGTCATGGGGATTCGAACCGCCGACCTTCCAATCAGCAAGCCCTAGGCTCGGTGGTTTAGACCACAGCACCACCTGCATCATCATCATCATCATCATCATCATCATCATCATAGCAGCAACTGCTTCCTCCACCACATCCTGACTCATCCTGGTCCACATATTGGATGAAACTTTTAACTGGAGTCTACATCTAGGAGTTAAACATGTGCAGGTT
This sequence comes from Podarcis erhardii, assembly GCF_964252035.2. Lineage (NCBI taxonomy): Eukaryota > Metazoa > Chordata > Lepidosauria > Squamata > Lacertidae > Podarcis > Podarcis erhardii. Next base: position 52,601,264 of record NC_138512.1, on the reverse strand, counting down.
GAGTCTAGATTCTTACCTCTCAAAGTACATCCAAAGCATAGACATATTTCTGTGACCCATTGCAAAAGAAAACCATGTTTGGTGCAATTCCATGCCACTCACATTCTGCCTCTATCAAGCAATTTCTAGATGAATTTGGAAATAAAAAAAAATAAAAGATGGCAGCAGCTTTCTTTTTAGTTCTGATTCTGCAATCACACAAAATGATTTCTCCATCATCAAGAGAAAAAAAGGGGGTCAGCTTTGAGAAAACCCAGATAGGCAACCCCCTATGTTTTCAAAGAAACCTATGAAAATACAGTGTCTGAAAAACAGACTACAGCCAAGAGTCTTGATTCTCTGCCATCAGTAATCTGAAAGGTCTGGACTACTAAATGCTAATAGGTATGGGAGTAAAGGTCAGAATAGGAGTGGAAAATCCTATGAAATGGGGTGCTTTCAAAGATCACTGCACTGTTCAGACCAGCCTCAGCTACAGAATGCTATGTCTCTTCAAACTCTGGTATTATGCTAGTGAAACCTGCAGTATGTAACAGGTACTGGGGCTTATGACAATTTACACTATGAACCACTTAAGTTCCAAGACCTTCTCTTATTCTATTTACTTCCCACTTTTGAAATTTCATCCTCTATTAGAGAAATCTTACACAAATAATGAAATCTAATCTATAGGAATATATTTATGTTACTTATATGTAATCCACACCCTAAATGTCCCAGGTGGTACACATAATAAACATGAAAACCAATAACAATACCCACTTAACTTTCAACTTACCAGTGTCTCCTGCCAAAGTACATTTTACCAATTGTAATAAGATCACGGGGCGCGGGGGGGGGGAATCATTTGCTAGCAATCCAAGCTCTTTTTAGACATTTTAAACAAACATACATATATTATCTGGAATTGGAATAAGATTTTTTAATTTGTAGAATGTTACCTCTAGCCAAGATAATATTAGTGGCAAGTAACATAAAATGTTAAACAAAGATCATCTGGTTTATCCAGGCTTGGCAAATAGTCATACATCTCCAAAACAAACTTGCAGAACGCCTGGCCTAGCATGATAGCTGCTGGCTTTTATTTTTATAGTCTGTTGCTAAAGCAGTGGTCGGCTAAAAATATATTCTGTCAAACAATGATATCGTATTCTCAAAGAAATACCCTATAAATACCCCTGATAGGTCATCCCTATTGGAGCGAGGAAAACGAAAAGAAATTCTGTTGATGAATATAGAAGGAATCTGTATAGACAAGGTTCTGAAATACAGAACTACAGACAGCAATATAGTTATAAGTGTTTGAGTAGAAATTATTTCTTCAAAGAATTCTTCACACCCAACACATCCTTGTACACCCAAAATTGGATCCATAAGATGGTTGCCACAATCCAATGCTGTTGTTTTTTGTATGGAGTTCTGATAAACATGGAGAGCTATAATGTTTATTTCAGTTGAACCTCAACTTCATTTATTTGAAATGAACAGAACAGCCTGGATCCACAAGTGTTCTGTGTGGACGTCTTTATCTAAATATTCATCAATACATAATTCAATTAAAAAAACCCAACTTTTAGAATTTGTGTGTGAAGAGCCAAGGAATTACAGATCAAAGTCTCTTAATGGTTCACATGTGGAAAATTCATGTACATGGACTATATAGAAAACTGATAGCATCTGAAACAGCTCTTCACACTTGCCAAACCCCTCAGGTTAAAGATCAGTAGTAGATGCTTTTAATCTTCTCTTGTGGTTTGTAAATGAGAAGAGGAGGGAACCCAAGGCTCATGCAGGCTCATTCACGTAGCAGGAAACCATAATTTCATCAAGAAGACTAAACTTAGGAAACTGAGGTTTATTTAAATCAGGTTTCCCCAACATGGTGCCCTCCAGATGTTGTTGGACTACAACCATCATAAGCTACAGTCAACATGACCAGTGGTTAGAGATAAAAACTATGGTTTAGCAAGAACAAGTCAGGATAAAACTGTCCATGTAGCTTCGTTCATGCAGTTTGAAAGTATTCTCCCTATTATATCTAAACATTAAGGCCATAGAATCTTTTTTTAAGTTTTCTATTTTCCTCATCTTTTCTTCCTTCTGACTTTGTTCTCTTATAGACTAAGTAGTTGTTTCATCTTAGTATATTATAAAAAGACACATTGTAATGGGTATGCATTTTTTTATATCTTTGAATAAGTATAAATAAATAAGATCCTGTTAAAGTTCAAAGATGGCTCTCCTTGACAATTGCATCTCAAGACATTTATTGTGATAATAGGTTACGAGAATTCAACAGATCCTCCTTGATGATACCATGAACTTAAAATTTGTAAAACAAGAGGCTCAGTTTCATAGATACTTTCTCCACACAGATTGTTCTTTCCTGTCAAAGGATGATCATTCCCCCAGACCAAGGGTCAATCCCAGCTGAATTCAAAGCCATTGAAAACCTTAACTTGTGCTTTTTCTTTCTTTTTGTAATCTTTAAACTCTTAATAAATATTATTTTTTTAAAAAAGAAAACCTTAACTTGTGAACAAAAACATTTCCTCTCAGAGCTTCAGTTTTATTCTTTTACCTCATTTGATGGAACATTGGCAAATGGTTTGATGATAGCAGCTAACGGAATTTGAGCCTGTTTCGCCAGATCTGAAGATGAAGGAAAGCAGTATGTGGTACATCGAATGAAGCGAGGGCTGGCATTACCTAGGACAATCAAAACAATGAGAAGATTTGATGAAGTAAAAAAAATTAAAATAGCATGTTTAGGGCTAATTAAAAGCAACTTATAATTCTTATAATGAGACAGAAGTTCATCACATAACATTTTAGAGCAGGTAAAGGAGAGATTGCAGGGTGGGAAAGTTTCTCAAAACTGCTTCCTCAACTTTTTCCACCAATACCACTTGTTTTGTGGTCTGAGCTGTAATAACTGCATTCCATGCTCCCTGGCTGATGTTTTAAATCCACAAGTTTCCAGAGTGAGAGCAGGAAGCATTATGGTCACTTGGCCTTGGCTTCAGGCCAAAGCCATGTCATCACTTTGTGTTGCCAGGAAGCCAAATCAGAGAGGGGGCAACGCATCCTGCTCTCTCTGGAAAACTTGTGGATCAAAAAAGGTGTGCAGTCACGGCTGCTGGCAAGTTTGCATCACTTGCATCACCATCAATAACCTTCAGAAACTCACATCTCACAATAAGTATAGAGATTGAAGAAGAAGAGAAGAAGAGTTTGGATTTGATATCCCGCTTTATCACTGCCCGAAGGAGTCTCAAAGCGGCTAACGTTCTCCTTTCCCTTCCTCCCCCACAACAAACACTCTGTGGGGTGAGTGGGGCTGAGAGACTTCAGAGAAGTGTGACTAGCCCAAGGTCACCCAGCAGCTGCATGTGGAGGAGCAGGGAATCGAACCCGGTTCACCAGATTATGAGTCTATCGCTCTTAACCACTACACCAAGCTGGCTCTAAGGCTTAGCACTACTTAAATACAACATCTTGCTCCTTCCACTGAACTCCTTAGTAATTTCTTATAAACCTTTTGATTTTTATTACGTTCTATGAAAAAGAAAATCAGGATTGGTTATGATTTAACAGCTCAAAGCATTGTCAGTTTAATGATCAAACAGTAAACACAACAGTATCATCAAATTCCAGTCAATCCTAAACAAAGAAAATCCCAGTCAATCCTAAACAAAGAACCAACACAAACCCAGTCACTAAAAGTAATTTCAAGCAAAAAGGTTTATACAGCACCCGCCTTACATGCATCCCACTCATGCATGACCGCCTTTACATGTATTAAATACATAAATAGATTGGCCTCCCCTTGTTCGGGGCTGCTGCCCAGACAAGGAAATGTAGCCTTCAATCAACCAGTGGTATGGGGCAAGAGGTGCCTTCTCCCCCCTCCACCACATCTTTTCACCCTCATCCTGATGCCAGTATTGCTGGGTACCCTTCTCACCCCTTGCCCTCTGTGGCCAGCCTCTTCAGCCCTGTGCTCACTGTAGGCAGGCAGGCTCAAAATAGGCCAGCAGTGGCCCCGAGTGATTTCCAGGGTGCGCCCCCCAATCTCTCTTTCCTTCTCACACACCCTCCGTATTACAGTGGGGTGCTCCCCACTTTACAATATGTCACTTATGCACAGAGGGGCCTGGAACGTAACCTTCACATAAGTGGGGGGGCTGCCTGTAGTCAGACGATGCTTAAAGTCAGCCTTGTCAAGGAAGATGAATTCCACAATTGTGACCATTCACCAAGAACCCATTTCTATATACAGTGGTACCTCAGGTTAAGTACTTAATTCGTTCCAGAGGTCCGTTCTTAACCTGAAACTGTTCTTAACCTGAAGCACCACTTGGGGCCTTCTGATGCCACTGCGCCGCTGCGCCGCTGGAGCACGATTTCTGCTCTCATCCTGAAGCAAAGTTCTTAACCTGAGGTACTATTTCTGGGTTAGCGGAGTCTGTAACCTGAAGCGTATGTAACCTGAAGCGTATGTAACCTGAGGTACCACTGTATTGTTGCCCTGTCCACTTGACAAACAGAGGCAACCCGCCAAAATATCTTCCTGGCCAATTTAAAAAGGCATCATAGAAATTAATCATGAACATTCCTATCAAAAGAGAAAGAGAAAGAGAAAGAGAAAGGGGGAGGGAATTCAATTTCTCATAGGAAATGAAGCCAAAAATGGTTTCCTATTTACCTTGATCTTGGATCACACAATCTGTAGTAACTAGAGGAGGAACTTGACCCCGGATGTTGGTAGCATAGATTTGACCTCCCCGGGACACTTTGTCATTTTCGATAACCTGGATCTTATGGATAAAATGTTTAAAATTGTAAGAAATGTGAGCTTTATAGTGGTTCAAGAATAAGGGCTTCTATGTATACAGGACAATTTCTATATCCAGCATTTATGGACATAGATGAGGAACCTTTGGCCCTCCAGGTGTTGCTGAACTAACTCCCATAATCTCTGGCTATTGGTCATGCTTCCTAAGATTGATAGGAGATGGAGTTCAGGAACATCTGGAGGGTAAGTAGTTCCCTGCTTCTGATATAAGAGATAGGAATCCCAGGAGCCACACCCTTGTCTACTGAAATATATTGGGGGTGCTTTGCTCAGAGCTCCACACTTCTCAAGAGATTTGAGGATGTACCGGAACTCTGTGTGTGGACCAAAATTGAAAAACCATACACAATTAAACTTGTTTGGAATGGTAACAGAATGTGCCTTAACTGGATTCTCCCTCAGATTTTGCAGCTTGGTTCTTCTGGAAAGATTTCTGGATCAAAACTTGGAGCGAAAGGATTCAGCTGCATTCCAGAGGAGTGCCTCAGAATTTTTCTAGGAGGAAACTGAATGGGTAAAACTAAAATAACTATTATTTTGTTTTCCTCCTATTTGAGATATTGTGCTATGGTCTCGATTACACTATTTCATCATTTCATCACACCGTTTGCATATTAAAAAATGGGGTGGGGGATATGCATAAGATTGTAGATTATAAACTGATCATGTGGATCCTTTCTGAAACAGACTTTGATCTGCAACAATTTTGTTATTTGTTAAAGTGTCTAAAGACTTCATTGTTCTTTGGAGGAACCTACATTTCTGGGTTTTTACTGAGCCCTTTTCATTTACAGAGGTAAAATATAAATTATTTATGGACATTTGGTTGCTTTATACTGCTAAAATCCATTGAGAAAACATGCAACTTGAACTTGAACCTTAGCCTGAGGAACTGGCTTAGCCACGAAAAGTTTCACATTTCAAAGCTACATCTTTAAGCGCTAGATTAACCACAGTGGAAAGTATCCAACAAAATGCTTCCATTTTGTTGGAAGGATGCTTGTGCAATTGAACTTCTCTTCCCTCTCCTCTCCCTCTCCCTCTGCCCATTCCCACTCCCCTCAAACTCCAGAAGGTTGTAGGAATCCCAGAACCAATTTCAAGGGAGCATGGGCAGAGGAGAGGGAGGGGAACTTCATTTCACAGCCCAAAGTCCTAGAGCTAGCAGAAGCACTTCATTGGATACCAACCAATATTCTGTTATGCCTTACTATAATGTGGAATTGCTTGAAAGCTCCCCATTTTCCCTCTCATGCTGTTGTTTTAGTCACATTTCCTACAAGAAGCTCTTACTCACCGGGCTTGGAATGGAATCAGGATCTAGTTTCTTCTGCTGTGGTCCAGCCAATTGTGCTGGACCTGATTGGAGCCCCCCTGGATAAGACAACTGTGCACCTGCCATTGGAGGACCAAAATTTCCTGGAAAAGAAATAAAATAAAATAAAACAATCAGCCAAATTAAAGTTTTGGGGGGAGGGTGTTGTTTAATATATCCTGCCAGAAGCCTTACTTCCTAAGTGATACTTGTCCAAGTTCTATTTATTGAAGGAGTCTTTTGCTGGCTAGTTCAACACTGCCAGTTTGAAATTTCTACTCCAACCAAGTCCTGTGCATTGTCTTCTTTATATAAATGGAGTACACATATGAACAGGGGCCCAGCAGGAGAGTTTCAGGGGGCCAGATGTAAAAGAGAGAGGGGACGCTGCTTTCACACCTAACACTTTCCACCATCACTGTGTTGAGAATACTTGTTAACTGACCTTGTTGAAGCTCACAGGCAATTGTTGATGCAGCAGTGAGATTAGAGTTGGATGTCAAACTGGACACGCTGCTCTGGATTTTTTTTAAGGACAAACTTAATTCCAACCTATAAATACACAACCCTATTGTGCTGTATTACATTTTCATATTATCCTTCCTCCAAGGAACTCATGGCGGCCCACATGGTTCACCACCGCCCAAGACATCTTCACAATAACCCTCTGAGGTAGGGTTTGGCTGCAAAATTATAGCTGAGCAGGGATTTGAACCTGAGGTCACCTTGGTCTCAGTCTGACACTCAGCCACTACATTAGCTCTCATTGCTATTTTGATATTGTGGATGCTGGATTCTTCGTGTGTATTATTTAGTATAACATATGCAGCCTATCAGCCTTGGGCAATATTATGCCCCAAGCAGGAGCATTTCGGCTGGTCAGAGCCTAGCATTCTCTTCACACTTCTTCCTGTTTCTTTCTAGGCATTATGTTCTAAAGGAAGAAAGAAAAAGGTTTATATGTTCGTATTGGATTCATTTGCTATTTCTGCCCAAGCAGTTGTGTGCTATCAGCTTTTAGCTTCTTCTTCAAACCTGCCCTGGTTAACTATTGGAATAAGCCGCAAGACACAAAAGAACAAACAGGTGTTTGTTATTAATCAAGGACACATTTACATGGCAGAGAAAAATCTCCCTATACAGGGATGCCTCATTCTTTCACAATGATCAAGAAATAGAACTAGCAATACACAGAGAGCTTTGAAAACTTGGCAAGCGATTTTGGTCTAGGATTCCTGCAATGTTCCAAAGTGGTTCAAGGTATAACACTGCCATAGTAACCCCGCAAGCCACAGGGGCAACCTACATGTTACACACAGTTCAATGTAATTTGACCCTAACTTTTCTATCTTAAAAGGAAAGAAAAAAGCCATCACTGGAGAATAGAATTAGGAGTGGAGAAAGAACGGGGGGGGGGGGGATACTTAAGTGCATTCCTGCTTGCAATTTTCCTCTCAAAAATGTTCCTCTCCAATTTGCTCCACAGACATGTGTGGTCAAAAGAGCTGCCGTCAGAAGGTGAAGTTTGGAATTTAATGTTGAAGTGCAGGAAAACTGCACTTAGGGCACTTCCAGGATGCTCACCGCTCATCCTTTCTTCAGTTCCTAATCCAACTGAAGCAACACTTTGGGCACTTCCAGATACCCTGATTGCTGAGCATTCATTCTGATTTGCTTGCAGGGAGGTTAGACGACATTACATCAAAGCAAGCACAGCCCCACACTTTCCATTGTATTTCCCCCATCTCTTTCCTTCTTCCAAAAGTCTGATCTTCTGAGGCATTGGGTTTTTTGCACAAGAACTTCAACTGTGCAACCTGAATTAGAATTGAATCCCACCTGAAAATAGTGGCAAATCATGCTTGTAGTTCCTTCTCTCTCCACTCCCATCCCTCTGGATTCAAAGCACATGTTGCAACCTGGCAATCTTATGTAAACTAGGTAGCTGCACTTACCATACTGGGGAGGAAACCCAGGGCCTGTGGGTTGGCTTGTGAGTTGTGGTGGCAAATTGGTGTTCGGTGGGTTTGAGCCAGGGATCCCCTCCTGTCTGGCCATTGAAGGTGGAGCGCAGTGACCGGTCAAATTATTTGCTGGTGAAGAAGAAATCTGAAGACCAGACGACAAGGCCATTTGATGTGGTCGAGGTGGTGGAGCTTGCAAAGGTGATGGGAGGCCAGAAGGCAAGCAAGGAGGTGTGTTTGGACCTGAACAAGAGTATCACCATTATGCATTCATTTGAAAAAACCCTTTAGAATAATAATCACAGTGGAATGCAGGTATGTCTTAAGACACCTGCTGTTGTAGATCTTTACATTCATTTTAAATGGAATTAAATAATATAAATGATATTCATATCAAACCAATTGCTCTTCTCTAAAATCTTAAAATTGAAACATAATTATAGAAATAACTTTGAATATTAGAAATATTAACTTTAAATATTCACTGTAATACTTTCACAACTAAATCTGTTCTATACTAAAAACAAGTCTTCATTTGGGTGCTTAAATCTTATGAGAACAATGGATTGTGAAGGCTGCAAATGTATCAAGCATCTATTTTACTGCCAGTACAAAGTACAGTATATTGTAAACTGTTTGGCATTTTGTTAAAACAGTTTAAGGAGGAATTTCTCCTCCCCTCTTTTAAAACAGAAACATTTTATTATTGGGACCAATTTATTTGCTGGATCTTATATATGTCCTATATATATATCCTATATATGTCCACCTGGACACTTCAATCTGTGGAACTGGCACTGTTACGGGTGCCACATAATAAACATTGTAATACATTGTAATACATATTGTAAGAAATCCATATTTTAGTGTTGCAGTACCTATTGACATCAGACATGCACCTTTGCTGTATTATTTTTGGTGCTTGGTTTAAACATTTTTGCTTAGGCAAACCTATCCCACCATGTAACAATTACCTGTAGCTCTTTTTGGCTACTGTTGATTTTAATAATTTTTGAATGCTTTTAAATAGTTGGTTTTATTGAGAATTTTACTGCTTTCTTTTATCTTTTTGTAAACTGCTTAACAGGTTTTCTCACAATCAAGTAGTATATAAATTTTGCTAGATAATTTCTTTTAAAAATAGTTGTGTGAAAGGTGAATTATATATGCACTCATGCTGGAGCCTATGATTGTGGTCCAAGGACCCGATCCCCGCAAAGTGGAATGAAAACACAAGGGCATGTGATATAAGGTTAATGGGCAAGAAAAGGCCACAACTTTATTGATTACAACAAGTGAAAAGGTATTGGCTTAGGCAATAAGCCAATCAGAGAGGGGTGAGTCTAAAACAAGGGGGTTTATTCACCAGTAGGTGGAGCCTGTTGATGCTAATCCAACAATAAGCTCTCCCCTGATGTCACCGAGGGTCGTGCCATGGCCTCCTGCCACGCAGACATTGGACAGAATACACGACCGCCGGATTCCTTTAACGGAATACCCAAAAATTGAAGGCGTAGGCGATGGCCACACCTAGCCCTTCGACACCACAACACATTATTCCAATGCCTAACCTACCCACTAATACCACGAAAGTGTGACGATTGCTACGAGGTAGGCGAAAAAACCAAAAAGCCTAATGCCAAATGGAAAAATTCCTACCAGCCCCCCCCGGACAACCAGGATGACCAACCTAAGGTCCATAGCAAGGCCAAAAGAAAATGAGACCCTGAGCTCTAAGGGAGTGGAGGGTGGGTGACTCGCGACGGGACGATGAAGAGTGAGGCCGGGAGGCTGGCGCCGCAGCAATTTAGGCTGCTGTACATGCCCCCTCGAAGGCACCTGGTTGGGTGCCTGCCCGTGGACGTGGGCGTGGGCGCCAGCCAGGTGAGTGGGAGGCAGGGGGCTAACGCCCCCTGCTTGAGGCGGATACCGGCTCCTGCCCACAACCACTCCCCTCTCTTGCAGCAGGAGAGTCTTTCCTTTGAATATACAAGAACCACCAGGAGCTTTCTAATATCAAAGGTTTTTCCATCCCATTCAAAAAAGAGAGCAAATATAAATACATGAGTTGAATTATGCTCTTTGTGGAAATAAATAGAAAAGCCTGACCCATGTGTGCACTGTGGCTTGTATAATATTCAGGGGAACCTCTGGACTGGGGTGTGTTTATGTGAATCTTTGACCTGCCAAGGCATCAAATTTGGCCCATGAGGTCATTATTTAAAAACCACACCCACGTGCAAATCAACTCACATCATTTCTATGTGGGGCAATGTCAGCTGATCGGTGGGGCGGGATAGGAGTATGGCAGCTCCCCTGCTGGGAACTAGTCCATGCAGGATTTAACTGCCACTCAGCAGCTGATATCCTGCTAAGTTTTCCTGTGTGTGGCAGTTCACTTCCATGCTTGATTTGGCCATGCACACATGTTCCCTTGCTGGGGACAAAGGGCAGTGCAGGGTTGTTTGAAAGTCCCTATTGCTTTGTGCTGCATTTTGAAGACCCAACAGTCAGGGCTTCAAAGTGCAGCATCACCTGACATCAAATGACTGACAAGTGAGGGGAAAAATAAGGATCTGGCCACTAGCCAGGAAAAGTTCCCTATCCCTTTTCCAAGAGACCATGTTGGACAATATACTTGAAAAAGGAAACATCTTTTCCAGCTGAAACATACAGTTATTATGTTATTATTATTTTATTTTAGTAAAACAGCCGGTCTACAAAGCTTTTTTTTTTTAAAAAAAAATACATTTTTTAAAGAGCTGCCAGTTTAAAAGCATAAACATGATGTTCAAAGTCATGATCCTTTTATATCCCAGTACTTTGGTTAACATGCTAAAACCTGGAGAACTCCAACAAGATTTAGAACAGTCCCATTAGAATTCAATCTTTCTTATCAAAATCTTCCAGTAGATTTAGACCTCTTGAACTTGTGAGCATTTGTTTTCTCTGGAACCAACCCAAGCTAAAATAAAAATGCATGTGATCTCTCAGAAGCTTTTATGGAAGACTATGTAGTCCTTACCATAATTATTTATTTGCATGTTGCCAAGCTGATTGGCCAGCTGTGCCGAAGAAGGGGGTGGACTGTTTGGATAGGAGGACGGGGATGGATGGCTATACGGGGGGAAGGAAGGTGCAGAAGGTGGAAACCTGAAGAGAAAAAGAAGTGTTACCAAAAAAACACCAAACAGCTGACAATATTATATCCACTCCACAAACAACTTCTAGAATTCAAAGTCTAAACAACATGGTTTGTAAACCTATGGAAGAAAACCCAGGCAAGCCTCAGGATCACAGGATACTCCTCCTTTCCCTCTACTGTACTTCTCCAGAGCAGCCACAAGGAGTTCAGAAATGTTTACTTCAGTCCTTCACTATCCAGTTTTGTGTTTTCCAGACCAGACAAAATGCATAATTAATTATGGTATATTTTCATTTGTAATTATTATTATTATTAAATCACCTTACACACACACACACATTTGAATTTGTTCAGAGATAGAAAACAACACCAACTCAAAAATGATTAACATGCAGACAAACCTAAGCACTAGGGCTTGCATTAATAACCTGTGGTTTTGATAAAATGTAGCATTACTAATTCTTGCCCGGCACATTCAGATGGTAGGGTAGAAGAAACAAAGAGAACTGAAATAGGACTAAACCTCATCTTATGGCTCATGGACCTTCTGCTTTGATCTTTTAAAATCAGGCATGGAGGTCAAAGGCTATTCTCTGCCCATAGAATACACTCCATATTGTAACTGCACTAAACATATGGATCAAATTAGGCTCTGGACTCTAATCTAAACAACTGCTTGATCCAGGAAGAAAGAGTCGGGCTTTTCCCCTTGATTAATCTGATTTATACAGACGTTTCTTAATAAGCATTCCAGTGAACAGCACTAAAAAGTAGTGCTTTATTTGTTTGAAAGGAAGCACTAAGTTCTATCCATAGGGTATGCCACCTACACAAATGTTTAAGGAATGAGAGGACTCTACAGGATGCGCAGTAATGAAGTTAGGATTTGAGTGCAAAGGACTGTGGCCTCATCAACAGCACAAACCAAACTGGCAATAGACCTTAGTGCTCCAGGAATGGGATGCTTTTGGTACACACACACATATCTGGGAGTAAATCTAATGGAACTCAGTGGCACTTCTGAGTAGAAATGTACAATAGTTATTATTTATAATTTATTTTCTCCAAGGAGCTCAAGGAGACATACATAGTTCTTTCCCGCCCCCCATATCATTTAATCCCCACAACAACCCTGTGAGGCAGTCGGAACAAAATAAAAAAAATTCCTTCCAGTAGCACCTTAGAGACCAACTAAGTTTGTTATTGGTATGAGCTTTCATGTTCATGCACACTTCTTCAGATACCATGCATGCACACGAAAGCTCATACCAATAACAAACTTAGTTGGTCTCTAAGGTGCTACTGGAAGGATTTTTTTTATTTTGTTTCAACTATGGCAGACCAACACGGCTACCTACCTGTAACTAGAACCTGTGAGGTAGGTTAGGCTGAAAGGCAGTGACTGGCCCAGGGTCACCCAGTGAGCTTCATGGCTGAGTGTGGATTTGAACCCTGGTACCCCAGGTTCAAATCCACACTCAGCCATGAAGCTCACTGGGTGACCCTGGGCCAGTCACTGCCTTTCAGCCTAACTGCGATGGGGTGAGCTCCCGTTGCTCGGTCCCTGCTCCTGCCAACCTAGCAGTTCGAAAGCATGTCAAAGTGCAAGTAGATAAATAGGTACCACTCCGGTGGGAAGGTAAACGGTGTTTCCGTGTGCTGCTCTGGTCCGCCAGAAGCGGCTTAGTCATGCTGGCCACATGACCCGGAAGCTGTACGCCGGCTCCCTCGGCCAATAAAGCGAGATGAGCACCGCAACCCCAGAGTCGGCCACGACTGAACCTAATAGTCAGGGGTCCCTTTACCTTTACCTCAGATCCTAATCCTAGTCTGACACTAACCACTACACCAAACTGGCTTTGGCTTGCCATGTGTCCATTCAGCATATATCTGGGAATGTAGGATATTGTTATACTCTAGCCCTGTGGAGGCATCCTACTTCTGTGTTTCATCAACATGTGAAGAGGGAGAGCAATGATGCACATGATAGCTCCACTGCCACATCACCGATAATCATTATCATCCATCTGTTGGAGGAACAGCTTCTGCAATGGGAGCCTTTTCTACTCATGTACATTCCACATGCAATGTCAAAACCTATATGGTACAGGGAACCTATGTGAATAGGAAAGATTCCCCAATGCAGAAGTTATCCCTCCAACTCATGGAAAGCAATCAGAATGAAGATGAAAGCTGGAGCTAGAGCTGTCTAATTGCTCTCTCCACACATGTGGGGATTAAACACAGGCGTAAAATGCCCAGAGAGAGAGACTATTCTGTACACTATATACTGTATTTGATGGGAAGAAATAATTGAGATAAGTGCTAGCCACTACCTGAGTTCTGCTAATGGACCCAGAATATTATTTTACTCAGTTTTGGTATGGATTAGTGCTATGACAAAAAAGCTCTGGACAAGTTTAAAATTGCTTTCAATGGTATGTGCACTAGATATTTGAGCAGATAAACAGAAATTCTAAGCATAAATACATTTATTGCTTTGCTTTAAAAAAATAAAAATCACCTCTGTGATTGTTGTGCTGTAGCGCTGGGCCCATTCTGGATATTGGTTTGGTTAAATTGGTGAGCACTAGGAGATGGTGAACCAATGGGAGCAGTGGACCCGAAAGGCACATTAGGTTTCAACATAGCTAAAGTAAAACACAGGCATGAACATAGTGGATAACGATAGAAAATCACTGCATAAATGAGGTGCACATTACCAGCAGTTAAAGCAAAATAAGTATGGAATTCATTTATGGACCTCAAAAAAAGGAAGTCTAAACTGCTCAGGAAGTTATATTATGCTCTAGTATTTACTGTAAATTCTAGATAGCAGATCACTCACAGAATATGCACAGTCTACATAATACCAAGACCAAGCATTTTTCATTGCTCATGGTCTTCCCATTGTAATACCTTATTAAACCAGCAACTTTTCTTTTCACTAATAGTGCAAAATAAATATAAACAAGTACAGTGGTACCTTAGTTGTCGAATGGCTTGGCTCCCAAACAAATCAGCTCCAGAACGCCGCAAACCTGAAAGTGAGCGTTCTGGTTTGTGAACATTTTTCGGGAGCTGAACGTCTGATGTGGCTTCTGCAGCTTCCTATTGTGTGCAGGAAGCTCCTGCAGTCAGTGGCGTAGCGTGGGTTGTCAGCACCCGGGGCAAGGCAAGTGATTTGCGCCCCCTAACCCATGGATTTGCGTCCCCTAACCCGTGGATTTGCCCTAACCCCAGAAGTTGCGCCCGGTGCGGCCGGCCCCCCCTGCACCCCCCACGCTACCCCACTGCCTGCAGTCAATCAGAAGCTGCGCCTTGATTTTCAAATGGTTCCAGGAGTCGAACGGACTCCTGGAACAGATTAAGTTCAACAACCAAGGTACCACTGAACAGTAATGTAATGATATGGATAATGACATAACATGCACTAGCATAGTGGAGACATCAACCTCTATATGCCTTGATGTTACTTTACCTGATTGAGATGCAGAAGAAGATGAGTTTACATCACCATAGTGTCCATACATATGTGAAGAAGCAGGTTGCCCCAAACCAACAGAGAATCCTCCCATTCCTGGCTGGGGCTGAGAATATGGAGGTGTTGCAACATATCCTTGCTGATTCATTTTAGCAGTGATTTATTTCTGATGGAAAACCTGTCATAGAAATTAGAATAAGTAATAAAATCAGCAATACTTCACTGATACATAGTGCAGGTAAAGCACAGAATGAGCTTTATGACCCAAAAGCAATGTTACAAGGCAAGAGGACAGCATCCTACTTATTAGTTCGATGGCATAATGGCTACCAGATTATTTATTTGATCTGGACAAAACGCACAACAAACGTTCTGTTGTAGCAAAGGCACTGATACAAACACTTAAAAAAAAAATCAGCTAGAATAGGTGGATAACATTAATCACAGACTAAACCACTGTTACTTGTTGCAAAAACAACCAGGTTTTGCCCCCAGTGGTTGTCTGGTAGGACGGCCCAATTTCCTGATTTGTAGGAAAAAATAGGTATGACTGCGGATGATTCCAAACATATTTTGACAACCCATATGGTTTTGACACGATAATATTATCTTTAGCACCTGAAAATATTATACAGATGACTTTCCAGACAGATCCAACCACTGGGTAGAAAGGGCCATTGCCTTTCCAGCTCCATGGAAAATGCAAACAGGAAAGCAGATACCAGTAGGCAGTGGTGGATGATGCCCATTGGGGCTGAAAGGACAGAAGACAAGAGAGCCTAAGAGATGGTGGAGCCAAAACCAATGACAGGTGGAGACTCCCCATGACTGGTTGTATGTAAGAAGACAGGTTAGTGGGGCATTACCCCATCCACACTAATGGGCCACCCTCTACTCACAGTAGGCACACCAAGCTTCCCCTACTTTGCACTTTTTGGTATTTCCATTGCACATTCTGAACCAAAAGCTATCCTTTTCACAAGTAAAACAAAATCTAGTGATTGACCTTGCCAGGGGCACTTTATTAAGTGGGTCCAGCCCTGCTTACATTTTGTTGGAATTTGTGACACATGTGCATGGCACACACAGATTTTTCTAAGTATTTGCCCTAAAATGAGGCCAGTTTCCATAGTCACTGAGCACACAGTAGCCGCTGATATTCCTCACTCAGGTCATTTTTCCTGCCTTTGGCACCTTCATTTACACACTGCTGCAAAATCTGTCTTTTCAAACAGTTGCCACCACAAGATGCAAAAGGCATGGTCACATCCATGGCAGTTGCTTCACACAACTAAGTGGTCATCGGTAGGTAACCAACACACACAGAGAGACAGAGTTCAAGAGCCACACACCAACAGTCATGAGATCTGGCCCATAACTGGGAACTGTGGCAGCCAATAATTATTATGTATACTGTGTTTTGACTGGGAGTTGGAGACTAGTTTGTGGTAGTCTCAAACTAGTCTCCAACTCCCAGTCAAAACTAGTCTCAAACTCCCAGTCAAAACACACACAAAAACCAACCATATCAGGAGTTATATAGTCCTGCAAGTGTAATCCAGACCTGTTTTTCCAGTTGTGTAACTCAGGCGGTAACCTCTTGAGGGCTGCAATGGTTTGCCCCTTTACTTTATTTATTGCATTTATTTCCCACCTTTTCTCCCACGAGCCCAAGGCGGTATACACACACTTCCCATCTCCATTTTACCTTCTCAACAACCCTGTGAGGTAGGCTAGGCTGAGAGTGTGTGACTGGCCCAAATTCACCAAGTGGGTTTCATGTCTGAGTGAGGATTTGAACTCTGGTCTCCCAAGTCCTAGTCCAGCACTCTAACCACTACTCACATTGGCTCTTGGTTAAGCCCCACTGAGCATGACAAGGCTTACTTTTGACCGCGTACACAGTGCCTTTAAAGCACATTCGAAGCACATTTGTTCCTTCAAAAGATTCTGGGCACTGAGGATCATCCCTCACAGAGCTACAGTTCCTGGCAACCCTTAACAAACAATGCTAACAAACAATTATTTGAGGGAAAGAAGGTGCTTTAAAGGTATGGTGTGTATACAGCATATTGAGTAAATGCAGATGGGGTCATGCTGGGTGACTCAGTAAACATGACAGAGTACATTACAATGGTGGTTACAGTGACAGAAAGCAGTAATGATGACAAATGTGACCTAATGGTTCAAGCCTATGCAAGTTTACTCAGAAGCAAGTCCCACAGATTTCAATGAGGCTACAGAAGAACTGCAGCCAAAGAAATCACCTGCCCAATAACATCTCCTACTTATGTTTTAGCTCTTCAGAGTGAAACTAGAAGTACAGAGGGGAAATTCCATATAATAAAGTAAGTATGATGACGTGGCATTAGAAAAAACTGTACCAGGGTTGCAATTATCACTTTCAGTCCCTATAACTACAGCCATTATCTACTTCCAACTAATCTGTACATTAGACAAGATAAAAATTAAGGTAGCAAGATCACGCAGGCCTAGCTACCATATTCAATTGCCATTTGTCAGGATTGAGTATCTCTCTGTGTGTGAAATCAACATGGGTGTATTTGGGGTGCACACATCTTGTAATAATTCAATGTGCTCAAAGAGTATATCAACTTTTTTGGAAGAAATATTACCTATATTATATATATGCAGAAACACCACTAGTACAAAGTGTTAGGGTGGAACCGCATTAAAAAATGATTTATATCTGCTCTGCTTTTTAAAAAAACCAAACTCTTCTGTGGATAGTGTGTGTGTGTATATATGCTTATGCTGCTAACTTTCAGGTGTGCATAAGGAAAGGTATCAACAAATCTTTACCAAATTCAATGGAGATAGCTCACTGAATATTAATATAGGATGCACGGCAAGAGTGTTACTTTATGAATGTTATCATTCTGGATTATGAATGCTAATGTGGAGGTCTGGTGTGCAATGTCCACTACTTTTCCCCCTGGTTGAAATATTTGTTTTGTTTTGTCTATACTGAATGTTTCTATTAACTGAACAAATTCCAGTTAAAAAAATTCCCAAGCCTCTCAAGTTTCATGCATATATAAAATTGCAAATCCTTTCCTGGAAACTTTTTAATCTACAAGATTTAGAAAACGAAATAGGAAAGAAAGCACATAGGCACATCAGGTTTCTCCCAGTGCCAGTGTGTTTTCCCTCCTTCTGGTTAGACTGAAACGTGGCAGTCTAAGCCCTGGTCACTTCAGCAAGTTTAGTTAGCAGCCAGTATTAAAGCACCTACACTACATTTTCATTGTCAATATAAAGAATGAAGTTCAGGGCAATTGTTGTAGGACTTGGTAATGCTCTTAGCTTTGATAGTATCTAAAGGAAACAACTTCCTGCACAGTTCAGTAGGAGGGAAAGACAGTGTGCCACGTCAGACTTCCTATGCACAACTAAATAGACTCTAAACTCTTAGAAATACAAACATAGTACTGCTGACTTAGTGGCCTACATCCACTTCCAAACACATTACAGATAACATAGGTGGTTTAATAAACCACACCCTTTCCCCCAAAACAAATACGATACAAAGTACAAGTAAAACCCTATTTTGCAAAGTACATCAGATTTCAGTACAATTAACCCATTCCTCATAATCAGAAAGGGCACACAAAACAGTACTAAAACCATATACCATATTTTTTGCTCTATAAGACTCATTTTTTCCCTCCTAAAAAGTAAGGGGAAATGTGTGTGTGTCTTATGGAGCGAATGCAGGCTGCACAGCTATCCCAGAAGCCAGAACAGCAAGAGGGATTGCTGCTTTCACTGCACAGCGATCCCTCTTGCTGTTCTGGCTTCTGAGATTCAGAATATTTTTTTTCTTGTTTTCCTCCTCCAAAAACTAGGTGCGTCTTATAGAGTGAAAAATACGGTATTTGGTTTTGGCCACTTGAGATAGGAACCTTAGGAAGCTGCTTTATGTGGAGTAGGCCATTGGCTTAGTAATGTCTACACTGACTGGCAGTGGCTCTCCAAGGGTTTCAGACAGGGGACATTCCCTACTGGAGGTGGCAGAGATTGAACTTGGGACCTTCTGCACACAAAGCAGATGCTCCACCATCGAGTTACTGCCCTTCCCTAAAGAGACAGAAGTTCCCTATTCCAAGGTGTCCAAAAACATGTGTCACAAACTCTTTCTACACCTATATAATTTGTTGGGCCAACCGAAAGTACTCTTTGCCATTTCATCTACCTCCAGGATAAAGTTATTAGGGATTCTAGTCCTACCAGTGCGGTTGTATGATTGGACTCAGGCAGACTTCCCAAAGTCATGCTGAAATAGGTGACTGACCGCAAACCATAGAAGGAACTAGTCACGCTTAGGCCAGGTTTAGATATCACAGCTAAATCACCTTGTGATCTGGCCCATACCTGGAGCTTGGATACTTCCATCTTCCTCTCCATGTGCACCCCAGTGACCTCGCCTACTCCTCATTTTCTTCCACATCCAAATCAAGGAAAATATGATTACCGCCAAAAACAGATGATCACAAAACTGTTTTAGAAACCCAGTTCAAGCCATAGTTTTGTGGCAATTCTGGTAGTGTGGTAAACTATAGCTTGCAGTAACTACGGTACTTTGGCTGATTTGGACATCACAGCAAACTGTAAGTACTACCAACCAGGAAGTGAAGGATAGAGTGGGGCTTTGTGAGTCCAAGGCATGGCCCAAATGACAGATCTTTGGTTTAGCAGTCACATCTGACCCATGTCATGATTTTCCACAAACACACTAGGAAGAGCCTTTTTTCATAAGCATATCACACATGTTGTATAGGCTGGAATGGTGAGCAAGGAGGAAGGAAGATCTAAAAATCAACAAAAATGATTAACAAAGGTTATATCAACAAACCACTCAGCCATGAAGCTCACTGGGTGACCTTGGGCCAGTCACCATCTCTTAGTCTAGCCTACCTCACAGGGTTGTTGTGAGGATGAAATGAAAAGGAGAACCACGTGACCACCTTGAGATCCTTGAAAAATTAAGGTGGCAAATAAATGTAATAAGGAATAATAATAAATAATAAATGCTACAACTGTTTGGGATAGCTCCGTAGGTAGAGCATGAGACTCTTTATCTCAGGGTTGTGGGTTCAAGTCCCATGTTGAGCAAAAGATTCTTGCATTGCCCAGGGTTGGACTAGATGACCCTTGTGGTCCCTTCCAACTCTATGATTCTCCTCCTCTTCTTATGCCAGAAGAATTAATCCAAAGGTTATACTAGAAGTAAATCCAAAGGAGATTATTGGGGACAGTGGCGGTTTCTGAAATTCACATCAGTTTCCCATGATCAACAAGTGAGATGTTTTGTAGTTGTGTTGTATTCTACAATGATTGGTGCATGCTGAAGGTGAAGTAGTTGTGCAATCTCTTTCCAGTGCCCCTAGTATTTAAGATGCTTACCAAAAGACTACACAACCCATCATAAAGAGCAACCCAAGATTATAAAAAGGAAGGGAAGAAGCATGCAACTTTTACGGTGATTAGGCTGATTTGCCCAACCCTGATGTGCATGGCAAGAACAGTCTCCCAATATGCCAAGGTGCCAACATCACACTTTTGACTCATCACACACAGAAAATCTTGCGCCCTCCTAAACAGCCCGGATGCATTCTGTCAAAATTCAACACCTATACAATCAACTCTAGAAAAACCACGGAAGCCTTGCAATATTAGGTGCTAGTTAGACAGGTGGTGTGTGTATTTTTTTAAGCACCTTAGCATTGTACTAATGGAGGCAACTTTCTAAAAAAAAAAAGTTAAGCACATTTAAAACTGACCGTAAGGATACAGCAAATCCCTAAACCAAAACCTTCCCAAATCTCAAAGAAGAGCTGAACACTTCTGCAATTTACATCGACTTATGCCAGTCCCTAGAAGACTGGAGGTGCCCCCTTGGTGCTGCTCAGATCCTGCGTCTGGCGACCACCCCCCACAACTGCACCCAACTTGCTGTGGGAGAAGGATAAACTCTCCCCAGTCCCCTCTCGTGCTGGGACACCCCTCTCCTCCTCCCCATAGAACTCCCCCTATGCCAAATCTACAAAATTCGTGGCTCATCCTGGGATCCGTCCAGCCGTTGTGCTGCTCCTTCTTTTGGGATGCTCCCCTCCCTCCTGCTCCCTGGAGGACAGGAGCTCCACTCACTGAGCAAAACATCCAGGATGCGCCCCCCCCCCCATCGCAGGACGCTCGCCTCTCCCTCCCCCACCTGGGCACAGGTGGCCCCCTCACCTGGCCAGTCTCCCGCGCTCCCGTCCGCCCTTCTCGCCGCGCGGAGGCTCCGCGGGTCGCGCCGTTCCAAGCGGGTCCAGCAGGCGCTTGTCAGAGGGAGGGAGAGCGTGGCAGCCGGCTCCAGGCTCCCGCCTCTCCCGCTCGCTCGCTCTCCCCGCCCGGCAGCGCTCAGTGAACTGCCACGTCTAACAGTGCTCGCGGGAGCGCGCGGCGAGGCCCCAGCTGGCCCGGAGGAGAGCGCGCACCGCCGCCGACAAGCGTCAGAGAAGCAGCGCATCCTTGGCGAAAGTGGGAGAAGAGTCGAGCATGCGCGGTGCCTCTGGCGAAGCCTTTTGCCCTGGCGCGCTCTTCCAGTCGTTGCTCCCAAAGAGGAAGGAAGAATTGATGAACGGGGGGAAGGCAGAACTGCTAAAAGGGGAGGATCGGGGTTCTTAAGGAAGCGGGGACGGAATGGAAGAATCGCATAAGCTTCATTCATCATCATCAAACCTTTTATTGGCATCACATACAAACATCCATAACATAACAGTACAGAGTTACCGCTTCCCCCGTGGCACAAAACATTTACCAAAAAAAAAAAAAAAAAAAAAAGGAGAGGCAGAGCAGACTATTGTCACAGTAAGCTTTATTAGAAAGCTTTCCTTGAGGGACAATACATGCCTGAAGGGTAGCACAGCAGCAGCTATTATTATTGAAACAAAATAAAAAAAAATTCCTTCCAGTAGCACCTTAGAGACCAACTAAGTTTGTTCTGGGTATGAGCTTTCATGTGCATGCACACTTCTTCAGATAGCATGCATGCACACGAAAGCTCATACCAATTACAAACTTAGTTGGTGCTACTGGAAGGAATTTGTTGTTGTTGTTTCAACTACGGCAGACCAACACATGCAACTATTATTATTATTATTATTCCCCACCCATGTGGCTGGGTTGCCTCAGCCAAAAATAAGAGAAGCTCATGGCTTCTCAAAGATTACTGTTGTCACCACTGTCTGCTGTTGTGACTTTTAACAGTGCTTGTTTTGCATGCATTTGTCACTCCACCTATAGAGAAAGTTTGCAGCATTCAGGACGTTTTAGTTCAGAGAAGAGGTGGCACAACAGAAGTTTATAAAATTATGCATGGAGAAAGTGGATAGGGATCACTCTCTAATGCTAGTACTTGTGGGCATCCAATGAAGGTGAATTCTTGGAGGATTCAGAACACAGAAAGAGGAAGTACTTTTTTTACATAGCTTGAACTATGGAACTTGTTCCCACAGGAGGCAGTGATGTCCACCAAGTGGATGGCTTCAAAAGAGGGTTGGACAAATTCATGGAGGAGAGAGCTATGGATGGCTGCTTGCCATGATGGCTATGATCTGCCAGCCATAGCTGGAGGAAGCAATGCTACTGAATACCAGTTGCTGGGAACCACAGGAGGGAGAATACTTTCCCCTCAAATCCTGCTTGTTAGCCTCCCATTATGGGGCTGATGGGAGTTGTAGTTCAAAACATCTGGAGGGCAGCAGGCACATGAAGGCTGGGCTATCTTGTCATGCATCCCCTTTCTTGCACTGGCTAAATAAATAAATATGCAGTTGCTGATTCCTCATCTCTGGAAATACTGTTAACCAGGTGTGTCTGCATCCTGAAGTAAAACATACAGGTTCTTTGATAGGCGAGAAAGAGAGCTAAAGGGAAAGTAGAAAATCCATAGTTATTTTACTTAACAAACTTTGCATACTACTTGATTGTAAATAGAACCTATAAACTGTTTTTAAAAAAGCAAACACTTTGTCCGGACTTACCTCAGCCTTAGTTGAGCCATTTTTGAGATGGAGGATTTACACTGATGTCTCACTGGCTGAGCCAGAATGGGGAACTTCAGCTCAGGTGGAGATCTGCCTATATCCCCTTCATTCTGTCTGATATCATGTTTGGATTTCTCTCTCTAATCGTAGCAGTATATATTATCACCATCCTCACCACCCCATTATTTGCACACTGCTTGTCCACAGACAACATATCGTCAAAGCAGCAAACAATTAGAACACACAAAACCAACAATTACAGGAGTAATTTCATAACAACAGCAATACAGTATATAACAAATGTAACAGCGAACAATCCCCACCCCACAACTTTTCAGTACTATAAATATAGCAACATTACGCCTCCAGGCAGTAGCAAAACAATTGAGTTTAAAGATTTTGTCCTTGATGTTTCTGTTACTGCTGCTTTGCTTGCTACAAATTAGCCAAGAATCAAGTTAGTCTGATCAAATACTGTATCTAGGCCTCAGCTTCCACAAAGTATCACTACCCCATTCACTTTGCCATTCAGGCAGCTGCTGAAGTCATGCTGTAACTCAGTGTTCCCCAACCTTGGGCCTCCAGCTGTTTTTGGACTACAACTCCCATCATCCCTCGCTTGCAAGACCAGTGATCAAGGATAATGGGAATTGTAGTCCAAAAACAGCTGGAGGCCCAAGGTTGGGGAACACTGCTGTAACTCACAGTCCCTCTCCTACTGAATCTTCTTACAGGGAACCTTTCACCTTCCAGATGTTGTTGAACTACGGCTCCCATCTGCCCTAGTAAGCATGGCCAAGCCTGATGGGAGTTGTAGTTCATCAACATCTGGAAGGCCAAAGGTTCCCACACCCATTATAAGGTTTCCAAACGCAAGGAGTGTGCAGCTGGAAACAATTTTCCCATCGTGGTATATATTTGATGATATAAATTTATAATCACAGTAATTAAGTTATTTAACAAAAATGTTGAAGATCCATGAAGGTTAAGCTGAACGCTTGCTTTGCAAAACCATTACAAAATTATGCCATGTAAACAGTGATTTAATAGGCACCAATTTCCAACAGGTTCATAGTCTGCTTTGGAAAGCTTTCTATCTGTACAGACAGAATGTTTTAAATTCTCTTCTGGCTATTCTGGATTACATATTTTACTCTTTTCTTCTTTTGTAGCTAAGCACAACTGTCAAGCCGATATGCTAGTTTACGGGAGATAACATAAAAGAAAAGTGACACGGTCTGCTGATAATACCACATCTGTTAAGGTTTTGTCCTACAGTTATTCCCAATTGACAACACAGAAGAGGAATGCAAGCTATTTAAGTAATTGCTCTAAGGATTAAAGGTGTGTTCCACAGGTGTTCCACATGTGAAGCTGAATTAGGGGAGTTGTTTCATGTTGTGGGGGGAAGGGGGAGAGATTTTAGTGAGGGAAGGAAAGATGCGTACCAAGGTTCCGAGGCCTGTTCTTTGATATAAGAAGTTCATTTTAAGAGCATTTTTGTGGTTATGTTTTATACTCCACAATATCCACAGATTTAGGAGGTAAAGTCACATGTGATTTGAAATGCAGGTATGTGGGCAAGACTGCCCCTTAATGCTGCAACTGAGCTAAATTTCAGAAGAACCAGTTTAAAACACACACACACATGCAGAGAGAGAGAGAGAGAGAGAGAGAGAGAGAGAGAGAATATCATAGAACTGTAGAGTTGGAAGAGACCACGAGGGTCATCTAGTCCAACCCCCTGTAATGCAGGAATCTTTTGCCCAACATGGGACTCAAACCCAGGCCCCTGAGATTAAGAGCGTCCTGCTCCACCAACTGAGCTATCCCAGGTCAGGGTAAAGAGGCATTGTTGTTGTTTAGTCATTGAGTTGTGTCCGCCTCTTCATGACCCCATGGACCAGAGCACGCCAGGCACTCCTGTCTTCCACTGCCTCCCACAGTTTGGTAAAACTCATGCTGGTAGCTTCAAGAACACTGTCCAACCACCTCGTCCTCTGTCATCCCCTTCTCCTTGTGCCCTCCATCTTTCCCAACATCGGGGTCTTTTCCAGGGAGTCCTCTCTTCTCATGAGGTGGCCAAAGTATTGGAGCCTCAGCTTTAGGATCTGTCCTTCCAGTGAGCATTCAGGGCTCATTTCCTTAAGAATGGAAAGAGGCATATCTTCAACCTCTTATTATTTACATTTATTACTTGCCTTCCACCAGCTGGTCCCAGGGTGGCTTATAACCATTTCAAATTAAGAATCAAAAACAGTTAAAACAGATTACAATCACAAAAATAGGGGAAGTCCTCAAAACACACATCTCAGGTTTCAAAGGCCAGGGTAAAGAAGTGAGTCTTCAACATTTGCTAAAAGCGGTATAATTTAAAAGCTAGATGGGGAGGGAATTCCACAACTCATGACAAAAAAACTATACAATGAAGGTGTCAGATGCACTTCCATGGTGGTGGGGAATGAACAGTGGCAGAACCACCTTTTTACAGTGTGCCACCAAATGCCCATAAAGTGCATGTGAGAGACAAATATGTGACACTAAGCAGAGAAAAAGCTGGCAAGAAGCAGACACAAGATCTTCTGCCACTTATGACTCCCCCCCCCAATCCTCAACCCCCCGACTTCTCTCAGCCCAGGGCCAACGCTACCAAGCAGCACTCTGGAAGGGACAGCAGATTTGGCTGGGGGGGGGGGCTTTACCTGCTCCTCTATCTCCTGTTTGCTTGCTCACAGTGGTGATGCATCCTCCTTCACATGGCAGCCACACACACACACACACACTGTGTGTGTGCATTGACCTCTGCTTTTGCACAATCAGAAACTGTCACCAGACTATAATGGGACTCCAGGACAAGGAATGGCAGCCTCTGGGGTCTTTGCATGCCAGGTAGGAATGGATCAGCTGCAGTTTCCAAGCAGCCTTTCTGTTCTCCACTGTGAGGGGCAGCACCGTTTTGTTATAGCTCCCACCCCTCCTGCTCTGACTAGTTAGCCAAGGAGTGTGTGCCTTGAGAGAGTCACAAAAAAGGCCAATTCTTATTTAATATATCGACCAGAAATCCACTCATGCAATGAGTTAACCAGCTTTCTTGTGTCTCATTCAGCACAGATCCCGGCTCAGATCTCATAAGCCTAAATTGCAGGCCAAGACTGCAGCCAAAATTAATTGCAGATACTTGCCTCAAACTTCAGTTTCTCAGAGCACATGACAAGATTCGGAAAACAAACTCAAGTGTGTGGATAAAGGGCCTGAATCATAATCAAAACAAAAAGCATCACACATTATAAATTTTAAAGAGATTTTGTGATGTGTGTGTTTTTAAAAGCAATTCAGTTTATCTTTGAAGAGTCAGTTTATGACTTTAAACTCTAGAAAGTTGAAACAGTCATTGAAACAGTCCCTCACAGGTCTCTGGATGGATGATTATGACACATAGAATCATAGAGTTGGAAGAGACCCAGAGGATTATCTAGCCAAGAGTAGGGATCTTCAGACTTGGGGTTCAAATATGGACCTCCAACCTCCTTTGTTTGGCCCTCTGGGTTCTCCCAGTGGCCTTGCTGCATGTCCTCAGGTGCTTCCACCTGGCTGAAATGTGTCCTTGAACTGTGAAAAAGTAATGCCTCTTGTTTGGGTGCATAAAAACCTCTAGACTTGTGCATGGCTGGCTGCTGGAATATAACACTGTGTACAAAGGTAAGATCTACATCAATTAGTCTCCTCACTTTTTGCTTCTGGCCCTTCCCACGACTAGCAAGTACCTCCTGGAAAGTTGATCATTGGGGAATGAGGCCTTCAGACTGAAAAAAGTTTCCCATTCTGGTATAAAAGGTAAAAAGCAGCAGAATTTTGTTTCTTGAGAATCTTAATCTGTGTTTCTTAACTGGTAGAAGAGCCTCTTTTCTATTGCACAAGTCACTGAAATACTGTATTTCCTCAGTAATTTGTTTAACATACATTTTGATCTCTGTTTTAGCTTTTACAGTAAGACAGCTGTTGATGCTTTTGCAATGAAGCATTTTCCAATTTATGTACAGTAATGCATAAATCCCAAAAGAATCCTGCAAAGAATGTGGAAAGAGATAAAGATAGCATTAAAAGCAAGATATACCAATAAATAAAAAAATTAGATAGTCATATATGGTAACTGGAATTATGGATGCTCAATAAGAAGTAATTCGTACAGATAATAAGGCTATGAGAACTACTTTTTAAACCCCTCTTGTGGGACTCACATTCTTAGAATGAATATTTCTCTGCAAGTTGTGTCCTTATGTGACAAATGGCCTCACATTTTGATGAAGTGCATGGGTGTGATTCACCAATCTCCATGCTGAATCTCAGAAATCCCTGTGTTGGGGTCACTAGGCATGGATTTAGTAATTTGGAAAAGAAATGGGAGTGTGCTGTGTAGCCTGGAATTGCCATCTGTTAAAACTCACTTTTTATACTAACCAGACAATGGTTTGGATCCAGAATGAATTAATTGCATAGTTCCCTTTTGAAATAAATGAAATTTTAGTCATGACTAATTTTACCCATTGATTTTGATCAGAATTAAGATAAATTAACTTAGTCTGGATGAAAGGCAATGTCATCACTAGTCTAGTCTAGAATTGTCTGTGTTGCCCTCTTATTCCCCCAGTCCCAAGATATAGTTTGTAGCTGCCACCCTCCCCACCAAAAAAATATGCAATTGTAGGCACAAGCCTGTCCAATGTAAAACGGTGAATTTGTGTTGATGCTTTAAAGTGCTTCTGTGCATTTAATTAGAAGTTTCCTTTCTGGAAGGCATAGCGTTCTCTTTTTCTTATTGCCTCCTCCAGCACAGCTAGCATTTCTAATAAGTAACTGCTGAATTTCCCCTTAAGGTTCCCATTTTCTTGTTCCTCACAGTGTTAAACTACTGGTTTCATTTCACTTTGCCTTTTTTCTTATCTTTATAGTAAAACAGCACAATTTCACATTGATTCTATTTTACATTAGCTACTAAGTATTAACACACTATGTGTTAATACTCAGTAGTGGTGCCCACTCAAGCATATGAGTGATTATATAACCTTTAGGAGACATCTGAAGGCAGCCCTGTATAGGGAAGCTTTTTAAGGTTTAATGTTTTACTATGTTTTAATATATTGTGTCAACTGCCCAGAGTGGCTGGGGAAACCCAGTCAGATGGACGGGGTACAAAGAATAAAATTATTATTATTATTATTATTATTATTATTATTATTATTATTATTATTAAGACTGTAAAATTTCCTCCCTTTGCCTTATTTTTATAGTAAAATAGTACTTTCCCACAAAAAATATTTTTAAAAAGTGAAAAGAAATCAGTAATTAACGCACACTCCTCCTGGCAGGAGTTGGTTAATAACAGGACAATTAAGGAACAATTCATCAGTAGTAAGGAGTAGTTTATCAGAAAAGCAATGCTTAAGCAGCCATATAGGGCCCCAGTGCATAAGGAAACCCAGAAGCAGCCATAGCACTCCTTCTTTCACAAACATAAGCCCTATTCAGACATTGTCATACCTTCCAACATTCCTCAGGATTTTTTTCACTCTCCCCAACTAAACCTCTTTGACCCATCATCGTTTTGTCGCATCCCCGCCCCCCCCAACCGGAGCATTTCCTATCAGGAGGAGGGTGAGTGCCACAAATGAGACACAGCACACATGCTCTACACTGTCCTGAGAAAACCCCTTAACCCTGATTTAAATTTATTTTATTATTTAGTAGATTTACGAAAAGAGAAAACACACACAGCAATTAATACATTTTAGAAAGTGGCAAGATTAGACACAGACGCACAAAGTATTTTTTTTTTATAAAAAAAAAAATCAAGACTCCTTGCACTCCAATCTCCCTTTCTTCCTACTTGCATCAGCAACTCATTTTGCTAAAGGACCACTTTGATAACAGGCCAATACAGTGGTACCTCGAGTTACAAATGCCTCAGGTTACAAACATTTTAGGTTAAAAACTCCAGTAACCTGGAAGAGTAACATCGAGTTGAGAACTTTGCCCCAGGATGAGAACGGAAACCATGTGCTGGAGCGCTTAGCAAAAGCACCCTTCTAGTTAAGAACAGTTTCAGGTTAAGAACGGACCTCTGGAACCAAGTACGGTAAGTTCGTAACTAGAGGTACCACTGTACATGGTCAGATAGTCATCCGTCAAATCCTGCTCCTGTAAATGCCATTTCACTACATCCCTTTGTAGGCCCAGTTTCTGTTACAGTCCTAGGTATCCCCTGAGTCTGATACACTTGCACAAAAGGATAGGTGTTTAAATCTTACAATTGCCTTCAAAACATGAGAATTTTAAAATAATGCATTTGAGATATTGTTTCTGTCTGGGCTCTGAGGATTTGTGTGGGTCACCATGGCTTATGCATGAAACTTATTCAGTGCATGAAACTGACTGAGGCGACACTTCCCCTGTCTGTGCTCATCTTGCCCTTAGATCCCCTGAACACCCACCAAGGTTACATATTAGCATGACACCTTTGTGTGTGGGATTTCCCGTCCCTCCCTTCCACTGTGAGATCCTCCTCCCAATTGGTTCATCACCACCTCTTCTGAAACCTTGATGTCACATGCCAAGCAAACCCAGTGTTTATGACCTGCCTGTTTGGAGAGCATTCATCACGGAGCAAAATGCATTTGGTACCCTTCTTCGGTAGGAGAAAATCCATTATGGCAACCTTAAATGTTTTCTGGTTAGAAATCCTGTAAAGTCTTTAATGGAGAGAGAAGGCCACATGTGCTAAAACCTTCGGAAGACTAGGGTGCTGCTTAATCATTGCAATAACCCCATGAATGTGAATAGCATTGTTGCTAATCCATTCTCAGTGGGACATTTCAATATAGTGTATATAAGAGAAGAGGGCAGTGGGGGTGAACCCATCTCTTCCCAATATATATACACACTTTGTTTGGATTAGGAGAATACAAAACGTGCTGCAATTGTAACTTAACAAGTCTGG
Source organism: Podarcis erhardii (assembly GCF_964252035.2). Lineage (NCBI taxonomy): Eukaryota > Metazoa > Chordata > Lepidosauria > Squamata > Lacertidae > Podarcis > Podarcis erhardii. Next base: position 52,571,450 of record NC_138512.1, on the reverse strand, counting down.
TAACATTTACAAAAGTAAACTCTCTGTCTGGGGGAGATTTACAAGTCCTCGTCTCTGCTGTTTTGATTTAGTTGTCATGGGCAATTGCTCTTGGGTTTAAATATAGCCTTTTCTGCCTCATGGTCAAATAGTCCCTTTCGTTTGTGCTTCCTTGACATCATTTTGCTTTGCCATGAAGGTGGGCTGAGCAGAGCCAACTGACGAAAGAGTGGGCTGTTCCCTTGATCCGGGAAAACTCCCTCGCTCTCAGTCAATGACTTTGCTACAAAGTGCAGTGTGCAGGCAGTGTCAGCAGGAGCGAGCTTGCGCCTCTTTCTCTCTCTCCCTTTCTAACACCAAACGGGAAAGCAAGCTTCAAGTTCAGTGAACATCCACAGCATCTAGGATTTCTCTCTCTTTCCCCCCACCTCAAATTACTTCTGCAAATGAATACTGCCTAACCTCCCCAAGGAAAGAAAAATGGGCACTGGGGATTATATCTGCATCACCATGACTGGAGGAGCACCCTGGGGCTTTAGACTTCAAGGTGGCAAGGAAGAAAAGCAGCCTTTGCAGATTGCCAAGGTAGGACATTGAGAATGTCTTTATCAGTGTTTTGTGAAAAGGAAAGTATCTGCAGGATGTTTTGTTTCCTTGGGAGAGGGGTTAGTATGTCTAGTTGAGAAATCCTGATGAAGGTTATATTCCAGCTCCAGATTTAGATTTGGGTTAATGGAATTCTCAAGTGTATTCTTAAGCAGTTGAGTTTAATTTTAAAAAGCTAACATTTCTGAAAGATTCTTATGTTGATCAAAGTACAAAGGTTTCCCCCTGCCTTGTACAAAAATACTCAAGTCCTATGAGATGCTGATTTCTTTTAGCTCCTGTTGAACTTGTTGAATGGTGTTGAAAGAACTCTGTACAATTAGGACTCTGGGACTTCAACTAGCAAGCCCTCCTTTGATGAGAGATTTGTGACACTTTCCTTCTAGTCTTCTTGGCAAAGGAACGAATGTATGGGTGCGAGAGAGAAAATGTGGTTACCGTTTTGAGGAATCTTGGAAAGCATGTTGATGAAACTGTTGCTTAATATTTATCAGCCTCACACCAGCTTGAATTGCTTTTATGAGATGCTGCTTATGTCCTGATGTATCTATAATAATTTGTAGGAGATTTGTGATCTGCATTATGGATCATATGAGAAGTTACTCTGAAATCTTCTGCATTTTCAGGAGTTTTGTATGGGGGTGGGAATCATGTTTTAGAACTCTTTTAAAAAAAGAATCTGAGAATTAATTAGGGTGCCATTTTATTGTGTTTGGGGAGCAACTTGTGTTTACCATTGAATATGACACTTCTATGTCCATAATGCTTGAGAGAGTAAGTTTTAGGTTTAATTTTGGATTACTTACTATAAATCAGAACATCTTAACTTGAAGAAATAGGTAGGCTGAGGCAGCCCTACCCTATGCATATTTACTTAGAAGGAAATGACAGTGCTATCTAAACTAATTTTGGAGCAAGTTGAGTGAATTCAGTGAGACAAATATTTTGCATTAATTCACTTAGGATCAAGCATTATTTAATTCAATCAAATTCACTTCTGAGTAAACATGCATAAGATCATGTTTCAATAAGGAAAAGAGATTGAGGAACTTTCATTGTCTCCTAGTTCTTCAAAACAGGTAACTAAGAATATGATGCCTGTTTAAAATGGATGCGATGCTCAAGTCAACTTTGTTCAGCCCTGTTAGGCCAGTTTGTTTTTTCAAATAGTTAAGCAAGATAACTTGGAAGTATAAGATTACAAATATGTTTTAAAAGTTATCCTGTGTTTGTAAAAGAACATTGCCTCATTCTATATGAAAAAAGACACTAGCTTTTTTTCTAGGCAGTTCATATGTACAAATATCATATGCATGTATCATGATATTTGATTATTAAACATTCTGGAAACTCTCTTTTTGAGAGAGAAAAGCTTCCCATGTTTCGAATGTAGCTGTTGCTTTGCAAGAGATAGCAGAATCCTGCCACCTAGTGAAACTTTTGTGAGAGAAAGCAATAGAAACTATTTAACTAAAATAGATTGTGGTGGGGGACCACAGTCTAAAAGTGAAACAAGAGTCTATGCAACGGGATAATCAGATCTGAGGGATAAGAAACAAAGATATTGCATCCTTGGGACTTCATTATGAGGTAGGCAGTTGCATACATTCAATTTTATCCAATGCAAGCATAACTGGTAATTTTGTGTTCTATTATTCCTATCACTAGGGATGTAACAATTGCCATTCTGGATCAAACCATTATCCATTTAGACCAGCATTTATTTTCTGATAGCAGCCTTGTGGGAACTCACAAGGTAGCCACTCTCTGTTCTTTCCCTTTGCTTTCTGGATTTTGGAGGCAATATTGCTTCTTTACATGGACGTGTTTCTTAGTGAGCACACCTAATAGTCTTTTCAAGGACGATTCTTCATATGTACACCAAATCCCCAAAAATAAAATATTTAAATAGAAATCTAAGCTAATGTCTTAGATGACCACAAATTGTGGCAGTGAATTCCATAGAATCATGTACCTATTGCATGAAAAAGTGTTTCAAAAGTATATTTGGAGAAAACACTCTGAAATGAATGGGAGGCTACTCAGCTACTGTACTTGGTGGTATCATTTCATTGAAAACGGTGGAATGAACAGTTGAGTGAAATAAACTATAGCACACTAAAGCTTAGACCATAATAAACGTCTTAGTCTTCAAGGTGCATTCAGTTTTGGATTGGGCTCAAACTAGTGTTGATTGAGAAATAAGATGCATTTCACATTCACAGGTGAGTTTAGCAAATCTGCACTTTCTGAAACACTAAGCAAACTGAAACACAACCATCCCTCGAAAGTTACGATTTCCCCAATTTGGCAATCTCTAGCCAAGAAAATGTACAAAAATGTGAAAATAACATGCAGAAATGCAAAGCATTATGGAAAATTGCTTGCAAAACTGCATATTTGTTAAAAAACCGCATACAAGTGTATTTACTAGGAGAAATCCACACTAAAATACTGAAGAATTTAAATAAGATTTTTTTAAAATTTAAGATTGGGAAAATGAAAAAAAAAGAGAGAACAGAAAACTGATAGGTTCATCCACTCTAGTCCAAAATGGCTGCTGATCTGAAGGCACTGAGATCTAGCAGAGGCTCCTCACTGGAAGAAGGGAGTAGGGAGGTGCTTCTTGCTAATGTGAGCCAGTGGAGTATGGTGGTTAAGGCTTTGGACTAGGACCTCTTCAACTCCCCACTTGCCCATGAAGCTCACTGGGTGACCTTGGGCCAGTCACTGCTTCTCATCTCATCCTAACCTACTTCACAGGATTGTTGCGGGGATCAAATGTGGTGGGGCAGAACCGTGTATTCCACCTTGAGTTCCTTAGATTTAAAAGTTTGTTATAAACACAGTAAATAAATTGCAATCTCCCCTTCCCTCTGCAGAGTCCCAGAGCTGCTCTAGAGCATCTCCCAGCCCTCTGGAAATTTTTTTCCAGAGGGGTGCAGAGGGAAGAAGAAATTGACACACACAAAAAAGAGCCTCCAGTAAAAGATAACTCCACCAAAAGCGCAACTCTGGATCCAACCCTTTGTCATTTTTGGCTTCATGCAAATGAAGAAATAAAAGCAAGAAAAAAGGGAGAATAGGCCCGTGATAGAATATTAGAATCTCCTCAAGCGATTCCCAGCTCCACTCCAGTTCAGTGCTTCAGTTTGCTGTCCCCTTGCTGTCAACTGATCTAAACACTTTTTGGCCTGACTGTAATATAAAACAAATGAGATGAAATGCTTTTAATTTCTTGTTTAAAAAATAGCAAGCTTGGGAAAAGGGGGCTTGTTTGAAGCAACCCTCTCACACACAAAAATCCATGATAGTCATGGGACTCTCTTGGGTTCTAATCTTTCCCAGCATACTATTTGCCTATGAGGGAGAGGGAAGACTGCCAGACTTCCAGTATGTTCTGATATCGAGATTTCCCAAGAGAACTAGTGACTCAGCAAACCTTCTAAGTATCCTGTTCTAACATCTAGGCTGTTGTATGGAATTATAGGGTCCCAGGCATGCCCGGCACTGAAAACTTCTTGAAGTGCTTCAATCTGTTTTTCTCTACCCTCTTCTGACCTTCTGGATATATGCACACTGGGATAAGGACCCAAGCATTTGATTTAGACCAGGGTTTGGGAAGCTGTGCCCTTTCAAATGTTGATCCCATCCCAGCCATCATGGATAATGGTCAGAACCTGATAGACCATTAAACTGATAGACCCACATGATCCAACCCACCCTCGTGACTAGAATATACATGTGCCCTCCTGTGATGAGGTTAAATCATGGGAAAGTGGCTTCCACTCAGGCGGTAGTATGTATGCAAAGGAGGCAAGAGTGTAGCAAAGTTCTAACTCACAGGTCTAAATAATATTCCCCAGGGTTGTACCTACTCTGAAGGTCTTTAAAAGTTTATTTGAAGAAATTACAAGCCATGTAAGAATAAAAGATAAATAAATGAAAGAGCAGTTTTATATGAACAATAGTGTTCCTATGACAGTTTGTGCATATCATATTGAGGGTTTTTTGTTTTTTTTGACAGCCATTATCTAATCTCTGTGTTACCCTTAACAATGAGCAGTTTTTCTTCTTCTCATGTAAACTCATCTGTCTTTTGGGCATTGTACCAAATAAGCAATCATACTAATGCAATGCTAGTTAACTGTGCGGCAGCCAATGGAAATATATTTGTATCCAAACAGACATGTGAGAGTGTGAAGAAATAAAATAAAGGCTATATAAACTTTTAAAAAGGTGCACATAGCAATCAAAGATAGAGTCTTAATAGGGCCAAATCTATTCAATGTGTGTAGTAAATATACCTAGTTAGGAACAGGACTAGAGTTGAAATAGCCAGGAAGCTCACTGAGTGACCTTTGACCAGGCCTCCTCTCACACCCTAACTTTCCTCTCAGGCTTGTTATGAGAGCTGTCCAAACTGAGTCATAGTGTCAAGATGGCAGCAACTACTGGCCTTTCTAAATGAATATTGTCCTACTTTGTCTTTGCATTCAAACATCGCAGTCCATAATGGAGTAAATCCAAAGTATTCAGACTCCACAATATTTGGGCCAGCTGAGGTCACTAAATCAATGGGGTAAATGTGGATTAAATCCATTCATTCTAGTTTAATGTGCATGGACTAGATTGGAATAAACCTTTCTGGTTAGGCCAGTCTATTATTCTGAACCAGGATTGAAGATTTACAGTCCAAATTTGGGTAACTGAAATGATTCATGTTCGTCATTACATTTGCTGGGTTCTTTTTTCTGCATGACATTCACTTTTGTATCACTTGCTTCAAAGGCTAGCTGCCAAATTTAATTGGCCCGGTTTTTAAAAGCATATGGAAATAATCTGGAAGGCAAGAATAATTTCATGGCTAATGAAACTAGGAGGGAAATCAAGTCCCAGGCAAGAAAATAATAATAATTTAGCTGTCTTCTAGGACAGTAGTAAAAAGATGGCACTAGATCAGTATACGAGTGTACATTTTAGCTTGCTATTACATAAGAACAAATGCAATGAACAAGCTGTAATTTGAAGTCTGTATCTTATGCATAAGCAAGGGTAAAGTAACTTCTGAAAACACCTGGGTCATGATTCATCTCCATGATTCATGAGACCACATCCTTGGGAATGTTGGTCGGCAAAGTGCCCAGCAGAGTTCTATTCTATTGTGTCCATCCTGATGGACTACTTCATCATTCATTCATCTTTTGGGGATGGATCATATGCCTTGTGATTAAGGTTTTGAATGTGAAGACTTGTGAAAATATACTGTAAGTTGCAATATACTGTAGGTCAATTCCTTCTGTAGTTAGCTCTGGTTTCACTACAACAAGGCTAGTGAACCGATGGCCTTCCAAATGTTGTTAGACTACTGTTCCTCTCATCCTTGACCATTGGCCATGGAACCCACAGTATAATGTTTAGCCACCCCTACACTACAATATAAAGACCACATTTGGAAGTCACATGGTTTAGGGCAACATAAAGAAACCAAGCCTTCTCCTGGGCATAAGAGCTCCACCTTCCCTTCATCCCTTCCCACGTAGCCGAGAGAGTTTGGAATGTTGCATTTCCACTTTTAGTTAACTGTGTAGTCTGAACTGAGAACTGTGGTTAGCACACTGTGGTTCAGCAAGCCAGCTTTGGAAACTACTGTTTGACGAAAACTTGCTTGAAATTAGCCAGTTATTTTATTTGTCCAAAGGTGAAGTTGGTGTTAATCAGATGATGCTGTTAACTGCTAGATGTGAAAGCAAAGGCTCTTTAAATTTTTTCCCCAGCTACTTGTAGGAAGGGTGAGTTCCTTTCAGGGAAAATAGTGGGGTATAAATAAATAGAACCATGGATCAACATAATGTTTTAATCCAACCAAGTGTACACCCTTAACTGAGGGTTGGATATCTCAAGTCCACATTTAATAACTCCTGGAATAACTTCCCTGTTAGCATTACAGATGGAATTTAAGGATGGAATACTCAAGCAGACTGAGTACTGAAGTAGTAATACTTGTGATTGATTGATTGAATGTTTGCTTGCAGTTTCAGTTTTTAATGGTCAAACAGCATTACCTAATCTGGTGCCCTTCAGATGCTTTGGACTCCCAACTCCCATCAGCTCCAGCTACTGTGGCCTATAGCTGGAGATTCTGGGAGCTGTAGTCCAAACTATCTGAAGAGTATCCCGCCAGGGAAGGCTGCTGTAAATAATATCAACAATAGGAAAAGAACTTGGATGGATTGGCTGCTGAGTGGCTCTTGTGGTTTTCAGTGTCTCATGGGAACAATTTTGGCTAAAAGAGTGGTTTGAAATTCAGACCTACATTACTCTTCAGTGGAGAAAGCATAACAGCCTTCCTCTATTGTGGCCATTGTTAAAACCAACTTGGGTGCATTATAAAATAATCTAATGAGAAGTGACGTGTTGAAATCTTTAGAGAGAACCGGGCACAGTGCAATAATTAGTTTGAGGTTTGGGGGAGACACTAATCCTTGTCCTTTATTTGAACAAACAAGGCATTGAAATAGTAACTGAGAACAAAGACATATTGCATGCATCTCTTGTTTGCCCCTCACTTGCTGTTTTCATCAGATTTTGATTTGCATAGCTGGCCTAGAAAAAAGCCCTCTTGAACACAATTAACAAAAACATACAGTTGGTACCACTAGGTGACACTAAAAATAAAGCATCAGCCGACTGCTTAAATCAGATCAAACACTTGGCTTTCACCATTGTCGCTCGGTTAGGTCATACGATCAGAGACAGAGGACTCTTCTGTAGATGAAAATTGTGGCAGAATTCAGCTGAATTTGGGACTTCTAGGTGAAGTCTTTGTTGAACTTGAAAACTACACAAACACAATTGCCAAATCCCAGTCCTAGGCATATACATATCTATAGAGCCTTTGGGCATAATATGTCCTATAAATTATAGTAGAAGATAGCAAAGAAAGCATTCCCTACCTCACGGGTTTGTTGAAGGAAGAATAAAATTGGATAGGTGGGGGGGATGGTCCTATGAAGAGCAAGATAAAAAAAAAGGGATTAATAAAATAAGCAATAAACCTGTAGTGATTTTTAAACTTAAACCAATAGTTTTGAAGTAATATCACAATATCACAATAAATCCCCTTCATTTCACATATCATTGGTTGGTTGGTTTACTGCTTGATTGTAATGAAACCTCAAACCAGTTTACAAAAAGAGTAATAATAATCAAAATCAGTAAGAAAAACCCAACTGTTTAAAAGTGGCTGGGGCATCCCAGCCAGATGGGTTGGATGATGAATGAATGAAACAAATGACAAGCTAAAAACAAGATTACAACATATGCCAGCATGCAACATGCTTGGATAGTCTTGCCTAGACAAAGATATTTCTAGCAGGCACCAAAAAGAGATAGTGAAAGCACCTGCCTGGTGTCAATAGACAGGGAGTTCCAATGCAATACTAAAAAGGACACAATTTCTTATAAAAGCAGAACATTTACGTGGTCCTTCTTGAGCAATGGTCACATGTTTTGTGTACTGTATAAAATGCTAATGGACCATACCAATAGTTTTGAGGTTCCAATAAGATAAGTATACCCACGCAACCATGACCTTGTCACTGCCAGCCATGCCTTAGGCCCATCCTGGTAAACTGCAGCAATGCCATCATTAGGAGAGTGACTCCACAGTGACTCCATCATTAGGAGAGTGACTCCTTGAACACGCTGGTTGTTGCTGAGCTAGTGCCTATCCCCTCTGATTGGTTCATGTGATCATGGGAAACAGGACAACCATGGAGCCTGTTTATTCATGTACGCTAGCTAAAATCTACAGCCCTGATAGCAAAATCCAGGATAGCTACCTCAGGACAGGAGCAACAGTCAGCACAATTTGGAACAATGCCATTCAGACCCATGGGGATTTAGTGAGAGACTGGTGGAGTGTCCATTTGGGAAGGTCACCTAACTGGTTGGAACACCTGACAGTTCTTAGGTTACAAGAATCATAAACCAGCCATTTTCCATCCATTTCCTTGTATGCCATCAAGCAGAGTAACACTAGAATTAGCAGTCCTGAGTCTCGGACAACTACTCGTAAAGAAGCAGAAGGTTTATAAGAACTGAGTTATAGAAGATTGATTATTATACATTGGCGGCACATAAACTTTTGGAAAAGAATTCCCTTGTTGAACACAAATATTTTATTAATGATTCTATGCAGCTCTATAAGGGAAAGGTAAGTTTCAGGTCAAAATAATAAAAGGAACAGGAAACGGCACACATCTTAACTTTATTTTCATTTACAATGGTAATTACTTCTGACATCTGTTTAAAGGCTATCCAGTCCTTTAAAGTCTGTTTCCTGGAGAAAGCTGAGCTGACTTTTGTAGTTTTTACAGCTGAGAGTGTTGGAATGGACTGTTCCTCAGAATTAGATTAATGAAGATAATGCCACAACAGTTGAGGCCATTTATGAAAGCATACATGACTGGTAATCTGGAGACAAAAAGTGACACCATACGTTAGATTCCTACTTAGAAATTTGATACTTTGAACACAACAGCAAGGGTAATGGTTGCTGTCATCAGACCAGTTTTTGCGAAAATCATTAATAAAATGAAACATAACTTTGACTGATAAATACCATTTAACTTTAGGATACCACTTTATGGCTTTAAATATGTTTGTTGCCTGTTGTTCATTGCCTGGTTCTATTGACATTGCTCTCATAAATTTACGACTTATTCAGAAATGTTCCAGTGTGTGTTGAAATGTTTTATGAATCGTTCATATGCTCTAAGTTCTATTTGGATTCTAAAATATGGGTCTAGCTACCACTTTTATTTCCCATGGTAGCCTCAGTACAATCCCATGTTGGGGCATTGTGAGATATTAAAATTAAAGCTTAATCCAGCTGCCTGGTACCGATTGGAGTGTTTGACTAGAGCAGGCTTCCTCAACCTCGGCTCTCAGGATGTTTTTGAGACTACAATTCCCATCATCCCTGACCACTGGTCCTGCTAGGTAGGGATCATGGGAGTTGTAGGCCAAAAACATCTGGAGGGCCGAGGTTGAGGAAGCTTGGACTAGTGGGGGAAATGTATAGAAGGGCCAGGACAAACTTCAGCAATGGGTCATGGCGAAGAATCCTAGGTACTCACCCTGGCCCTGCATAAAGATGGTGCAAGATTGTAATATACTAGATGAATGTCCTCAGTCTAATATATCTGATAATGCTGTGGCTGTGTTAAAAGGGAAGGAAAAACAAACACATCTGTAAATAAATCTAAACTAAGGCTGCAATTTGAAGTTCTAGGATGTAAGTCCCATTGAACTAAGTAAGACATACCTCTGAGTAAACGTGCTTAGGACTGCCCTGCAAAGAAATACAGTGATACCCAAAATTTTGGCTTAGGGATTTGAACGCATGGATTTTGAACTATCCCAGCCCACCAGTGCCACCATATTAAGCCTACGTGGACCCATGGACGGAGGATGAACCCCACTAAAGAAAACTTTGTGTAGGATCTCCTCAAACCCAGATTTATGTCAATTTAACTGCCATGGTGCCCACCAAATAAGTTGATTCTGGGGTTGATAGTTTGGTAAAGTATTGAGAATTGTGTTAGAAATCCTTTGCCACCAACCCCCCCCCCCTCTCAGGACTAGCACCTCCAGTCTTCCTAGAAAGTAGGTATTACAGTGCAAAGCTACACATGTCTACTCAAAAAACTGTAAGTCCCTTTGGGTGCAATGGGACTTAATCACAGATAACATGCACAGGGTTGCAACCTTTAACTGAAGTCTGCATGTAGAGTGAGTTAAGCTCCTTCAGATATTTGGAGTTGGAGACTGACAATATATAGGGATGGATTGGCAAGATCTGTCTCCCATGCGCTCCACTGCACATTATTATTATTTTTTAGACCAGCAAAGTGGCTTTATCACTAGTTTTTTAATTGCATTCGCAATGTGCCTAGGGGTGAGCGAATCTGTCAATCTCAGTTTCTCCTTTCCCCCATATTAACTTCAGTTCTCCATATTTCCACATCAGCTAGTGATGTATTAAAAAAACTAAGTCCTCATGAAAATTTGTCAGTACTTTAATGCAAATTTCTCCTAATACACACACTTTTGCATGTGAAACATATTTTACTGAATTGAATGGATTTTTCTACACTGCTTTCAGTAACATATGCATTTATATGCTCACTTTACATTAGTATGTGTATTTTGTACACATGACATGGCTGAAAAAATCCCACTGCAAAATTCAAATGTGTCGAAAGATAGCTGTACATATTGCTTCAGAAAGTGCAAACTAGGTAGGTTTGCCTTTAAATGCAAACTGACTCTAATTTCTCCCCCACCCCTAAATTTGCCCATGTGCATATTAGTGGGATTAGGAAACCTGGCGTACAAGGAGAGGGGCATTTACATGTAGGCCTGTTGCAGAGTTGTGAAGAGATGTATGCTGCATAGGGAACAGATCCCGCCAAACAATTCCTCCATCATGGCCTACATGCATTCATTGAAAACATAGTTATCCCTCCAGTACATCCTAAAGGGGCTTATGTGACTTGCCAAAAGCCACATAGTAATTGTCATGAATTAGCAGGATTTGAACCAATGATCCCCATATTCATATCCAATGACCACAGACCTCTTTGATTTACCTGCTTCCGTGAAGTTTGATACCAGTTCTCCTCTTTTCCTTTTAATTCTCTTCATAGTTATTCCTACTTTGTTGTATTAAAAAAACAAGCAAACTTTAAAAAATAAAAATAAAAAACTAACTGACTAGCCAGTGTCAGACATTATTCCCAAGACAAATACCTTGTGTCAATGTCGGCCTTTTTCTCTGGATTATTTTTCTTTCTCACCAAGTATATTGTGAGGTAGCCCTGTGTATGTGACAGGGAGCAGATGTAGCCAAATCCATTTCCTGTTCAATTCCATTCTGATGTATTTGACCTCCTCCTGGGGGTTGGTGTGCCCTGTGGAGCTCAGATCTAAAGGGAAATACTACAAGGGGTTTTGTTTTGTTTTGTTTTGTTTTTATAGCTGCTATTTCCTTAATCTCTGATAGTGAAACGCCTTGTAGAGGACTGTGTTTTAGCAGTTCTAAAAATGAAGCAAGCTTTCAGCTTGTTTTGTTCATCCTTAATCTTGATGATCTGGCATATAGAAGGATACACACAAAGGAAATATTCATGACTACCTTCACCAGAGTTAACTTGAGATGCAAGTAATGATGATGGCATGCAATAACACACCGATGGAGAGAGAGATGCACTCTTCACTCAGCAAAGTTGCTTTCAGACAACTTTTTAAACCATTTTTGTTGTTGTTTGCAGGGAGATTAAGCAACGTTGACTAATTAATTAGCATGCTGCAGGTTGGTGTGCAAGAATTTAATTATTTGCCAAAGCAGAAAAGTAGATAAAAAGAAAAAGAAAAAACTAAGTACCTTAGGCTGTTTCAAATCATTTTACATATTTAATGATTGTAACTCTAACAAAAAAACACACATTCCAATATAGTAAATATTAAAGTTAGTGCTGAAGGAAACAATCACTGTTCATTTTGTGGCTCTGCAGTGTCCTGGTTTCCAGCAGTGGGACACTGACTTTCCTGGGTGTGAAGGCAGGTTCATTATTTTTAATGGAACCAGGCCAAGGAGAGAAGGAAGTTCCATAGTAGTTGCCCATCTCCTTGTGACAACTAGAAGTGAACTCCAGCAATTTTCCACCAGTTATGTCACATGGGGGAGGGGGAGCCACAAATATTTATACAGCTCCAGGGAGATTCTGTTTTAAACAATGAAGCTATGTGCCAGCAGTGGTGCCAGGTATGAGGATGCCCTGGACTACACCATCCTATGGAGTTCCCTGCAAGTTTGCAAGGGACAGTAGGGTTGGCAGCAGTAGTGATCAACAGCAGGGATGGACAGTGGCTTGCAGCTGGACATGCCAAAGAGAAGCACTGGTGTGAGGAAGCTGAAGCCACTGAGAGCCAGTGTGGTGTAGTGGTTAAGAGCGGTAGTCTCGTAATCTGGTGAACCAGGTTCGCGTCTCCACTCCTCCACATGCAGCTGCTGGGTGACCTTGGGCCAGTCACACTTCTTTGAAGTCTCTCAGCCCCACTCACCTCACAGAGTGTTCGTTGTGGGGGAGGAAGGGAAAGGAGAATGTTAGCGGCTTTGAGACTCCTTAAAGGGAGTGAAAGGCGGGATATCAAATCCAAACTCTTCTTCTTCCACTGTCATATTAGTTTCACCAGAATTCCCTTGGTCCCTCAGTTGGGACTCAGAGAGATTATGGGAAACTATGATGATGCCACACTCTGGGAGATGCCCTCAGAAGCAAGACTCCCAGTTGCAGGAGTACTTACCTAAGTACTCACCAAGGTGATCACAGCCCAAAGAAATCAAGGGTCAAGCAGAAAGAATCAGTCTATGATTCAAAGACAAAATCAGGCAACAGTTCAAGGTCAATGTCACAGAGATTCTAGTAGGTTGCAACGTAGCAAGGTAACAAAACTAGACTCCCATACCCTCCAAGAATTCTCCAATAAAAATAGGGACATCTTAAGAAAAAGCAGGACATTCTGGGATCAAATCAGAAACTGGGATGGCTTCTGTAAATCTGGGACAGTCCCTGGAAAATAGGGACACTTGAAGGGTCTGGAGACCTTATATACTCTGGCCTCCAAAATTACAGCTGTTGGCAGTGAACAGTGAACATTGCTCACAAGTAGGCCCCTTACTCATGAGAAGAATACTCTCAATCCTCTACTTGCCATCTGGAGACTCCACGTCACCCCTGAAGGTCTGGCAACCTTACCCCTCAAGGGAATCCTCAACATTCAGAGGGCCCTGGAGCTGTAGGGTGTCTGATTCATCATTTGAGGACTCTGTGCCTGATACCAGCTGAGGTGTAGGTAAGGCAGATGACGGCTGCTGCCTTGTCAGAAGCTTCCCTTCAGGAGGCTATTTTTTTAAGTCTTTAAAAACCAAGTAAGCTGGAATCAACAGAGATGTACACTATCAAGCTCATGGCCTTGATGCCAGGAAAGCTGGGATAGCGCTTGTTACTGAATGACAAAGCCATGATATTGGGGAAAAGCTAGAAGTGGAGCCTCACTCCATGGTCCACATAATTAGGCCCTACACACGAGTAATGCATGAACAGGACTCTTGTGCTGCAGACAACATCATGTGTGTGTGTGAACTTGGAACGTTATTTGCTTTTTAAAGTTTTCAAGTGGCTAAAACAAACTTTCCAGGTTATGTCCTGATTTCTATAACGCTATATAATATGTAGCACTCTCGTATCGGTCATTGCATAGATATACATGGTAGCGTAGCATGTTCAGCAAAGCTCTCTGCTCCTAATGCATGTTTATCTTCCAAATAAAAGGAGGTTGGTGGTTTTGTAACTATCAGTTCTTGGGCTATGGAGAATGTCTTCAAATAGGACTGGAGAGAAGTTTATCACAGCAAACAGATCTGATTCCCTTAAAAGGAAACAGCTTCGTTTTTCTTCTGCCTCTCTGGAGAACTGGCTACAAACTGGGAATTGTTATTGTATGACTCATTTGAGGACCATAGCTGCACAGAGTTCAGATAGGATTTTAATAAAACAGACCCCAGATTACTGGAAGGCAGCTCTTTCTCCAAGGAGGAAAATCTCAAACTGTTTTAAGGCAACATGGTAATATGAACTTCTCTGTAAAGCAGCAACAGCCAAGGTGGAGTAAATGTTCCAGATACCGGTCTTAGCTGTGCTGGGGAAAATTCTGCTCCTTCTCAAATGAAATCCTGCATTCATTTATTTTTATTTTTTTAACAGCTCTGCTGATCAAGGGGGTGAGACAAGCTTTTAGAAGCCCAGGCGTGTAAAACTACAGAGAGCAGCAAATAAGCACACAATGTTTACAGTTACACATCCAGCTGAGCTAAGATATTGCAGCATGCATCTGCCCTTGCCCCGTGGCTTTCTTAGACCCTCAGTGTAAAACACTACATGTCATGTTCTGCATTTGATTCCCACCCGTGATAATATATTTACGTCATGCTAATGCACTCTGTTGACAAAATTGTACAGTAAGATTTGTGATGCATCTTCCGAAGAGCCAGTTGTCTTCATGAGGAGTGCAGAATAAAGGCATAGAAAAAGAAATTCAATCGCGCAACGTATGTTACTGTTGCATATGAGGAAAGATAAGCATCCTAGCCACACATTATTCATGTAATGCAAATTAGGCACGCCATGCAATTGGGACAGCCAGGAAATTCCAAATCATGTGACTTACCTCTGCACTGAGCAGCAGCTCGTGCCTTCGGGATTCATTGCAAACAAACCTGTGCAACATGTATACGTTGGAGGAAGAAGAACGGGTGCTGGAGCAGCACAGCCCACCTGGACTAAACATGGCAATGCCCTACATGCAAGTAACAGATAATAGTCCATGGGTTAGGTGCATAGTTGAATTGTTAAACTGTGGCTTTAAAAGAGGCTTAGGCAAATTTGGGGAGGAGATGGCTATTGATGGTTACTAGCCACAATGGCTATGCTCTACCTCCATAGCTAGAGTCAACAATGCTTCTGAATACCAGCTTCTGGGAACTAAGGGAGGGGAGAGTGTTTCTTGTGCTGAAGCTTGTTGGCTTCTCAGAGGCAACTTGTGTGAGAACAGGATACTGGACTAGACAAGCCATTGGCCTGAGGTTCATCTTATGTTTAAATTCAGTGTTGAATACAAGCCCTGCAGGGACTGGGTCCACTCTAGAGCTCCTTTTCAAGGTGGAAGGAATATGTGCATTCAGTTCTGTATGCAAGTCCCAATTCTAGCAGGAATCTTTGCAGCTGCAAATTGAATTCAAGCTGCAACTGCAAAAAAAGAAGCTTCCTTTGCAGCCCTGACTTAAATTAAAGCTGGGACTGCAAAGGAAAGATTGGGAGCACACTTAGCATGTATGCTCAGTTCTTCCTTTAATGTTTTGTCCCCTGACGTTGTCAAAAGTGGGTCTTTGAGGGCAGGCCAGTTCTGGGCCCATGCCACCAGCTGGATCCAATTCCCCACCTCAGACTGTGTTATCTTCTAATACAGTAACAACCTTAGCTAGATAGATCCAACTAGATCCCAGGTGGCTTTGGTGGAGTTTCCTGTTGCCATGACTTGCGCTTCCCTCAAAACCCCGGTTAATCTCAGGAATGGGGAAATGTTCCAGACTCAGGCAGCTGACACAGTTACTCTTAAACAACCTCTCACACTTGTAAGAGCTTCTGTGTTTTCTGGTGGTGATAAAACCGTCGGGATAAAACTGACAGAGGAAAAAATCTCATGACCAGCCCAAACAAACTAGACCCATGCACAAATGGTGTCTTGAAATTCTTCACATACTTGTAGGCAGAGAAACAGAATGGGCCATCCCAATGAATTTCCATAGAGGGATGGCTTCTCGGAGTTGGGGCTTACTATTAGCAGTAGTAGCTGCAACAGCACAACTTCTTTTTTCCTTCCTAAGGTGGGGAATAGCTTTGCTGGCAACATGGCCACCCTTTTGCATCCTCCAGAATCAGCATTGTTCAAGAGAATTATGGAGGGGAAATGGTGGCTGTCACACCCACAAAACAGTGCTTTAAGCATTGGGTGAGCATCAATCAACCAACCCAACTGCTGGTTGATTTGGCAAAGTCCTGCGCACTACCCTTGGACAGCCCAGAAACATAAAGAGTGTGTGTGGGGGGGGGAGGAATCCAACAATGGCTGAGGCCAAGGCCTGGGTGTGGCTGGCTTTTACATCCAGAGACTGGACCCAAACACGCCCCATAGCTCACCCGTGATGGGCTGCAATTACAGGTGAGCCCCAGCAATCAGTTCAGCCAGTGGAGGAGGAAGCAGCATCCCCCAGTCACACCAAAGCTAGGAGGATGTCTCAACCTGCTGTGGCCATGGTGGACCACAACCATTACTCCCCACCATCTGGCGGTATGTGGTCTCTTCTGTCCATCTTGTTCCTATGATTATCTTTCATCTTTAGCTTGTTGAAAAGATCCCTGGAGGTGTGGCTCTTGGTCATAGAATCATAGAATCATAGAGATGGAAGAGACCACAAGGGCCATCGAGTCCAACCCCCTGCCAAGCAGGAAACACCATCAGAGCACTCCTGACATATGGTCGTCAAGCCTCTGCTTAAAGACCTCCAAAGAAGGAGACTCCACCACACTCCTTGGCAGCAAATTCCACTGTCGAACAGCTCTCACTGTCAGGAAGTTCCTCCTAATGTTTAGGTGGAATCTTTTTTCTTGTAGTTTGGAACCATTGCTCCGTGTCCGCTTCTCTGGAGCAGCAGAAAACAACCTTTCTCCCTCCTCTATGTGACATCCTTTTATATATTTGAACATGGCTATCATATCACCCCTTAACCTCCTCTTCTCCAGGCTAAACATGCCCAGTTCCCTTAGCCGTTCCTCATAAGGCATAGTTTCCAGGCCTTTGACCATTTTGGTTGCCCTCCTCTAGACACGTTCCAGTTTGTCATTCTGACAGTTGGTCATTCTGGTTTATTGAAGTAATCAGAGACAGAATAGCTGGATGGGTAGAGGAGATTATGAATGCTTCTGCAGAGAAAACCAAGATACAAACTTTCTGAAGGAAGTTTGGTAAGGAATTCTCTCAAAGAAGTCTTCTTTACCTCCTGGAGAATTACTGACCTGTGTCTAACATACAGTTTTTGGGCAAAGTGGTTGTTAAGCATATGGCAGTAATCAGCTCCAGATATAGCTGGATGATACTGATGTTCTTGATCCTTAATAAACTATCTTTGAACCTGGCTTTAGGGATGGCATTGTCTTGACCAGCCTGGTGGACAACTTGTTCTGAAGCTAGACAGGGAAAGCATTACCCAGCTGGCTTTGTTAGTGGTGTTGGAGGGCTACAATTCAGTCCCATGGCTATTAGCTTATGAATTCCCACAGGGTTTTATCTTGTTTTCCGTGCCGTTTAACATCTACATGAAACTGCTGGGGGTGTTTGTTCAGAGATTTGGAGTACAATTCTTCAGTATGCTTGCGATACTGAACTCTCCTGCTCCTTTCCATCCAACTCCATGGATGCAGTAGAGACCCTGAACTAGTGTCTGAAGTCTGTGATTGCTGGATGTGGTCTAATAAAGTGAGATTTAATCCAGATGAGACAGAGGTGGTTTTGTTAAGTAAGGAAACTGATACTTTGTTGTTGTTTTAAAACTGAGTGCATAACTGCTTGAACTGGTTATTGTTACTATGAGATATAAAGAAAATAATCACAACTCATATCCTGAAAGTACATGGGTTTCCCCAGAATTTTAATTTGTAATGCATTTGGACATTGCACCTCTTCCCCACCCACACAGAAAATCTGAAATTGTATCTCTGTGTGATGGATTTTATGTATGTAGTGAAAGAAAGTCAAAATATTGAGGTGTCTGACGGATCTGAAATGATTGGTACATCCTGAATGAGAGACTAAGGCTTCCTTCAGAAATATTAGACTCTGTTCCCAGAAAGCAACAATTGCATCTCACTTGCACTCATTATTATTCTGTGAATGCCTGCTAAATTACGCTTGCTGGTAAATTATTTTAAAAGTACCTGGTGTCTTCCGGATGTTGTTGGACTACAATACCCATCATCCATGACCATTGGTCATGCTTGCTGGGTTGATGGGAATTATGGTCCAACAATATGCAGAGGGTGATGGGCTTCCCATTTTTGCTCTACCATAATAGTCCCCCCCTGCATGTTACTTTCTTAGATCAGCTTGCCATTCAGGCAATCTTAGGCACAATGCATTGGGAATCCCATTGAAGTAAAAAGGAGAGTAAATGTACTTGTGTACATCACCTTTCCATTTCAGTGGGGAAATGGAAAAGGATTGTGCCTATGGCTTGTCCTTGCTATTGATTCACATGTACTTGGGTGGGATACTGTGTTTATTGTAAGAAACATCCTAGTTAAATATCTGCTAAGCTTAATAATTTCCAAAAACCTTGGATACTTTTGCTCTGTTTTGTTTAAACTGTTTGAGATTGGAGGAGCAACAGACACTAATGTTGAGAGTATAACTGCCAACAACTTGGGAGTAGTCATCTGGAAAGAAATATAGTATACTGGAAAAAAATCACTTTAAATAAAGAGCTTGCAAAGCAAAATCAGAGAGATATATGGGACATAACTGGGCATGCTTTTTGCTATGCATTCCACTCTATCTCTGGTGTTTGTATTTGGGGTTGTAGTTTCAGAATCCATTTATCTGAAGGGTGGCCTTAGATTTTTAACTTTTCCTTTCTTTTCTATATTTGGGGAGGTTCACATTGGCCAAACTACATATGCTCTGGGTGAGCATGCTTTATGAGAGCTGGGGTGAGGATTTTCATCAGGAAATTGTATCAGCTCTATAAGGATTTTAAAAAAACCAACAACAACTTTAAGGTGGCCATGAACATCTATTGATTGGGATAGCAGGGAGATGTTGAACTGTTTCTGCTGTGACCTTTTCCTGACCTATAATCTCCTCTTCCAAAGCTGTACTGGAGGCTGATGGCACTGGCATGGGAAGTAAACACACCATCCATCCTTATGTCTATTGCATACATTGCCAGAGTAGCATGGGAAGCAGTTCATGGAAACCTCAGTGCTACTACCCTGGCAACACAGGAACAAGGGCCAAAGGCTGTTTTATTTCTGGTATGTTCCTGGATTTGCATTTATATCCCACCCTTTACGGAGCACAAGGTCTCTATTCTAATTTAATTCCCATAACAACTCTGTGAAGTAGATTAGACTAAGTGGCAGTGACTGGCCCAAGGTCACCCAGTGAGTTTCATAGCTGAGTAGGGATTGGAACCCTGGTCTGCCAGGTAGTCTGACACTCTAACCACTACACCCTCACTGGCTCTGATTCACTAGTTTCCTAAAGCATCATTTGCTTTTTAACTTTGTGAGGATTACATCCCTTTCTTGTTCACAATAAACATGCATGCATAACATAATGGGAGGGTTACTTTTTGCCCAGCTGTGTTGTGTTCAACTAGTGCAGCTGGTTTTGATGTGCAGGCAGCGGACCAGAGTGAAGACTTCTGCACCACGGTCTGCCACCCTGGCTCCACCTAGCAGCTTGCCCCTGATTGGGCAGTTTGAATTTATGGGTTTTGGTAGGCTACCCTTCCATCCACTGTGGCTAGCTGGGGAATGATCTAATGACCAGCCAAGAAAAAAGGATTTCACTTCCTGGAGTATGGCAGGTAGCCATGAGGAGCTACAACTGCTGCTCACTCAGGATCAGGGTAAGTGGCCATTCTGGGATTTCCTGTTAAACTTCTTAAAATACTTGCTCTTCATATTGTTTCTGATTTGTAGTGTGAAGATTAGAAACCAAGACACAAGTATGATGAGCAGACTCCCAACAAGCTGTGCTGTACCATATGAGATTATAAAAATGCCAGAGAATCGTTAGATAATACATCACACAGATTAAACACACCTGGCAACAACCCCAAATTTGCAGGTGTTTAGAGTATCATTCTCAGCAGCAGTCTTTTTATGATGCCCTTCTTCCAGTCTTCTTATGTGCCTTTAACCCATGCCAATTCTTAGCTGACCTCTATGGCCACTGAGCAGTTGTGCAATAAGAGATGCCCTCTTGTGAATCAGGAATCCGTTTTAAATAGCACGAAGCAGAGAGTACAAATAAATGGACGGTTCTCTGAATGAAGAGATGTAGAAAGTCGATTCCCCCAAGGATCAGTATTGTGACCTGCACATTTTAACTCCTATCATCCCCACATTCATAGCATAGGCTGGCAAAAGCATACATTTAGGGACATATGGTAGCCACGTTGCTGTGTTGGGAGATACTGATTTCATCATCCCACTTGCTCCTCTTAAAACTGAGCAAAAAGCCTAACCTGCTTCAGATGATATTTAAATAGGAATCCTGGTGGCAAGTTCAAAAGAAGTATCACCGCAGGAAAGTGGGAGGAAAAATCCTCATGTGGTGACTTTTTCAGCCATAAACGTCCATAGGTCCATGCTAACATTAATAGGTAGATGCTGCAGACTTATTCTTGTGAGCAAGACAAATTGATGTGCACTCCCTTCTGTTACTCCAGCTGTTGGCCTGCCTAGTGTCAGTTCTATAATATGGTCAGTATCTCATTATTTCCGAGAAAGCAGAATGAGTTCATCCCATGGAAAACATTGTCCCCTTAGGGTATTATGTTCTACTTGTTAAAACCAATTGCATAGTTCCTGTTGGTTTTTAAGACAGATGTATGCTGAGGAAGAATTGGGTCGAAGAACACAGGACTTGGCCCTGCATCTTTTATAACCGCTTGTTACTACTTTTTATATATACTGAAAGCAATTATTTGGAGAAAACTCTGCTAGCTCCTAGCAGTGAACAACTCTAAATTGCCTTCTGGACAGCTTCCATGGTAAAAATACGCCTGTTTTGATTCCTGTAAAACACTAAGGCAGTGTTTCCCAACCGGTGTTCCGCGGCACACTAGTGTGCCGCGAGACATTGCCTGGTGTGCCGTGGGAGGGAGGCGGGCGAGTCGGGCGGCGAGAGGCGGGGCCCTTCGGAGGCCGCCCCGTGCTCCGCGCTGGTGGTGGCCAGCCTTGCGCACCCGGGGGATCTCCCCCCGAGAGCGCAAGGCTTGCGGGTGGCAGCTGGCAGCGCGGAGCACGGGGCGCCCTTTGGAGGACGCCCCGTGCTCGGCGCTGGTGTTGGCCAGCCTTGCGCACCCGGGGGATCTCCCCCCGAGAGCGCAAGGCTTGCGGGCGGCAGCTGGCAGTGCGGAGCACGGGGCGCCCTTTGGAGGACGCCCCGTGCTCAGCGCTGGTGTTGGCCAGCCTTGCGCACCCGGGGGATTTCCCCCTGAGAGCGCAAGGCTTGCGAGCGGCAGCTGGCAGCGCGGAGCACGGGGCGCCCTTCGGAGGCCATTCCATGCTCCGCGCTGGTGTTGGCCAGCCTTGCGCACCCGGGGGATCTCCCCCCGAGAGCGCAAGGCTTGCGAGCGGCAGCTGGCAGCGCGGAGCACGGGGCGCCCTTCGGAGGACGCCCCGTGCTCCGCGCTCGTGTTGGCAAGCCTTGCGCACCCGGGGGATCTCCGCAAGGCTTGCGGGAGGCAGCTGGCAGCGCGGAGCACGGGGCGCCCTTCGGAGGACGCCCCGTGCTCCGCGCTCGTGTTGGCAAGCCTTGCGCACCCGGGGGGCGCGTGGGGCGCCCTGAAACAGAGGGTTCCCCATGCTGCGGACTGTAGCCTACCGCCCGACGTGCGGGGCGCCCTGAAGCAGAGCGCCCCTCTCGCCAGGCAGACATGGGCCAGCCCCACAAGCTCGGGGGACAGCGGGGAGGCGCAGCACCGCCATCCCACTGTTCCCCGACCTGGTTTTTTTTGGGGGGGGGAAATAAAGGGAAAAAAAATTTCCTTTATTTCCCCCCCCCAAAAAAGTAGGTGCGTCCTATGGGACGGAGCGTCCTATGGGACGAAAAATACGGTACTTACTATTTCATAATAAAGTAATTATAAAATACTTTCTTTGTGTTTATTTGATGCCTATTAAAGAGAGTTACTTTATATATAGTCAATATAGGCACAGAGTTAATTTTTTAAACATTTTCTAATGGTGGTGTGCCTCGAGATTTTTGTCATGAAACAAGTGTGCCTTTGCCCAAAAAAGGTTGGGAAACACTGCACTAAGGTTCTTGACTCTACAGAAGCCAGAATCTAGCACGAAAAAAGTATTACAACTGATTCAAGAGTTTGGTCGGGTGGCGGGATTTAATTTAAACAAGCAGAAAACCAAGGTATTGGGGAAAAAAATTGACAGTTACAGAGTCAGAATGGTTTCAGAAAGAGACAGAGTTAAACGTGGTAAAAAAAGTAAAATACCTAGGGGTAAACATAACATCAAAAAACCTGAGTCTATTTAAGGATAATTATGAGAAATGCTGGTCAGAAATTAAGAGAGACCTAGAAAGTTGGACAAGATTGAAACTTTCCTTGTTAGGCCGAATCGCTGCTGTAAAGATGAATGTATTGCCAAAGATGCTGTTTTCGTTTCAAACATTACAGATTGTGGATAAAACAGAGTGTTTCCGGAAGTGGCAGAGAGACATCTCCAAATTTGTCTGGCAGGGCAAAAAGCCCAGAATTAAGTTTAAGATATTAACCGATGCGAAAGAAAGAGGGGGCTTTGCCCTGCCAGACCTAAGGTTGTATTATGAATCAGCAGCCTGCTGCTGGTTAAAAGACTGGCTACTTCTAGAGGACACTGATGTATTAGATTTGGAAGGTTTTGACAATGCGTTTGGCTGGCATGCTTACTTATGGTATGACAAGGTTAAGATTCATAAGGCTTTCAAGAACCATATTGTCAGAAAAGCAGTGTTTAATGTCTGGATAAAATACAAAGACTTATTGGAAAATAAAACTCCAAGGTGGCTTTCACCATTGGAAGCTAAGGCCCGGAAAAGACTCAATATGGAGGCCAAATGGCCAAAGTATTGGGAAATATTAGAAAAGGATGGAGACAATTGGAAACTGCAGAGTCAGGAGAAAATGAAAGACAAAGTCCGAGATTGGTTACATTACGCTCAGATTAAAGAAGTTTTTAAACTTGACAAAAAGTTAGGTTTCCAGGTGGAAAAATCGAAGTTAGAAACAGAACTGTTAGAGCCTAAGACTAAGATACTTTCAAGAATGTATAACTTGCTGTTAAAATGGAACACACAAGATGAGACGGTTAAATCGGCCATGATAAAGTGGGCACAGGGCATTGGGTATAATATTATGTTTGAGGACTGGGAAAAGTTGTGGACTACTGGACTGAATTTCACTGCATGTAATGCTTTGAAAGAAAATGTAATGAAAATGATATATAGATGGTACATGACCCCAGTCAAACTTGCAAAAATATACCACTTGTCTGATAACAAATGTTGGAAATGTAAGGAAAATGAAGGAACGTTCTTTCACCTTTGGTGGACTTGCCCTAGAGTGAAGGCTTTCTGGGAAATGATATATAATGAGCTGAAAAAGGTATTTAAGTATACCTTTCTTAAGAAACCAGAGGCCTTCCTTATGGGCATTGTTGGCCAAGGGGTGTTAAAGAAGGATCGGACATTTTTTATGTACGCAACAACAGCAGCAAGGATACTCGTCGCTAAGCATTGGAAAACTCAAGATTTACCCACTCTGGAAGAATGGCAGATGCAACTGATAGACTACATGGAATTGGCTGAGATGACTGGCAGAATCCGAGACCTGGGAGAGGAGACGGTAGAAGAAGATTGGAAAAAATTCAAGATTTATTTGCAAAAGTATTGTAAAATGTATGAATGTTAAGCAGGATGCTTGATCAGAAACAATTGGGCATCATTAAAATAGATGAAGTGAATTATGAAAAGAAGGCAAATTTAAAGAAAACAAACTTTTAGATAATAATTAGGTTAAGTTCAAATTTTCAAGAGGTGGAATAAGTGTATCTAAAATTTGAGATATGATATTGAAAATTAGAAAGTAAGGATGGAGATAAGGTGATAAATTGCTGGTTAAATTTTCTATAATCCGGAACGCAGGAGCGGGAGATGTGAGGAAGTCCAAAGGAGATAAGAAAATATGTTATGATATGTAATATTTTTGTTTGTTTATTTATATTGTAATTAAAAAACCTTTAATAAAAAAATATATATAAAAAAAACCACTAAGGTTTCAGCCCTGAATTGCAATGGCTTAGGATGTAATTCCAGGTACTAGGTGATATCCAACATTAGTCATGCACATAGTAGAGCCATTGGAATCAGTGGATTTAAGTCACTTAAATGCATTTATTTTAATGGGTCTTCTTTCATCTCCAACCAAACTTTGTGACTCCTGAATCTGGGATGAAGTTGGCAAGGGAAGAAAGTGTGCCACAGACTCGTTCCATGTGTCCTAGTCCAGTGCAACAGCTCCAGTACCACGCAGGTAATATCAGAATGGGCCCACAGCTGACAGTCATTCATAGCAGCATCTATTGAAGAGAGTTTCAAGCCGTACAATACACAGACACTGAAGTTGGGAGATTTGACTCCAAACCCCTAAGATTTCTATCTTCAAAGAATAAAAACATTCATTTCAAGGTGCTTCCAAGTGGGAGTTTAAGTTTACAGTGGTACCTCGGGTTACATACGCTTCAGGTTACAGACTCTGCTAACCCAGAAATAGTGCTTCAGGTTAAGAACTTTGCTTCAGGATGAGAACAGAAATCGTGCTTCGGCGGCGCGGCAGCAGCAGGAGGCCCCATTAGCTAAAGTGGTGCTTCAGGTTAAGAACAGTTTCAGGTTAAGAACGGACCTCTGGAACGAATTAAGTACTTAACCTGAGGTACCACTGTATTGTGGAACTGATGCTCCTTGTGCATGCATCTTTTTCACAAAATAAACCAGCTCACTCTGGCCTCAAAGTAAGAGCCCATATTTTCCCCTGTTTAAACCAGATTTACCCTTTCTGGGGGAAATGCAGTAAGTTAAAAACAACAGCAACAATCAAGAACACTGTTGCCTATGTCTCATTTGCAGTATCTGAACAACCTTTCTGTAATACTAATGCTAATGAACTCTGCAGTCGCTCATTCTCAGCTCAGGTCATACCATTTAAAAAATAGTTTAGTTTTCCCAAGAGTGCATCATGCACCCACCCACCCACCCACGCACGCCACATTGCCAGTAACCCAATTATGGTATGTTCGGGTATCCATGTGGGGTTGGCAAAGCCCAGAGAAAACAAAAGTTCTGTGTATTCACAGGCACAGCTGGTCTGATGCTATGGCAATGCTCTTGCCCTATTTAGGAAATCATTGTGTTGGTTTTTGTGCTTCATTTGGATGTGAACTCGCAATGTAGCTAGCAACGTGGTGATAAAAAATGGCAACAAGATTTATTCATTCTAAATGGAGAAGCAAAATGGTCTCAAAGATAGCCCTTGGCAATAGGTCAAATTGTCTGACCATTGGCAAGGATGTTCAAGACAGCAAGGGCTGGCTAGGTTTTGTCTTAAATCTCTGCTTCTTTTGCATGCAATGCATTGATAGGGATTTAAGAAGACAGCTTCAAGTTTCTCCATAGCATCTTCATTCTGATACCAAGGGCCAAATTGCGTGTTACCCATTAGACATGTGGAACAGTCTCTGGATTATTATTTTTTTAATGAAAAACAGCTGTAAGAGGCTGATAATTTGAGCATAGAAATGGACCTCAGAAGCCCTCTTTCATTTGCTTCAGGTATGATGAGCAATATTTCATCTCATCCTTAATTTACTCAGGTCTCTGTTTCAGCCAGAACTCTCCAGAACTCATTTCCAGCACCTATCAAGTGGGTTATGGCACCATTGCCATTCTAAGACAGCAAGGTAGGTGCTCATGGTGAGATCTGGCACCTCTTTTTCTAGAAAAACAGCACTCAATTCACTGTACGCGGCACTTTTCATAGGAACATCGTAAAACAGCACCCCCCAAAAAAGTTGTTACTAAAATACAGTGGTACCTCAGGTTAAGTACTTAATTCGTTTCAGAGGTCCGTTCTTAACCTGAAACTGTTCTTAACCTGAAGCACCACTTTAGCTAATGGGGCCTCCTGCTGCCGCTGTGCCGCCGGAGAAAGATTTCTGTTCTCTTCCTGAAGCAAAGTTCTTAACCCGAGGTAATATTTCTGGGTTAGCAGAGTCTGTAACCTGAAGCGTATGTAACCTGAAGCATATGTAACCCGAGGTACCACTGTATATGAAATATGGAGAACATTCAGAGACTACAAAGTTTAGAATGATGATAGTCTTTTACTTTTTTGAATATTCCCTACCATGTGTTTGTTAGAATTTGTCGTCAGGACATCTCTATCACAATTTCATTTTGGCAACAGCACTTAAAAAGAAGACGGTTGGATTAAGAGCACCACATCTGATTTCTTCTGTTACTCGTTAGACTACATTTAGCATTACTTCATCCTGTATTACTTCACACTTGTCTCACGGAGCCATTAACCAACTTTATAAGAATATACTAAAAGTGTTTAAAATGTCTCAGGCACTTCAGCAGACGAAGGCTTTATAGAAGAGGAATATAACCTCTGTAGCACATTAAACTTGGGTCCAAATGGATAATCTTTTCCTGTCTGCATGTAATGGAAATAGATCCTTGCAGAGTCACAGTAGCCACAGATTCTGTGGTCACCAATAGTCTAAGCTGCATGAGGCTGCAGAAGTGGAAGGAAGCATTCTATAGACAGTCTTTCTCACTGGACTGATTCCATACCCTCCAATGTAAGGCAGCTCAAATCATAGAACACCATCTTTCAGGTTTGCACTCCCATGAGAGTCATGTGACCTGCATGAGATTGCAGACCTAGACAAAGCCCTTTTTCAGGCAGGGCACCCCAAAATATGTGTTTTGGAGTGTCACATTAAATCATGCCCCCCCAAATGCGCCCAAAATGGCTGTTGTGCTCTGGGGGTGGGGGTGGGGAAATGGAATGTCCCATTTTTTTTATGGGGCAGTTAACATGTATGTGATTCTAGAAGGTTGTAATGTTTGATCTACTCATTATAACCAATAAATAAATAAATGGTAAGAGTATTATTAGTGGCCCACAATAATATATTGAAGAAAGTAAATTTATTTCCACTATGGACCACTTTTAAAACTTCGATTTAGAGTGGGGTGGGGAACCATGCATTCAAATGTAAGAAAGATCTTCAGACTGACGAGTAGTGGATGGTGTTTGTCTGTCCAGCCTTGCAATATAAATCTCTTTGCCACCCATAAGGGCTCACTGGATCAACTTTTGTTATCCATCTGTTGTCCCGAGACCACAGGGCTGAAATTATGAGTGTATGAACGTCCACAAATAGTAATGGTTTTTCTGATCACTATACAGTAAGCCCTCAACTGATGTGGGGGTTACGTTCCAGGGATCACACCTAAAGCCCAAATTGTGTATAGTCAAAACCAGGCACCCCCAAACTTGGCCCTCCAGATGTTTTGGGACTACAGCTCCCATCATCCCTGGCTAACAGGATCAGTGGTCAGGGATGATGGGAATTGTAGTCCCAAAACATCTGGAGGGCCAAGTTTGGGGATGCCTAGTCAAAACACATAGTGTGCAAAGGCAGGTGGTGCTGCCAAAGTTTTTTTTTTCTGGATGCCTCTCCCCTTTTAATTGTTTGTTAAAATGCCAAGCATGTAGAGCTGAATGCACAGAAATTAAATGTGAGTTTAGTTGCGAGCTTACTGTACTTTAAACAGAAATATAAAACATTTTACCATCTCAACATCATGGGGAAGCCTGAGACCAGGTGACTTGTGTGCCCAGGTGCTAATGTTTGAAGGGCATCGTCAGGGCCCCTGATGCTCTCCCTTCTTAACATTCTTTAAACCAGACTTCCACTGGACAGCCCTTCTAGTTAAGGTAAAGGTAAAGGGACCCCTGACCATTAGGTCCAGTTGTGATTGACTCTGGGGTTGCAGTGCTCATCTCGCTTTACTGGCCGAGGGAGCTTCTGGGTCATATGGCCAGCATGACTAAGCCACTTCTGGCGAACCAGAGCAGCACACGGAAACGCCGTTTACCTTCCCGCTGGAGCGGTACCTATTTATCTACTTGCACTTTGATGTGCTTTCGAACTGCTAGGTTGGCAGGAGCAGGGACTAAACAACGGGAGCTCACCCCGGACCTTCAAACAGATGACATTTGGACAGCTCCTTCAAACAAGGGACAGTCAGCTGTATGACTCAGACCCACCTGGTTTCCAGCCTTTGGTGACCCTTCCAGTAAAAATGCGTACATCAGTCAAAACTGCAGACAAAAATATGTTCATTAGGATAAATCTGCACTAAAAGACTGAAACATTTTTGTGTTCTTGTTTTTCAAAAAAATCTCAAATTGCTGCAGAAACCTGGAGAACTGAATTTAAGATTGGAAAAGGAAGAACTGGAGAGAGCCCACATTTTAGTAATGCGGCTTTTGGAACTTTTTCTTAAGGGTCAAAACAGCTACCTTTGCTTTTTGGTAAGAGTGAGAAAGCACATATAAGAAAAAACTGCCTATGTGAACATGAAAGGACTGGCATATATATATTTAGCACAGACCAACTACTGAACTACTTTCCTACCAACAGCAATGGAAACAGCGCTAGCAACCATAACAGATCTGTTGCAGGAAGACATTCTGGAGTTCTTACCAATTTAGGAAAAGGACAAGATATAAGAATAATGGACCTGCTTAATGCAGAGAGCATGTAACTCTAGTAACATGAATGTTGTTTTAGAAGGACTGCAGAATTAAGTCCTATGACATAAAATGCTGCTTGGACCCTCTTTCATCACCTACAGGCACTGCTTGTTTTTCATTTTGATTTTGAAACTAGAGACAAGAACAATTTTCATCCCTATCCATTCCCCGCTTCGGGGTCTCTTTTGTCAATCTTAATCACAAAGTATTTTAATGACCCTTGTTTTATCATTTTTGGTAGAAGCGTCTCCCTTTGGTCTATAATTTGGACGCTTTGTAAGAAATTCTGACACAACAGATACCGTGTGAATTACACATTCTGGACTCCCACTGATGGGAAATTAATCAAACTGAACACTTGGACAACTCAATTAATTAATTTTTTTAACCCACATTTTGAAACCCCCCTCCTCTCCTGAGAAAACAGTACTATTAGCTCCAACTTTGAACAGATAAAGGAATGAAGTATTTCCAGCAGGGTTTTTTCTTCTTCTTCTTCAGAAAATAAACATACCTTCAACACACAGTTTTCCATGCTAGAATGTGCATTTTCCAAGATGAAAACAAAGAAAGTGTAAAATGGTTGAAGAGGTGCTTAATCGATCCTCCAATGGGCCTGGGAAGGCTAATCTCTTACAGTTGTTGTTTCTGGCATTTCCCTTCATGTGAATAATGCTGAATGCTATTTTCTTGCTTCAGCTCCCCAGATAACTGCACTAAAATGTAATACCAAAAAAATACAAATAAACTAATTTCATTGCAAGAAATCAATCAGTAATTAAACTTACGCATCCAGATAACCGTCACTTAGCAAGCTACATGTTAGATGGGGTTAGAAGCAGGGGCCTTGCTAGGTGCTTACAAGGACTTGGGGCACTGAACCAGCACATAAATATGCAAATATGAATTTACATATGTTAATTTGTGGCTATTACTGGCACCGAGGGACGCGGGTGGCGCTGTGGGTAAAACCTCAGTGCCTAGGACTTGCCGATCGCATGGTCAGCGGTTCGAATCCCCGCGGCAGAGTGAGCTCCCGTCGTTCAGTCCCAGCTCCTGCCCACCTAGCAGTTCGAAAGCACCCCTAAGTGCAAGTATATAAATAGGGACTGCTTTCTAGTGGGAAGGTAAACGGCGTTTCTGTGTGCGGCGCTGGTGCTGGCTCGCCAGATGCAGCTTCGTCACGCTAGCCACGTGACCCGGAAGTGTCTTCGGACAGCGCTGGCTCCCGGCCTCTTGAGCGAGATGAGTGCGCAACCCTAGAGTCGGACACGACTGGCCCGTACGGGCAGGGGTACCTTTACCTTTATTACTGGCACCTGTCTGTCTTGATAGACAATGGAGTGTGCTGCCAGAGGTGAAGTCAATGTGCTGGAGAATCACAACGCCTGCTGTGGCTGCAGAGACCAACTGCTGCCTTTGTGTTGTTTTTGTTGCATTAGCAGCACCCAAGTGACCTCTCTGGGGTGCAAGCCTCAACTGCCCCAATACGCACCTTTTATTTTAAGCAGAAATACCAGTGTGGTTCATTTACATGTATAGATGCCTCTGGAATAATTAAGATGGTGGGTAGTTGAGTTTTTAACCAGTCCTGCACTTTGCACTTCCTCAGTTGCCCAGTAGGCAGTTTAAATAAAATTAAGGAAAGGGAGGAGATGGTCAATAGATCCAGACACCACTAGGAAAACCCTAAGGCTCTTTCCCCCACGGTCAGCCACTCTGCAATAATGCCAATTGGTAGAAGGACTGGATTAACTTGTTTGGGGTTCTAGCCTTCAGCTGGTAGATAAGGGCCGATAAGTGAATCCTGCCCTCCTGATCTTGGATGGGATGCACTAGTGGCACCAACAGTGTGGTACACTAGTTGTGAGAATAGGGCCTGGGAGACCAGGGTTCAAATACCCACTCAGCCATGGAGCTCCATAGGTGGCCATGGGCCAGTTGTCAGCTTTTAGGCTAATCTACCTCACAGGTTTTGTGAGGATAATATGGAGAGTTGGAGAACATCAAACACCACCTTGAGCTCCTTGGTGGAAATGTGGAATATA
This sequence comes from Podarcis erhardii, assembly GCF_964252035.2. Taxonomy (NCBI): domain Eukaryota; kingdom Metazoa; phylum Chordata; class Lepidosauria; order Squamata; family Lacertidae; genus Podarcis; species Podarcis erhardii. The sequence continues at coordinate 52,540,517 of NC_138512.1, read as the reverse complement.
AGTGTAAGAAAAAACAAAATTGGTCTTTGCTGTTATGTAGCTCTAACACACACACACGCCACATAGTGAGAATAAAGGAATTACCAGATGCAAAGGAAGGTCCTGTGTCTCTTATGGATGTGCGCTGAGGTGATTTCAAGAAGCGCAGCTTTTCTCACCAGCAAACTGATGAAATCTCCTTTGCTTTGAAGACAGTGGCTTGCCTCTCCTCTCTCCCCCCCCTTCCTTTTGTTCTTTTGTGTGTGTGCCTTTGCCATGTTGGTTAAACAGCTCACTATTATGTGCCTTAGCTTAGGTGGGAGGGATAAGGAATTTTGTTGCTGCTATGTTGGAAAAACCCTCAATAAGACATAAAAGTCAGCAAAAACCTGTTCTCCATTGCAACAGTCCCTCCTAGGGAATATAGTTAAGAAACAAGATATATGCACGAAATCACTTAAGCTGGTATCTTGTGCAGTGGTTGGGTCCTCGAGCAGACAGGGTGGAGGACTAAGATTCCAAAATCTACTGAAGACAGGGGAGGCAGGAAGTTTAATAATCGGTCTTATCTTCTCTGGCAGTACATAGACACAGAGGAAAACAATCATCTCACACCTGAAATCCACAGTGCAGAATCCTTCCCCCACTACAGAGAATGCCTCCTATAGGCCACTTCATATGGCTGAGTTTCCACATGTGCACTAAGGATGGATCCATACTGGGACGGTCTTGTATAAACTGACCTCTCAACAGATACAGCTGCCAATCTGGGGAGGGGGAATTCTTATGATTTCAGGGGCTAAGAAACAAAAATACATCCTCAGAGACACTTGGGAGACTCAAGCAGAGACAACATTGATGCTGTTTCCACCCTAAACTGGGACTATCTTCTTTTGCAATGCGATGACAGAACAAAAAACAAACAAACAGAGGCGGAGCTTTTCACATCTGCAGGAAATCATGAAGCTGGAAGGGGCTAAAAGCTCTTTGCTTTTGGATTCTCTCCATGTAACAAAATAACAGGGAAATCCTACACGTGTTAACTTGAAAGTCTGTCACACTGAGATCAATGGGACTTTTTCTCAGTTTAAATGTGCATAAGACTGTAACCTAGGCCATATTTTTTCCAAATAGGGTCTGAAACAATAGAGACACAGGCTCCTAGTAGTCTACAGGAGCTCCTGTTCAACTGGAATCTCACTACAATTCTGTAGCAAGCACACCCCAATGAAACACACAGGAACAGCAGAGCTGTATTCTGAGAAAATAAATGAATAAAGAAAATAGAAGAAAATGGAGAGAGAAACAATATGAAGGGTTATTTATGGAACATCCAGCTATGACAAAGAAGGAATGTGTGACCAGAAATAGCTGTCTTAGTATTCTTTGAAAAATTAAATTACAACTCCCAGCAATCCTTCCACCTATCACCCAAGCCTATCTAGAGTGCAATGACTCAGTAGGATACATACTTCCTTGTGCGTATCAAATATTGTTCCAAAATAAGTATAAAAAGCAGCATCTGTAACTCATAAGCAACATAAGCCATCTGTATTTCCAGCCTAAGTAAGTACAGACTGATCAGGGTCCTGTTCTTCCAGCTAATTAATCTTAAACCAGTTTCTAAATGGTTCACAAACTCTTAGATGCCCTTCTCTTTGTTGCCTATGGCATTGTCAGTGATTAGTTACATTGTTCAGCTCAGAGTGAGATTGGGGCATCTGCAGAAGCCAAGGTATAGTTGGAGAAATAAATCCATTCGCACAAATGGATCAACTTTGCCTAGTCATCTGAGGGTATGTTCTTAGTATCCTTTTCTGTGCCAGTGATGACAATTGCTACAGTCCTCTACACAGCCGACAAACTGAGGCCCCTTCATTCTGCAAAGCAGACACAGCTTGAATCCTTAATGTAACTTAGAACTTTGTTGTAATATCTAAGGAATTTGCTAAATCATTTTCAGGTGCCTTGAGACCTGTGTGGCCTCTGAAATGAAACTGAGCCCGCTCAGAGGAGTATAGGGTTACTGTTTTGTTTTGTCATAAAAGGCAAGTCTTTTTCTCCACAGGGCTCCTTGCCTGAACTGTAGGTGGCTACCCCCAAGGATCCAAACTTGAAGAAAGACAGTTGCACATGCAGAATGGTTTCTAGGGCTCCCCCCCCCCACTCCTCTGTGCCCACCATGCTAGAATGTGAAAAATAGGGGTCCTGTTGCATATTGCTACTTTGACTGACATATGTTTGCAAAGTGGTTGGCTTTACAGCTAAGCAGATTTGGGGCTAAGTACCGGTATGTATCTCTCCCCCTTTCAAGTGGCATGAAGACTCAAATTTGAGGCACATGGTTGAGATGGGGGGGGCAGTTGTGGAGGGCAAGGGGACTACAAGGAAGTTATCACGTCAGCGTTGATGGTGGGTGGGGAAATGCTAGCTTCCAAGCTGTAATCATCGCACAGACACTCAGTGAAGGAAGGTGAGAAGTTTATTGGAACTGGGGCAACTCTTGGCTCATGCTTGGAGCAATAATAAAACCAACAGTGAAACTGGCCAAAGTAGCACCTGCGTCCCCAAGGGAAGAAAGACACGTGATATTACATGCATCATTACATTTAACCTGCGGTTTCTTAAAAATGCAAGCAGCATCAATTTGCAGGGGGATTATAATGATCAGAATTGCTGCAGGTGTGCAGGGGAAATTTCACATTTTTCTCTCCCACTGTGGACAATCCCACCTTTTAGTTACAAGGGAATCCCCTATTGGTGCCAATGAAAACTACCAGCTTCAGAAAAGAGTTTTTTCCCTAAGGCCTGCAGTAGGAGAGGAAAGGTTTATATTCCCACTTGCAACTCATGCTATTTGATTTTTTTAAAATCTACAAAGACAGTGTGGTACAGTGGTTAGAGTATTGGATTAGGACCTGGGAGACCAGAGTTCAAATCTCCACTCAGCCCTGCAGTTCATTAGGCGACCTTGGGCTAGTCACTATCTCTCAGCCTAGCCTACCTCACAAGAATATTGTGAGGCTAACAGCAGGACAAAAGTGGGGAGAAGCTACCTTGAGCTCTTTGGGGAAAAGTTGAGACATAAATGTAATGAATGAAGACTCGTTTAGCAGCAGGCTTCATTTGGACTTCAGAGTCTACCCACACATCAACAAAGGAAAGATCACCCAATTTCCAACTGTCCACAGCAACCCCTGAAATGACACAGGAGCCTGTTGGGATATAGTTCCGTTCCACCTTAAAAGGGAACAGGCATGACTATTGTATGTCACATGCCTGTTTACTTCCAGCACTTGCTGGGAACTTCCATTTGTATATAGCTTTTGTGTTTCTGCTGTTTTGCTGGAGACAAAGGGAAGCAGACATGTTTTCCTCTGTTCATGAACTATGCTGAATAAATGCTGAACATTATGCTGACACATTTCTCTGTCCGCCTCTTCTGCTGTGAGAAGAGTTACACACTCTGCTGACAGGGCGTGCACAGGTCTCTAAACGTATCTGAGGCTCGTGTCACTGATTGATGCTGTTCCAAGGGAGACCAGCTGCCAGCCAGTGGCTGGAGCCAGCTGGGGACTTGCCTGATGCCTGCCTGATGCCCCCGTCTTCCTGGCAGCATCCCAACAGTGACCAATATACTAAATGTTTTGAGGGTGAGCAAGAAGGGTTGTGGTGGCAGGCTCCTCCGCTGACCGCCCGGTCTGCTTTGCCTCTTATGCACGGAGTCTACATGCAAAGAAAGCGTGAGCCTGTGGGCTCTGCTTGTACAATCAGAAACAGTGACTGAGGCAGGGTTCGTGATCATGTGGACTCATGGGGATCATTGAACAGCATTTGCCACAGCAAAATACTGCCCACAATGCCTCATTCAAGGAAGGACCCTTTCTCAGATTGGTGTACAGTATAGGTAGCCACTGAGAGAGCATTTTAGGAGCACTGCTGCCATTGTAGGCAGCAGCTACTGCTGGCCACTCCACAATAGAAGTGTGGACAGGTTGGAGAAGAAGAAGAATAGAAGAGTTTGGAAGGGGTCTCAAAAGCGGCTAACATTCTCCTTCCCCTTCCTCCCCCACAACAACCACTCTGTGAGGTGAGTGGGGCTGAGAGACTTCAGAGAAGTGTGACTAGCTCAAGGTCACCCAGCAGCTGCATGTGGAGGAGCAGAGAGGTGAACCCGGTTCCCCAGATTACGAGTCTACTGCTCTTAACCACTACACCACACTAGCACACTGGAGGGTAGCCTGCTGTGGTGGCAGCAGCAAGAGGGAGGAAGTGGTGGCAGCTGGTATCACTGCAGGTGAGTGGATGCCTTGACAGATTAGAGAACTGGGCCAAAACAAACAAGATGAATTTTAACAGGGAGAAATGTAAAGTATTGCACTTAGGCAAAAAAAAAAATGAGAGGCACAAATACAAGATGGGTGACACCTGGCTTGAGAGCAGTACATGCAAAAAGGATTTAGGAGTCTTGGTTGACCACAAACTTGACATGAGCCAACAGTGTGACGCGGCAGCTAAAAAAGCCAATGCAATTCTGGGCTGCATCAATAGGAGGATAGCATCTAGATCAAGGGAAGTAATAGTGCCCCTGTATTCTGCTCTGGTCAGACCTCACCTGGAGTACTGTGCCCAGTTCTGGGCACCACAGTTCAAGAAGGACACTGACAAACTGGAACGTGTCCAGAGGAGGGCAACCAAAATGGTCAAAGGCCTGGAAACGATGCCTTATGAGGAACGGCTAAGGGAGCTGGGCATGTTTAGCCTGGAGAAGAGGAGGTTAAGGGGTGATATGATAGCCATGTTCAAATATATAAAAGGATGTCACATAGAGGAGGGAGAAAGGTTGTTTTCTGCTGCTCCAGAGAAGCGGACACGGAGCAATGGTTCCAAACTACAAGAAAAAAGATTCCACCTAAACATTAGGAAGAACTTCCTGACAGTAAGAGCTGTTCGACAGTGGAATTTGCTGCCAAGGAGTGTGGTGGAGTCTCCTTCTTTGGAGGTCTTTAAGCAGAGGCTTGACAACCATATGTCAGGAGTGCTCTGATGGTGTTTCCTGCTTGGCAGGGGGTTGGACTCGATGGCCCTTGTGGTCTTTTCCAACTCTATGATTCTATGATTCTATGATTCTAGATGGGCCAAGGACCACCAGTCCATTGCTTCTCTTGAGGAAAGGTGCTCCCCTTGCCTAACAAGAGGGCTGGTCCTGGCCCATACATGCACTTTCCCAGTGAACATAAAGTGTGAGAGTCACCACTACATTCAGACTTTACTGCCTCAAAAGCAAAGAAGTGGATTGTCATGTGGCAAGTTTGCATGTGCTTCTAGGGCCTTTCCTCTTCCTTGGGGCAAGGGAGGGATCCTTTACACCCACACAGGAGAAACGCATGCAAAGAAAAGAGAGCAGGATTTTGTTTCTGTTTCCCGTCTGCGTAATAAGCCTGTGAAAAAGCAAGGAATTCTAAAAAAGAGAAATTCATTTAAAAAAAAAAGAGGCCTCAGTATCCCCTTTCATACATGCATCTGTGGTGGGGAGCACCGAGCTTAGAGAGACAGAGAGAGAACCTGGGAATGCCTGTGAGGTGCTGCCCCAAGTTGTGGTATTGAAGAAATATGAGCCCATTTTAGATTATTAGCTTTCTGTGGCAAAGCAACTAAAGAATGAGAATTAAGGTTTCCCTGTGCTGATAGTTTAAAATATTATCTTCTGAGTGATAGCAAAAGAAGGCGAGGGAGGGAGTGAGAGAGAGCATTTAGTCAGTTCCCTTTAAGGTAAAGGATGGGAAATGCAGCTCACAAGAGGACAGCATGTCCTTCTGACCTGACACAGAGTTTAATGAACAAAGCAAGTTAAAACAATTCCTTCTGCACAAAGTACTAATCTGTAGTTTGTTGAGAACTGGTGCCCACCAGGGGAGAGACAGACTTTCTGAGCTAATTTACCTCACCTAAATTCACCTGATGAGGGATGGAGAATCTGTGACCCTCCAGATGTTAAGAACATAAGAAGAGCCTGCTGGATCAGGCCAATGGCCCATCTGGTCCAGCATCCTGTTCTCACAATGGCCAACCAGATCCCTGTGGGAAACCTGCAAGTAGGACCCGAGTACAAGAACACTCTTCCCTTCTTGTAGTTTCCAGCAATTTATATTCAGAAGCGTTGTTGCCTCTGACCATGGAGGCAGAGGACAGTCATCATGGCTGGTAGCCATTGAAAGCCTTCTCCTCCATGAATCCTTCCTATCGTCTTTTAAACCCATCCAAGTTGGTGATCACCATGGCCTCCTATGGGAGCAAGTTCCATAATTTAACCATGCTGTTGGACTTCAACTCCTATCCGCACTGACCAGCATGGCCAATAGTCGGGGGATGATGGGACGTATAGTCTTTCAACTTCTGGAGGGTTGCAGGTTCTCCACCCCTGCCTAGATAGATTCTGCTTCATGCAATCCTACACCTACTTACTTGCCTGGCAGTAAGCCCCATTGGACTTACTTCTGAGTAAACATGTACAGATTTCCACTGTTGATGATGAACTGGCTAGATGAAGCAATGAAATCTATTTTGATAGACTAGAAAGTGCCTGTGGGTAGTCTTTTGGGCAAATTATTTTAAATATAAATGCCTCCATGTTGCGACACATCCACACTCATATCATCATCGAAAATAAAATATTCTTTCTTTTGAACTATTTTTCTCATATGCAAATTTACATGGATTTGATTGATAACTTCATGAATGGACTTATACTGCACTTTTACTCCCCTTTTCCTGGGAGTAAGCCCTACTGAACTCAATGGAACTTACTTCTGATTTTTACAGGATTGCACTCTGAAATTTATGTGATTGATTTGAGCACAATCTTGAAGGTTCCTTAGGCAAGATTAACCAGGGAGCTGCCTCTGTTAGTGTGTCCATTTTCTCCTTTCCAGTGTCACCATTGCTCATTCGTTTGCTTCTGTCCCTGGGCCCAATCTGTTGATGTCCCCAGAGGAAAAGAGCGGGGCAAGTGAATGATAGGTTCCAACACATCCAAACACATTCCTATCATTAGGCAGAGTGAGGCAGTCACCTCAGGTGACAGGTGTTGAGAGGGCCATTAATTCCCCTTAGTTGTCACATAGCTCCTCCTCGACCCTCTAATCTGTTCTGCTGCCTTGGATTTGGTAGAGGACACTCTATCACCAGGATAGTAAGACTGAATGGTCAGTACATTCAGTTACATTAAATAGAATGGGGCGCCATCTTGTCCTTTGCTTGAGGTAGGACAACGCCTTGGTTCAGTGCTGATCTCGTCACCCATGCACTTAAATTCTCAGAGAGGGCAAGTAAACAGTGACAGGAAAGAGAAGCAGCAGCATTAGTACTAGGATCAGTGGGCCCTCTGTAGGGGTCCTGCGAAAGTCTTGGCAAATGCCTGATCGTGCTAACCTCCGATGCCAGCTTTGCACCTGGCCCTAAAAGGGCCTTCACATCACACCTTAAAAACCTGATATTCTGTTTTGCTAAATGGAAGCTATAAAGATTCTGTGGTGATAAGAGTGTGGCTGTTGCCAAAGTTTCTCTTCCTCACGTTGTTAAGAATTACTATAATGTTATTATCTGCAGTGCATTTGAAAGCATTTTCTGGCTAGGGAGAAGAGAGGGAGAAATCTATCTGCTATATAAATCCAAATGTGGAGAAAGATGTGGGGGTTCCCCTCTTGGGTTGAATGGAATTGATATGTGTGTAAGGTAGTGAAAGAATTGGGGGAGGACAGATGTACCTAGCACTTTCTACTCCTTAACTGCCTGCTGATGTCAACCATTCATTTACAGATGCAAGAAAGAAATAGAGAGGGACATTAATTCTACATGCAAGTGCAATGCTAATAGTGTGCCAGAACTGGTGACTGGGGGCGAGACCACATAACACCGGTCTTGAAAGACCTACATTGGCTCCCAGTACGTTTCCGAGCACAATTCAAAGTGCTGGTGTTGACCGGGCAAAGCGGCATAGGTTTTCATAAAAACCCTATAAGATGTTCTTGAGGCTCCGTCACGGGCACCCCGCCATACTCGCTCTAGCCGTCTGAGGTCCCGCTTCATTTTCCGGAGCTCCTCGGTAAACCAGGGAGCCCGGTTTCTGCGGGGTCGCAGAGGGCGCTTAGGTGCGATCTCATTGATGGCTGCCAGGAGCTGGGTATTCCAGGCCTCAACAAGCTCAGTCAATGAGTCGCCAGGGGGAGAAAGGTCCCGCAAGGCTTGACGGAATCTATCAGGGTCCATCAGCCTTTGCGGGCGAGCCCAAATTGGCTCGCCACCCAAGCAGGGTGGGGGTGGAACGTCAATCCTGGCTTTCAGGGCATAGTGATCAGACCATGGCACCTTCATCGAAGGAAACATGATCACATCTATACCGATGCCAAAGATCAGATCCAGCGTGTGGCCTGCTTGATGTGTGGGGCCCGAAACAAACTGGGAGAGCCCTAGTGTCGCCATGGAAGACACCAGGTCCAGAGCCTGCGAGGAGGGAGTGGCATCAGCATGGATGTTGAAGTCCCCCAATACCAATAGGTTAGGGAACTCCAAGGCCCAGCCGGCCACCGCCTCCAGCAGGCCTGACAGGGTGGCTGCTGGTGCGCTGGGTGGCCGGTACACCAGCCAGACAGCCAAGCTCACCTCGGAGCCCCACACTAGGCCAACACATTCAATGCCGGGGATCGATGGCGATGGTAGAGCCCTGAAAGGACAATCTTCCCGGATTAATAACGCCACCCCTCCCCCCCGGCCCACAGTCCGCGACTGGTGGAGGACGGAGAAACCCGGGGGCGCCATCTCTCGTAAGGTAACAGTATCCCCTTCGCGCACCCAGGTCTCAGTCACACATGCCAGGTCAACCCCCTGCGAGGTGAAGAAATCTCGCAGGGTGGCGGTTTTGTTGCCTATAGACCTGGCATTGCACAACACCAGTGACGGAGGTGAGTAATCCTTGCTCACCCTACCCTCGTCTCTCGGGATTGGGCGCAGATTGGAAGGGGTACGAGCATATCCGTATCTCGATCCCCTTCGCCTATGACATCTGCCCCCACCGCCATACCTCCCTTGCCCCTCCACAGTAGGAATCCCAAGCCTCAGGCTCACCTCCATTTACAGAATATAAAAGCAAACAAACAAAAACAATTATACGAAAATAAAGCCAATCCCCACCTCACTCCACAACCACCCCACCCCAACCCAAAATAGACCAAAACAAAATAAAAATACATGGATAAAAATCACCGCTTATGGTGGTACAACAAAGCAAAACAAAACAAAAAACCCACACAGTTTAAAACATATAAAAACACTTCAAACAACCGCTGCCGCAGCACCAATGTCCCCAAAGGGTGATGAGCGTAGGCCCTGCCCCAAGGCCTGATGGAGAGTGGGCCTGCAGGGGGAAGCCCTCCCCACACGCACGGCGAAGCGGCAGCAGTGGTGTTCCGAGGCCTCCTTGAAGCCTTATATGCTGAGGTGGAGTCTGGGGCCCGCCCCCAGGCCCAAGGTGGAGAATGGGCTTGCAGGGGGAGCGGTCCTCCCCAAGACTCACCGGCAAAGCGGCAGCAGCAGTGTCCCGGGCCTACTTGGAGTCTTTTATGCTGAGGTGGAGTCTGGGGCCCGTCCCCAAGCCCAAGATGGAGAATGGGCTAGCAGGGGGAAGCCCTCCCCACACGCACGGCAAAGCGGCAGCAGTGGTGTTCCAAGGCCTCCTTGAAGCCTTATATGCTGAGGTGGAGTCTGGGGCCCGCCCCCAGGCCCAAGGTGGAGAATGGGCTTGCAGGGGGAGCGGTCCTCCCCAAGACTCACCGGCAAAGCGGCAGCAGCAGTGTCCCGGGCCTACTTGGAGTCTTTTATGCTGAGGTGGAGTCTGGGGCCCGTCCCCAAGCCCAAGATGGAGAATGGGCTAGCAGGGGGAAGCCCTCCCCACACGCACGGCAAAGCGGCAGCAGTGGTGTTCCAAGGCCTCCTTGAAGCCTTATATGCTGAGATGGAGTCTGGGGCCCGCCCCCAAGCCCAAGATGGAGAATGGGCTTGCAGGGGGAGCGGTCCTCCCCAAGACTCACCGGCAAAGCGGCAGCAGCAGTGTCCCGGGCCTACTTGGAGTCTTTTATGCTGAGGTGGAGTCTGGGGCCCGTCCCCAAGCCCAAGATGGAGAATGGGCTAGCAGGGGGAAGCCCTCCCCACACGCACGGCAAAGCGGTTTTTATGAAAACCTATGAGATGGCAGTGAAGGCCGCTAAGAAGTCTTACTTCTCGGCCTCCATTGCATCCGCTAGCTCTCGCCCGGCTCTCGCCCGGCGCAATTATTTAGTATAATTCGGTCTTTAACGTCCCTCGAAGGACAGCCAAATTTAAATAACAATTTGACACACAGCTGTGAGGCATTTGCGAGCTTTTTTGCGGAGAAGGTCTTGTTGCTCCGCCATGACCTCCCTGCCAATTTGGATACAATAAAGGAACTGGAGGCCCCTCGACTGCCCTCGGGTTCAGTATTGGACCACTTTGACCGGATATCCCCAGCCGATGTGGACAGACTCCTCCGAGCTGGAAAAGCCCACCACATGTCCTCTCGACCCGTGCCCGTCCTGGCTGATTAGAGCGTGTCCAGACGAGGTGCGGGCCCCCCTGGGGGATATCATCAATCTGTCCCTTGGCACCGGGACATTCCCAGGGGAACTGAAGGAGGCAGTGGTGCGCCCGCTCTTAAAGAAAACATCATTAGATCCCTTAGATCTATCCAATTACCGCCCGGTTTCGAATCTTCCATTCCTGGGTAAGGTGATTGAGAGAGCGGTTGCTGAACAGCTTGGTAGGTTTCTGGATGAAACATCGGCTCTGGATCCATTCCAGTCCGGCTTCCGCGCTGGTCATGGGACTGAGACGGCTCTGGTCGCCCTAACAGATGATCTCCGCAGGCGGCTGGATCGAGGCGGGTCGGGGCTGCTGATTCTTCTAGACCTGTCAGCAGCCTTCGACATGGTCGATCACGAACTCCTGGACCACCGCCTTGCCGACGTGGGGATCCAGGGCACAGTCCTTCAATGGCTGCGCTCGTTTCTCTCCGGTCGGGGACAGAGGGTGGCGCTTGGGGGGGAATTGTCATCCCGCCACTCCTTGGTGTGTGGTGTGCCCCAGGGTGCAATACTCTCCCCAATGCTTTTTAACATCTTTATGCGCCCCCTCGCCCAGCTTGTCCGGAGTTTTGGGCTGGGCTGCCATCAGTATGCTGATGACACCCAACTCTATCTGTTGATGGACGGCCACCCGGACTCTGCCCCAGACACACTGATCAGATGCTTGGAGGCTGTGGCTGGATGGTTACGTGGGAGCCGGCTGAAGTTAAATCCTTCGAAGACAGAGGTCCTCTGGCTGGGACGGGACGACAGGGGGCTGAGGGGGCAACTCCCATCTCTTGCGGGGGTGCAATTAGTGCCAGCAGCGTCCGTTAAGAGTTTGGGTGTAATCTTCGATACCTCCCTCTCCATGGAGGCGCAGATTGCAGCTATAACAAAGGCGGCATTCTTTCATCTCCGCCAAGCTAAGCAGTTGGCTCCTTACCTCTCACGCCCTGACCTAGCCACTGTGATCCACGCGACGGTCACCTCCAGACTGGATTATTGTAACTCGCTCTACGTGGGGCTGCCCTTGAGACTGACCCAGAAACTCCAGCGGGTGCAAAATGCTGCAGCGAGACTCCTTACGGGGTCTTCGCTTAGAGATCACATTCATCCGGTGCTATACCAGCTGCACTGGCTCCCGGTGGAGTACAGGATCAGGTTTAAGGTGCTGGTTTTAACCTTCAAAGCCCTATACGGCCTAGGGCCCTCGTACCTACGGGACCGCCTCTCCTGGTATGCCCCACAGAGGAACTTACGATCTTCAAATAAAAACATCTTGAAGGTCCCAAGCCACAGAGAGGTTAGGCTGGCCTCAACTAGAGCCAGGGCTTTTTCGGCTGCGGCTCCAACCTGGTGGAACGCTCTCTCACAAGAGACAAGGGCCCTGCAGGACTTGACATCTTTCCGCAGGGCCTGCAAGACAGAGCTGTTCCACCTGGCCTTTGGTCAGGGCGCAGCCTGACTCCCTCCTCTGGCAATCTTTACAAAACTTTAGTTTATGGTTGCCATCAATTTTGATTTTAATTCATTTTAATCCATTTTTATAATGTTTTATAATGTTGTACTGTTTTAGTGTTGTTAGCCGCCCTGAGCCCGACTTCGGCTGGGGAGGGCGGGATATAAATAAAATTTATTATTATTATTATTATTAAAGCCCTAAATGGCCTCGGCCCGGTATACCTGAAGGAGCGTCTCCACCCCCATCGTTCTGCCCAGATGCTGAGGTCCAGCGCCGAGGGCCTTCTGGTGGTTCCCTCATTGCGAGAAGCCAAGTTACAGGGAACCAGGCAGAGGGCCTTCTCGGTAGTGGCGCCCACCCTGTGGAACGCCCTCCCATCAGATGTCAAAGCGATAAACAACTACCTGACATTCAGAAGACAGCTTAAGGCAGCCCTGTTCAGGGAAGTTTTTAATGTGTGATATTTTAGTGTTTTTTTGTTTTTATGGAAGCCGCCAAGAGTGGCTGGGGAAACCCAGCCAGATGGGCAGGGTACAAATAAATTATTATTATTATTATTATTATCTTAGATTCAGTTGTCCATATTTCCGCATCAGTTTACACACACACACAGAGAGAGAGAGAGAGAGAAACAAATAAAGGTAAAGGTAAAGGTACCCCTGCCCGTTTGGGCCAGTCTTGCCAGACTCTAGGGTTGTGCACTCATCTCACTCTATAGGCCGGGAGCCAGCGCTGTCCGCAGACACTTCCGGGTCACATGGCCAGCGTGACAAGCTGCATCTGGCGAGCCAGCGCAGCGCATGGAACGCCGTTTACCTTCCCGCTGGTAAGCGGTCCCTATTTATCTACTTGCACCCAGAGGTGCTTTCGAACTGCTAGGTTGGCAGGCGCTGGGACCGAACGACAGGAGCGCACCCCGCCGCGGGGATTCGAACTGCCGACCATGCGATCGGCAAGTCCTAGGCGCTGAGGTTTTACCCACAGCGCCACCCGTGTCCCTATAGAAAAATGTCCCTATAGAAATGTGTGTGTATTTGTTTGTGAGAAACAAACACACACACACAAATTCATCACCATTTGGATGAGAATTTCTCCAAGTACAAATTTCACATTTGTATTCAATTTTGTACAATAGACACATATTTGCAATGCAATTTTCCTGAAACTAATGCATTTTTGTATGTTATTTTCACTAATATATGCATTTTGATGGACACTTTACTCCAAATATGTGTTGTTGTTGTTGTTTTTTTAAAAAAATTACTTGGCTCAAGAACTGTATTACAGCATTCAAAGAAGTGTAAATTTTGAAGGATGACTGCACTTTGGTTCTTGTATTGTCTTGGAAAGTCAGAATTAGGTAGGTTCACCTTTAAATGTGAATCAAATGAATTGAATGAATTCTCCCCGCTACCTCGATAAAAATAGGGCCAAGGATACACTATGTTGACGTAGCTACATTGGCCATAAGGCACATGCTTTGGAATTATTTGTTTTAAGAATAGTATGAATCAGAACATGTTTTTAGAACATGACCACTTGAAGAGAGGTTTTGGGAGTGGCAAAGCAAGATAAGTGTTCCTTAGCCATTGTCAGGGAACTGCCATCGGAGAGACAGGTGGTGGACAGGCTACAGGAGAATAGGAGAGAATCTGCAGTAGAAGAGGGAACCAGCAGGGGGAGTGCAGGAGTCACAGCGGAGGGGAGGCTCTGGGATGCTTCCAGTGAGAGTAGTGGAGAGGTAACGGGACCCCCGTTGGGAACGCCCACCCTTCGCCGGAAACTGTCACGCAGAGAGTCTCGAAAGCGCATGTCTGTCAAAGAGCTTTTATGTTGGCGTAAATTCCGTAGACGCCCACTGTCAGATTCTACCAGCGACTGACGGAGTCATGCTTTGGGGGCTCCGTTAGTGCATCGGTTTGGATGACCAGCCAAACCCCAGAGGGATCAAGCTTTTACGCACAAGCAGCTCACTATCCCATCACAGCAATCTGACAGTCCTTGAAAGCAGCTTGTGCAAGCAGAAGGCATCATGAGCGAACCATCCGGAACCGGAGGAGCAGGAGCGGGAGCTGGCGCAGATCCAAGCCTGGAACAAAGGTACAGGGCGTTGGAGGTCCAGCTGGCACTGCAAACGGCGAGGCTCGAGGAGAGGAGGGCTCAAGATGCAGATAAGGGGAAGACCACCCCACTTGCCAGACGGGTGCCTGGACTGGTGCAGAAATTTGGGGGGGATCCCCGGAACTATCAAGCCTTTAGGACAGAGATGCAATATGCTCTCAATCTACTGTTTGATGACTTCCCCGACGAGAACTCTAGAGTGGCGTACGTGATTGGCCATCTAGAGGGAGGGGCGAGGGACTGGGTTCGGCCCCTGATGGCAGCCAATAATGAAATCTTAAAGGACACAATGAAGTTTTTCCGCGCCATGGACTTGATGTTTTCCAGCGAGATCGAGCAGGGAGTGGTGCGCAGGCAGTTAATGGCGTGTAAACAGGGGAGCCGATCTGTACGTGAGTACTGGACTGAGTTCACCATGCTGATTCATAGACTTGGGTGGGACCTTGCTAGTGAACCTATTCAAATGCTGTTTGAAGAAGGTCTCTCTCCGGCAGTGAAAGATGAACTTTCCCGGGCGCCTAGGGCGGAGTCTATGGATCAGCTGACTAAATCAGCGCTGTCCATTGGGGCACGCCAGGAAGCTAGAGCTATGGAAAAGCGGGAAGGAAAGGGGGAACGTTGGAAGGACTTCCGCATTCCAGAGATTCCGGAGCAGCCTTTCCCGCCAGCAGAGCCGATGGAACTTGGAACAGCGCGCGCGCGCGCAGTTTCAAACACCAGTGAAGGGCGGAAGAAGGAGGGAAAGAGCGGCAAGCGATGCTATCTCTGCCAACAGCCAGGTCACTTTGCCAGAGTCTGTCCGCAAAGGAAGGAATGGCAAGGGATGGCGGGAACTGTTGGGGGGAAGGAGGAAGAAGAAATCACGGAGCCAGTAAAAGCCAACGCCTGGTTGCCAACATCAGGGCACAGCAGCCAGGCCAGGGAGTAATGAATGTGCCCACGCCGGAACCTCCAAGACCAGCGCTTGTGATAGAGGTGTTGCTGGAACTGGCAAACGGACACCCACTGAAGATAAAGGCGCTATTGGATTCAGGTAGCTCATGTAATTTCATGAGCAAAGAGTTTGCAGCTGCACACCAAATACAGACTATCCCATTGAGTAAGCCTTTGCAGGTTACCACGATTGATGGGAGGGAGCTGTTGGGAGGAGAAGTGAGCCAACAGACTGTACCAATGATAATGAGGGTGGCACGACACACCGAACTGATAGCGTTTAACGTAGCCACCTTGGGAGGAGCTCCTATTATCTTGGGTATGAGCTGGCTGGCGCTACACGATCCGCTAGTAGGCTGGCATCAGAGAGTGGTTTCCTTTGGATCAGCACATTGCCTAGAACACTGCAAGGAGGGAGAGGCTCAGGCAGGCACCAGGGGCACTCTAGCAGTGATGGAAGTGATGGACAAAGGGAGGGTGCCACCACAATACGCTGACTTGCTTGACGTATTCAGCGAAAAAGAAGCAGATAAACTGCCCCCGCACAGACCCTTTGATTGTCAAATTACCTTACTCCCAGGAGCACAATTGCCAGTGGGCAAGCTGTATGCAATGTCAGACAGTGAGATGCAGGAGTTAAGGGAGTTCATTGACAAGAATCTCAAGCGAGGTTTCATCAGAGAGTCACGAGCGGTGGGGGGCAGCCCAGTGTTCTTTGTGGACAAAAAAAACACAGGCAAGCCCAGGCTTGTATGTGATTTCAGGGCCCTAAATGCAGTGTCAGAACCAGTGACTTTCCCTATGCCCAGAATTGATGACATTCTAACACGGGTGAGAAAAGGGAAAATTTTTACCAAGCTGGACCTTAGGGGGGCATATAACTTGATACGTGTGAGAAAGGGGGATGAGTGGAAGACCACTATGTTCACCCCCTTGGGGGCCTTTGAGTACACCGTTATGCCTTTCGGATTACAAGGGGGCTCCGCCTGTTTTCAATCATTCATGAATCACGTCCTGGGGCCACTGCTCTACAAGAACTGCGTAGCGTTCTTAGATGACGTTCTGGTGTACTCAGACAATGAGGAGCAGCATGTGCGAGATGTAAGAGAGGTACTGAGCAAGCTGCGAGAAAACCGGCTGTGGGTGAAACTGGAGAAGTGTCAGTTTCATACCAAGGAGGTGGAATTCCTGGGGTACCGGTTGTCTGACAAGGGATTGGCCATGGATCCCAGCAAGGTTCAAGCGGTACTGGAATGGAAAACACCAAAGACCAAGAAGGACGTGCAAAGGTTCCTGGGCTTCGGAAACTTCTATAGGAAGTTCATCAAAAACTTTGCCCATTTAACAGCGCCCATCACGGATTGTCTTAGTAGCAAAAAGAAATTTGTTTGGACGGGAGAAGCGCAACAAGCGTTCGAACGCTTAAAGCAGGCGTTTGCGTCGGAAGAGCAACTCTTGCACGTGGATCTACAACAACCAATGAGAGTGGAGACTGACGCGTCAGACCGAGCGGTGGGGGCCGTTCTTCTCCAGCCGGGAAAAGATACGTCTGAATGGAGACCGTGTGCATTCTTCTCGCGGAAGTTGAACAAATCAGAGAGGAACTACACAGTGTACGACCGAGAACTGCTCGCCATTCATGAAGCATTCCGGAAATGGCGGCACTTGCTGATTGGGGCGCAGCACAAGGTTCAAGTCCGAACTGACCACAAAAATCTGGAATACTGGAGAACAGCCCGAGTGCTGAACCAGAGACAAGTGAGATGGGCCCAGGAGTTCTCCAAATTCCACTTTGAGATTCGTTACGTGCCCGGCTCCGAGAACGTGAGGGCGGACGCTCTTTCCAGGAAACCTGAGTACTTAGAGGGGGAGGGAGCGCCTGAGGCAAGGCATGTAATCTCTGAAGACCGCTGGGTGTGTGGGGCGGCATTGGTGGGGCAGAGGGAACTGATAGAGGGTACGGAGAAAGATGAATACGCCCAAGAGAAACTCAGAGAGCTCCGGAGGACAGAGGAGAACACAGGGGGGTTCGAAGAAAAGAACGGGGCGTTGTATTACAAAGGGGCACTGTACATACCCGACGGGGAACTGAGGGGGAGAGTACTCAAGCAGTTGCATGACAGCCCCACAGCGGGACATTTTGGACAGCACAAAACCATGTGGTTGGTTACCAGGGAGTTTTGGTGGCCCAAGGTGAGGGAGGACGTACGGGAATATGTCAGGGGTTGCGACAGGTGCCAGCGAGCGAAAGGAGAGAGGGTGGCGCCAGCGGGGCTATTACAACCCTTACCCACGCCCGAAAGGCCATGGGAGGCAGTATCCATAGATTTTATGACGGACCTGCCAAAATCCAAAGGCAAAACAGCTGTCATGGTGGTGGTAGATCAATTAACCAAGATGTGTCATTTTATAGCTTGTTCACATGCAGTCACAGCGGAGGAAACCGCCAAGTTGTTTGTAGAACATATTTTCAAGTTGCATGGCGCCCCCTTGAGGGTGGTCAGCGACAGAGGGAAACAATTTACTTCCAGGTTCTGGAGGAAACTTATGAGCTTACTGCACGTAGAACTCAATTTCTCAACTGCCCGGCACCCAGAAACCAATGGGCAAGCGGAAAGGGCAAATGGGGTTTTACAACAATACCTGAGGTGTTATGTAAAAGACAGAGAAAATGATTGGGTGGATAAGTTACCTCTAGCAGAATTTGCCTACAACAACGCGGAGAACGTGTCCACAGGGATGAGTCCCTTCCTGGCAAATTATGGGTGTCACCCCCGGGCATTCCCAGGAGAGGGAGGGGAGAGGTGGAGCGTGCCGGCGGCGGAATATTTTTTTGAAGAGATGGAGGCGATCCACCGTCAGCTTCAACTTAACTTAGAGAAAGCCAAGGAAGAATATAAGAAGCAAGCAGACAGAAATAGGAGGGAAGGTGAAACTATAAGGGTGGGGGACCGGGTGTGGTTGTCCACCCAAGGGCTACCGTTCAAGGGCGGGAGTAAGAAATTGAGGCCCAAAAGATTGGGACCCTTTGAGGTCATACAGCAGGTCAACCCAGTGGCATTCAAACTCAGGCTGCCCAGTCACATGAAATTACACCCAGTATTTCACAGGTCATTACTGTCGCCGTACCGAGAGGGACGCGAGTGGGGGGAGCGTGAGAGAGAGGCCACCCAAACGCCCGTGATAGAAGAGAGAGAGCGCGACATGAACGTGGCAGGAATCATTGATTCCAGGTGGAAGGGGAATCAGGTGGAATATCTGGTAGAATGGGAGGGGGAAGCAGAGTCGGAAAACACTTGGGTACCAGCAGAGGTAGTCAATGACGAGGTTTTAATAGAAACATTTCATCAGCGTTTCCCAAGAAAACCGCAACCCGTGGCTCGATTTAGAAGGGAACACTTTGGGACCACCGATGAGGAAGGAGAGTTTGAAGGGTTCCCAGAGTCAGGGGTGGGTGAAGAAGCCGACTCCGACGAAGAAGAGGAAGACGGGGAGAGAGACGGTACGCCGTGGCTGGAAGTGTTAGAATCCTCGGACGACGAGGAGAGTTCCTTCAGGGGCTTTCCGCCCTCACCGCCAGTGGGAGAGGAGGCGGGCGGGGGTGAAGGGGGCCCTGGGGGGGAGGTGGATGTCAGGGAACTGCCATCGGAGAGACAGGTGGTGGACAGGCTACAGGAGAATAGGAGAGAATCTGCAGTAGAAGAGGGAACCAGCAGGGGGAGTGCAGGAGTCACAGCGGAGGGGAGGCTCTGGGATGCTTCCAGTGAGAGTAGTGGAGAGGTAACGGGACCCCCGTTGGGAACGCCCACCCTTCGCCGGAAACTGTCACGCAGAGAGTCTCGAAAGCGCATGTCTGTCAAAGAGCTTTTATGTTGGCGTAAATTCCGTAGACGCCCACTGTCAGATTCTACCAGCGACTGACGGAGTCATGCTTTGGGGGCTCCGTTAGTGCATCGGTTTGGATGACCAGCCAAACCCCAGAGGGATCAAGCTTTTACGCACAAGCAGCTCACTATCCCATCACAGCCATCTTATCCATAGTTGGCAAAACACCATGAGATGTGACAGCCATGATAGGAGGAATGGAAACAAATCCAACATGCACAGAAACTTTCTCAAGAAAGTACAGGCATCTTCCCACATTTGACTTGTGTGCAACAGCATATACATGCAGTGCAGTGAAATAAATAAATGCATTGATTTAAACTGCAAAAATGGCATGAAAAGAGTGGGGAAACAGTTTGGAATCCCTGCAGCCTTTTCACCAACCTTTGAGGCCCATGGAAAGTTGGACTTTGAGAAAGGAGGTTTGGAGGGAGCGATTGTGGTGGAGCTTGGCAATTTTTGTGTGGATTTTTAGCAGAGTTTAGTGGAGAGTGGATTTACAGGCCTTTTTAGATGGTATTCCCCACTATACTCAATTTCACGTATACGCACAGTACTCGGGAACATAACCTGCATGTAAGAGGGGAGACGCCTGTACTTCTTTACACAACATTTCATGAATTTATGCAGAGCACAGTCGTAAGAAGTGGCAACAATGGCCATTAGTTTAGATTATTTCACAAGTGGATTGGACAAACACTTGGGGTATAAGCCAACTTTCTCCATAATGCCTTCATGGCAACTCCATGTTCATACCAGTGTGCCTCTCAATTCCACTTGCTGGCAGAGGGCTGTGGCTGTCATTTCCTGATTGTGGGTTTCCCCAGCAGGATGTCGAGGCAGATGAATTTTAGTGAGATCCAGCCAGGTTTCTCAGGCGTGAGAAAGAAAAGACATGAATGCCGCCAACCGCATATTAACGGATATCATAAATATATGTAATAAACATTGCTCTTTGTGCACATTCATTATTTTGAAGCAGCTATTTGATTCAAACCAGAGAATCCTTTCATTCCTCCAGCCTGAATCAAATTGGCATATTTCCTTCAGGAGAACAAGGCCTCTTGCTAAAGATTCTTCGTTCTAATCAAGACACCTTCCAAGTACTGAGCAGATCATCTGTTTCTTCTTCGAAGTGTTGGCTTGGGAGCCAATGGTATGATTTCATATCAACTGTGAGAAAGAAGATAGAGGCATACGGGGAGAGTAGCTCTGCCAAAAAATATCAACTGGATGTTGCATTGGGGGGTCTTGTCTAGTTATTCACATATCTGAGCAAGCAACAATGATCCATCATTGTCTAAATATTCTTCCAGTATTGCGCTGAAGGAGAGGGGGACTGCATTCTTATCCCATCTCTGGGAGAACTCACAAAACTGGAGAGCACAACTCATCTTGAGAAGAGGGTGAATTGAAAATGTTGCACAAGAGGGGATGGGAGCCAAGCATACACAAGCATATGAAGGTTAGCTGGCCAGGCAGTAGCATTTCTGGGAAGTCTTGTGAAGTTATTATGGCCAATGAATTGAACATGAATCAACAATGTGGTACTTCAGCAGAAAAAGCCAATGACATGTTGGATGCAGTCCTTATGCTAATGCAGTCTAAGAGTCAGGAACTAATAGCCCTGTTCCCCTCTATATATCAAGTTGCAGGGAAATATAACTGGTATCTTTCCAGTATTTAAAAGGATGGAGCCCAGTTTCAGCTCCTGGCATGCTTGAGCAGTTGCCAGGATTGCTCTAGTGGGAATCAGCAATGATGCCTGCCCTTTGAAAAAGTGTCCTGCCATTACAAGTCCCATATTGCCCCGGGGTGGCTTTACATTGTGGGCATTGCAGGCAACTTCAATAGTGACTCCATCTGGTTCTGCTAGGAAGAACTATGTTTTCCCTTGAGATATATTCTCTGGTTCAGAATTTTCTTCAGACTCCTTTGTTTCTCTGACAGTTTTTTGAATCCCATTCAATGTGTGTTGTTGGTAAGGCTGAGGTTACCAGAAGGCATCAACCTTTTTCTGCAAGTTTGTCCATTTTCCTAGAGATCTGATCCTTGTAGAAGACTCATATCAACTTGACTAGACTTGTGCAAGGTTTAGATTGATACAGGCTCTTCATGAGGCAAAAGATCAGGGAGACTTCCAGACTGAAGAAGGGCCTTAGCGAGGCCCAACAGACTGTGAGGCTTCACAAATTGAAATAGGTCTGTGAAGAGGCAAAAGGCTTCCAACAAACTGAAGAACAGTCAGATATATACATAGTTAAGTTTGTGTCCTGGATCTGGTTCAAGACTGGTATAAATTAATACAAGCAACAACTATGCAGCTTTTGAGCCACAATTTTGCAAAGAGCTGCCATTAACCCTAGTACAGTGGAACCTCGAGTTACAAATGCCTCAGGTTACAAACACTTCAGGTTACAAACTCCACTAACCTGGAAGAGTTACCTTGAGTTGAGAACCTTGCCCTAGGATGAGAACAGAAATTGTGTGCCAGCGGCACAGCGTCAGCAAGAGGCCCCATTAGCAAAAGCACAAGTTAAGAACAATTTCAGGTTAAGAAGAGACCTCTGGAATGAATTAAGTTCGTAACTAGAGGTAGTGCTGTATATCAAAATAGGAATTATAAACAGTACCTTATACATATTTTTCAGGGGGGTATTATTTTGATACAGAGGGCAAATCCTAGTAACCACAGTTATAACTAGGGTAGGGGACACAGTTCAGTTATGCTTGGAGATGGGAGTCTCAGTACCCATCTATGTGTAATGCAGATGATCTCATCCCCAAGTCGCTTTTGGGTAGTATTTCACTCCCCCTTGTCTCCCCTCTTTTCCTTTCTCCCTCATTTCCTCATCCTTTCCATTCTCCTTCCTTTCTTCCTTACTGTCTTTGTTCATTCTTTTTTTTTCCTGGTTCCCAAAAGCATTGGGAGAGGGGTGTCGGCTTCTTGTGAATTGAGAAAGAGAGAGAGAGAGAGAGAGAGAGAGAGAGAGAGAGAGAGAGAGAGAGAGAGATCACTTCAAATAAATAATCCCCAGCACTCCCTGTTCAGGGTTCCAGTCACCACAGTCAGTCAGCATTCCATGGCCACTTATGATATTCAGTCCTTATTGGGCTGTTTTGGGTGGGTTCCCCCCATTAAGGCTTTCCCTCATGGATATTTTGTTATACTTCTGCAAACTGGAGCATTCCTCCAAGCCTGCTGATATCTTCCTCTCGAATATTAGACTACACAAGCATCAGTGCTCACTACTGGTACATCAGAAATAGAAGAATGGTGCTGATGATGACTGTTGTCGTCAATATTTCCAATACCGCCTTAACTCAAATAACTGATTTTTTCCCCCTATTTCAACAAGAAACCCAGGCATTAATATATAAAGTACTTTCTCATTTCCAGGCATATATACTCTAGCTTTTAAAGTGGTATTTGAATAGTGATAATTAAAGTAGCTATTCAACTTATATGGGAAACTTGGGGAGTGTATTTTTGTCTCTAGCATAATGAAAACCTGTAAAATAATATTTTGCCTGTCAAATGTGAAATTCAAGTCAAGCCTTAACTACACTTTTGCTATCATTCCAGCATAGCGGTATAATTTCCTCCAGCGAATCATATTTTCCCCCTCTTCAGTGAGTTCAGTGCCCCCTGCTGCCAAGAACAATGAACACATAGAATCTGTTGATTTCAGAGAAAACGGTTAACAATATCAATTTAGGAAGGCCTGTTATTGTTGAACTGCCAAGTGAAACATTATCTGACCTGGACACATTGTCACAGAGAAATAACCAGCGATAAATCTAGCAATTTTTTGTTAACAGAAAAAGCCCCTGTGGCATGAAAGGAGCTTTCATTTAAAATTACCAGGGAGATATTTCACTGATGACCTTTGGGTATTCTTTCATAAAAACTGCTTGTGTTTGTTTATACTGTGTTCAACAAGCATGCACCTAGTGACATTCTAAAAAAGTAGATTTGTGGTTCATGCTAATGCTGAAGGTTTGTCTGAACTTGTGGTTTTCACCACAGTTCCCCCATCCTCAGAAACAGCAGAGTCAATAAAGAGGAGCGCTGCATGGGTCAATTGCCTGGCTCCTACACAGGTCAGCCAATCCTTTTGGCCCACTCCTTCCCTGGCAAACAATTTGACCGATCCCCTGCCTATTTCCCCCCCAATAGGCCAGCCTCATCATCCCTCCCATCAATCCCTCCCTGTCCTCCTTTTTCCCCACAACTGACCACCTCATACATGCTGGCAGCATCCTTTTTTTTCACAGGGCCCAACCAGATGCCTGTGGGAACCTGGGCCTGAGCATATCAGCAGTCTCCACACTTGTGAGTCCTAGCTACTGACAAAGGCAGTTCAGACAAGATACGTGGTGAAGGGGTTCAGTTAGCTGCAGAAGTTCTGCTTTGTAGCATGGTTGCTCCTTTGACTTGCTTTTTTGGTGCAGTATGCACCCGTATGGAGTAGGAGTTGCTGTTGGGTGTCTCTACCAAGGTCAAGTACCTATTGGAGTTCGAGGAAGAGACATCTTAGCAATGCGCCCTTAGGAATGTTCTGGAGAAAATCTGCTTGCACAGAGTGATCCTTTTAGGTCAGGCATGGCCAAACTTGGCCCTCCAGGTGTTTTGGGACTACAATCCTCATCATCCCTGACCACTGGTCCTGTTAGCTAGGGATGATGGGAGTTGTAGTTCCAAAACATCTGAAGGGCTGAGTTTGCCTATGCCTGTTTTAGGTAAATAAAGGGCTCGTTCTTCCTGCTTCTCATCACCAAAGTTACCAGAGCTCTAAGTATGATGGATGATAGATTTTTGTGATTCCTAATGCCACCCTTTCCTCATCTAATCAACACCCCAAGACACAATTTCCATGTGGTAATTAAATGTATTAGGCACAGGTTGGCCTCATTAAAACATATTTTGTTGATTCTCTGTCAGCGCTGCCATAATGCCATCTTGTTGTTACTCAAATCCATTAAGCTATTGAGGAAACCATATAAAATTGACTTCAAACAGTGCTGGCACAGTTATTCAAGCACTAGTGACTGAAATCCAACAACTTCCTGAAGCTTTTAATGAGTAACCAAGGCAAATTGTTGGCTGAGGGGAAAACAGCAGACACTACTTAAAGTGAATTATTAATTCCCTGGAAATACCTTGCTGTGAGACATATTTAAAGATATACTTTCACAATAAGAAATGAATATCATATGCTGCAACAGGCTCATCAACAGGCTCATCACAGCTATCTGCCAATCACCCTTTCCCACCACCCTTCTGAGTAATACCCCTCCCCACCTTCCCACTATTTAGAAGGGTCTGGTGACGTCTGTTTCAGTGTATCTGAAGAAGTGTGCATGCACACGAAAGCTCATACCTAGAACTAACTTAGTTGGTCTTTAAGGTGCTACTGGAAGGAATTTTTTTATTTTGTTTTGACTATGGCAGACCAACACGGCTACCTATCTATAACTGATCATATGCTGCACTTTAAGATGTTTATATTATGCAAACTTTGAACTAAGATTCTGAAATCAGGTCTTTTATTTTCTGTACAGGTTCTCTGATAGCATTCGAGAGCTCACTATACTTTCTATGAAGTAACAGGATAAATATCTTCCATTTTTTCCCAAAGTGGGTCTCAAATCAGGAAAAAATGAGTTGCTAAGAGAATGGAGGGATTATGAAAAAGGTGCTAATATAGTTTCTGCACAAATAAAAAAAAAATGTATTGGCCATAAATGGCAGCAACCAATTGAAGTCAGGAGAGTCACAAATCCACAAAACTGCATACACATGGAGGTGGGAGAGGCTGTGAGCACATATCTCATTCCTGTTTAGTGAAAGTTTCAAAACCTATGACACATACCTTCACATGTTGGCTGGGGAAATCCAGATAGATGGCTGGGGTATAAATAATAAAATAATACTGTTGTTGTTGTTGTTGTTGTTGTTGTTGTTACTACTACTACAACTACTGTTGTTGTTGTTGTTTATGTTGTTGTTTAGTCGTTTAGTTGTGTCTGACTCGTCGTAACCCCATGGACCCCATGGATCTTTCCCAACACCAGGGTCTTTTCCAGGGAGTCTTCTCTTCTCATGAGGTGGCCAAAGTATTGGAGCCTCAGCTTCAGGATCTGTCCTTCCAGTGAGCACTCAGGGCTGATTTCCTTAAGAATGGATAGGTTTGATCTTCTTGCAGTCCACGGGACTCTCAAGAGTCTCCTCCAGCACCATAATTCAAAAGCATCAGTTCTTCAAAAGCAGCCTTCTTTATGGTCCAGCTCTCACTGTTGTTGTTCTATTATTATTATTATGCAAAAATGTTTATATGAGAATATTCTTTGTTAGTTTGTAGTGTTGGACAAAAGCTGGCATTTGCTAAACAATAAACCAAGAGGAACTGCATTTCTGTCTGTGAATAGAGATGGACAACTCTTTTGGAAAAATAACCTGTAAAAGCCCCTTCCATGCAGTTCCTTATTGCGTTCTAAGGAAAAACTTATTTTACCCAAAACAGGCTCCAGTATCCATTTTGCTAGGTTGATTTGGGGTCCAACATGTAAACGCTGCCATTGTGTTTCTGTAAAACACAGAGATAGTAAGCCACATGAATTCTCTTTTAAGAAAAACTGATCAAAGGGCCTGTAGAGTTTTGCCAGAGAACATGATTTAAAAACAAAATCCTTGGGAGCTCTCCAATGACCTATGTCAGTGGCTTCATTCCAGTTCTGAGGAAAAAGATGTTCATATCACCATGAAAACAAGCATTTAATTAGAAACACAGGCAGGCAATAGGCCAAAAACTGGATGGGCATGGACAATGAACCTTCCTTAAAGATGCTCCCTTCAGGCCAGGAATGGTCACACTGGCTGAAAACCTAAATATGTGATCGGGCCTTACTATCTTTCATCTTGAATGGAATTTACCCACAAAGCAGAGGATTGGAGACTTTACAATATGGGGAAGAAGCAACCCTGTGTAAAATCCTGTTGTGAGTTGGGGAGCGGGGTAGGCTATATGCCCGAGTCCCTTCTAATTCTTGGATCCAGCAAAGGTTAAAATCTAATGGAGGATTCAATTGCTGGGATAGCCAGGTCAGCTTCTTGGTAATGCCCCCTAAGTATAAGTCATTGAGGAAACAAAGGAAGTGGCTCTGTGCCAGGGAGCAAATGGGTGCCCCCCATATTGTCTGATAGTTAGAAGCCAGAGTTGAGGTGTGTGTACTAGAAGCTAATACCAGGAAGCAAGTTGGGCAGCTGAGAGCCAGAGCCATGCCTGATTTCTGCTGGGATCCAAGCCTGTGGCTATGGAAGAGGCAAGACCTTCTTGGGGTGCTAATGCTGTGAGCCCCTCCATCATAGGCTAAGGTTGTATATTATTAGTCATTTAGTCGTGTCCAACTCTTCGTGACTCCATGGACCAAAGCATGCCAGACACTCCTGTCTTCCACTGCCTCCCGCAGTTTGGTCAAACTCATAAGGTTGTATATATGTGTAAATAAACCATATATCATAAAAACACAGTCTTCACTGTCCCTGATTCCAAGGAAACCGTACCCTGGGTAAGCAGCTGGAACTTCTGTGATCTTGCACTAAGAGATTGGGGTGGCATGCAACAATACTGAGTTTGCCCATGTTTCCAACAGGAAAGGGAGATAGCAGGAGGAGGAGCCTTCAGGCATAGTGCTGTCACAGGCTTCGTTCTAGACAGCCCTTAGCTATGTAAGATACACAGCTGTGTAAAGAGACACAGCTGCTGCTGCTGCCATGTAAAGGGAAGTGACCCTCTTCAAACAGCACAGTGAGGAGGAGGAGATGAAGGCAGGAATCGGTGTGTGGTAGAACAAGATTTGTTGAAGAGTTGACCCTTGGCAGGAGAACAGAGTTAGGGAGGGCACTTTGGCACCACTTCAGACAGCCAAAGTGGACAACCCAACCCCCTGATGGGCACCAGCAGAACTTAATGGAGCACTGGAGTCGCTGCCATATCTGGAGTGTGGCTGCTCATGTCAGCCAGGACAGAAAGGCGGGGAGCAAAATTACAGTTATTTCTTGCAGCAGTTCCAGACTGGCAGAGCAGAGAGGGCAGGCATGTTCCTGCAACTTGGTGAATCAGGGGACTGGGGTGCTCTGTCTGGGCACTGTTTCAAAGAGATGTGCAGGATCCAATGCAAGAGTGTGAAATCCATACACCACCAAAGTTAAAGTTGTAAAAGCTTCTACAAATACTTGTCAGGGAAGGAGAAGACTACAGAAAATATGGAACTGCTGGTTGAGAAGGTTGGCATTTGAGGAAGATATAAGAGAAACTAAACTACCCAATGTCTACATTGCTTTTATTTTATTCCCCACCCCCTCAATGACTAGTGTGATCGCATATCCTACTTTGCAGAGGACATCTATTCAAAGTGATATGATTGGACTGGCCTCTGTTTTAAGGTATTCTCTCTTTGAAGGGCTGTCCAATCCAAGTCTAGTTTATTTTAAGCATAATGAACCATAAGAAAGGGGCCTTGAAGTTGCCCAAGAACAGTTGAGCACCTGGGCATCAGACTGAGAAGAACACAAGCCACTTGGTTGTAGTCTTCTTCTCCACTATGGTGAGATGTATTTCTAATTAAAATATTTTCCCCAAATTTGCATCTATATGTATAAATGAACATATGCAAAAATGGTGCAAATTTATGCTCTCTTTTCTCCTCTTTTTTCTGGTGATGTGTAAATGACCATTCTAATAGCGTACTGAATTCTACACCAGCTATTTATTTATTTTTTAAAAACCAGCAGTCCTATGCTGGTATTCTGTTCTAAGTCCTGTGCACAAGATGGACATTATATCCTTGTCATAAAGCTTAAATCTACATTCCAAAGCCAAGTTAGGGAGGTGGAGATAGTCTAGGTCTGTATATTGAGCAATCCAATCCAGCTACGTTATTTCATGTGTAGGAAATCATTACATTTCACAGAGATTCATAAAATTTGTGGTATCACCTATCCTTTGTGTAACTGCAGCTGAAGAGATATCTGAATGACTCATTGCAAGACTATTCAGTCGTCTAAAAATGGGCAGCTAACCTTTGCATAACATTGTTGTTATAACATTGCTGGGGGGCTTCCTGCAATCACCTGAGGCTAGTCCACATTAGCATGTTCTCTATAAGAACAGCATCGCTTGGCTCCCCATCAACCGAAAATAACGATCCACATATTTATAAATTGTTCCCAATTCTGATCCTTAATTAAATTCAGTTTCTTGTATAACTATCTGCAGCTGCTTTTAACAATTTAGGATAATTTTTGTTCTGCTGATTTAACCTCTGTCTGCTCAATCATCAAGGGTCTGTTGAAATTATTGTTGAAACCAGATGACTGCTTTTAAGAAGGAGTACTTCCTTTATAAGTTAATGTCTGGATTCCAAAGCCAAGTTAGGGAGGTGGGGGTAGAATAGGTCTCTATACTGAACAACAAAGTCTATTATGCTTGGGGCAGCCTCTGATGATAACTGAGCCTAGTGTCCCGTCGTGGGCATGGGGAAGGTCTGTAGCTCAGTGATAGAGCATCTGTTTTGCATGTACAGTAGAAGTTCCTGCGTTCAGTCCCCAGCATCTTCAGTTAAGGCTGGGAGAGATCCCCTGAGCTGGAGGGACCAATGGCCTGAGTCTGCATAACGCAGATTCCAGTGTTCCTGTGACATTCCAGTTGACCAAGAAGCAGTGAGATCACAATGTTTGCAGGGGAGACTCTGAAGAATCTCCATAGTGCTCAGGGCAGTAATGACCTCCCAAATACTGTTGGACTCCAATGCTTCTTCATGCCAGGCAGCATAAAGTCTATTGAATCTGAATCTGGTGACTTTGCCACGAGATGGCAGCATTGTCTTATTTTAAGGTTGTTGTTTTTCCAGAACTGAATGAATGTAGTTCCAAGCATTTCTCTGCCTTGCCTTGTATACTTGCGAACTTGTATGCAGTGTGGCGCTGAAGGCTGCATTAACCTTACAGGCTCTTCTCTCTTTCCCACCCCTAGCTAGTGAACTGAATTGCAAACTGCTCACATTCTGTCTACTAATTAAGGTTACCGGATTTTTTTCAATGAATCCGGGGACACTTTTCAACTTCAATGGATTTTGTAAATTCGGGGACCGTCCCCAGGAAACGGGGACGTCTGGTAACCTTAGTCTACTTGCACAAAACCTGGAGAGGGAGGTATTATATCCATAGCTGTCAACTTTCCCCTTTTCTTGCAAGGAATCCTATTAGGAATAAGAGAATTTCCCTTTAAAAAAGGGAAACGTTGACAGCTATGATTATATCTTCTAATCATAAAAAGCCATTTATGATATCCATTTCCAACTTTCCAAAACAAATGAGCTTCCCAGTTCAGGCATATCTGGCCATATATGCTTGAGCAATCTTAAGTTTAGTTATGATCTTCCACTAGGATGAACGGACTTTCAACAGCAACAGTGGTGAGTGTTTTTCTGTGAGATCACAGTTTTACTGTCATAATTTCAGTTCCACACAATTTTCTCCCCATTCACACAACACATGCAAGACCAGCTGACAGGCCAAAAGTGATTGGTAGCAAAAAAAATCCCGAGAATCCTGACCACCGTTTGCTATTTCTATATATGATTTGTACAATGCTTTCTAGCCTTTGATGTTTGGGATCACTCAGCAATCTATAAGTTAGCTCATTATTATTTCCATTTCCAATCTATACATTAGCTCATTATTATTTCCATTTTACAGGTGAGGCTGAGAGCTGGTGAAGTGCCAATGGCCATAAAATGATCCCTACTATGCAATCATTTGCGTATCTTCTCAGAATTAAGTCCTATTGTGTTCACTGAGACTCTCTTCATGGCAAGTGTTGTATAGGATTGCAGCCTTACTCTCTATAACGCAAGACCAAAACTCAGCTGAATCATGCAGGCTGACCATATTTTCATTTAAAAACCTCTACCTATTGAAGCTATTGATATTAATTAGGAAAAAAATAACATTGGATCTGGCTATCCATTCATCCTACTCTCAGAGAAGCACATAGCAGTTGTTTTAAATGTTGATAGTTCTCTTCATGTGGGATGATGATGATGATGATTTCTAAAGATGGTTTGGGAGAGGCCAAGTAAAATAAAACTGACATTGTAAATAGAAAACAATCCCTACTAATGCATCATAACCAACCAGTCCAAAGGACAGTGTTTCCTGCAGGCAGCCACCTCTTATGTGTATTTGTTAAAGAGTTGCTGAAGATTTGAACTGGCTGGTCAAGGAGCAGTTATGGTGGTAATAGTTTCTCTGGAGCTGTGCCCAGGAAGTCGATGAACCTTCATTCTCACACTCTGGAATGCTCTACCTCTCCGGCTATAGCACCTCCTGTTTGTGATGGTTGGAAAAGGCACATTCAGTCCCAGGGGGTGATGATTTCTCTGGAGGTGTGCTCAGGAGTTGGATGGATCTACTAGGTCCTGGGATTCAAAAGTAATTCTGAGGTTTTAAAAGCCTCTCAGTTTCATTGTGTATCCATATGAATGATTCCTAAGCTCATTTTCTTATTATGGCAGAATATACTTCACATCTGTTCCAACTATCAGTTCCAACATGCCCAGCAGAATAATATCAACTAAAAGAGATGGAATGATAAAAATATTACATATATGCTGTTAGTAACACACCAGTAGATATTCAAATATGATGTTGAATTCAGGTCACACATCTTTGCAAAATATGGCGCTTCTGGTTCAGTGAGAATAAAATAAATAGGGGAAATGTTTAATCTAGCTAAGTACAGATTCAGTTGTATTTAATATCAAGGCTTTGAACCCAAAAACTCATGTTTTTCTGACTCCTTCAGGCTGGTAACTTTCAGCAGCCCCAATAATGCCACTGGGCCTCAAATTGTTCCTTTCCCCACTCTCAGCAACCCTGAAGCTGCTCCTGATATAACTTCTGTGTGAGGCATGGACTTGGTGTCCTTAATTTAGCCTTGATATCTCATCTAACCCTGACAGTTGAAGGCCACAGTGGCCTTCTGAAAGCCTGCTGTGTGAACATTGTGTTTTGCAGCAGTAGCAGCTGCTAGTGCTTAGCATGCCCCTTCCTCTTGTGAAGTTTTTACATAGGTACTAGAGCTGAGCCAAAATTGCTCAGAAGGCATTTTGCAGAATTTCCTCCAGATAGTTTTTGCTGTCTTTTTTTGCGGTAGCTACCACATCTACCCTGCAATGTGCTGGACTGAACATAGGCGAACAGCATTCTAGAAGATTACTTGGAGTGGGGCTTTTAGTGGGGCTGCCCCTGTTCTGTCAGAGGCGTTTTTCGGGGAGCGCAAACGGTTCAGTTGCACTGGGAACGGAGCCTTGGGTGCACTGCAGGGGGTGTCGCAACTATGAAGTGCACTGAAAGGAAAGAGCTAGTAAAGGTAAAGGGACCCCTGACCACTCTGACTCACTCTGAGGTTGCGGCGCTCATCTCGCTTTATTGGCCAAGGGAAAATGATGGGGAGGATGGGATGTGCGCATTTGAGAGAAAGAACATGGAGCATGTAGATATTAAAGCACTGAGAGTGCTATGATCTCATTTGTGCTTATTTCACACTGGTATCAGTAGCATTTCTTCTAATCTACATTAATTTTCCTGAGAACAGAATCAGTCCTTTTCTTCTTCTTGGAATAGCTGCCACTTTGATGTATTATACAAAAGCAGCAACCTCTCCAGCACAGCCTTATATAGATGGTTGAATGGAACATCCCTCTAAAAATAGTGTTCTCTTTGACTTTGAGGTGCCAGGCAATATGGAAACTGTTATATTTTGAGCCAACGTTTTGGAAAATGGATCCAACAGCCCTTTAATTGTCTGGCAGCACTGTAAAATACATGAACTGACCCACCAAGCTCTATGAAAATGGGACACTGCAAGCAGAAGCATTTTTGTGTGTGTGTGTGTGTAGGAATAATAAGATATAGAATGCCTTTGGTTTGATGCAGCTCAAGTTACACTTTTGGAGACTTACGTCTTGTCTTAGGGTGTCACCCATACTATCTGGTGATTGGTTGGGAAGGTGCAACTGATTTTAAAGGATATGCTTGGAACACTTGTGCCTAAACCCAAACATGTTTAGGATCAGGCTGCATGCCTCCAAACACAGTGCAGTGACGCAGGATGCTGGCATTATCAAACTCAGTGCCCTGCTGTTGCAACTCAGTGCTGGTGTAGAATACAAAATCTTCCTGCAGGTTGCAAAGGTGGCTTTATGAACTGCAGCACGAGCACCTCTATAATAGCACAGGGGAGTCAAAGGGAGTCAAAATTTATTCAACGGTTGGGAATGTAATAGCTATAAGAAAACCACGTGAAAATCTGTGCATGCTGGTTTCAAGCCTGTGGCCAGCCATGTACAAGTCAGGGCAAACAAACTGAGAGCAGTCAAAGCAGGTGAGATCCAGGGAGACACAAGGAGGAGCAAGACAAAGGCAGCCAAAGAAAGCACTGACCAATGAGCTCTAACCAGAGTGGTTGAGCAACATGCCAGCAGCCTCTCCAGCTTCCTTTTATAGGGGATAGTCTTTGAGACCAAAGCAGAGTAGCTTCATGTAAACCAGCATTCCAAAGGAGAAGCAGGACTGTTCTTGATAGGAGACCCACCCTACCCCACATAGCATGCAAAGCAAGTATGGTTAGTTTTTCCTTTTTTCTAAACCCCCCCCCCCAAAAAAAAAAAAAAATTCTGAAGAGAACACAGGATGCACATGGCAACATACATGTGACTATCCCAGGGCTACTGCAAAACAATGTCTCTGTGCCCAGGTAGTTAATCTCTGTATGAAAAGGGCAACATATTCTAGAGGTCTCCCTACATGATTTCTGCCCTGGGCCTACTCCCAATTTTAATCAGGTGCTGGAAAATGGGAAGGAGATCTTTAATGCACCAATCAAACAGGTTAAAAGTCCAAAACCGAGAAGTGATACCACTCTGAACAAATGGGAATGCATTGTGTCCCGCGAAGCTACAATATTTTTTAAATAGAAAATGCATTATGTCAATTGAAAGTGGATCCGAAACTCTTTATCACACAGTTTTTGAAACTCAGCAAATGTGTAAAAAAATGAAACTTGCTCTTTCAACAACAGTTCACTTTGTCTAGAGCAGGGGTCGGCAACCCGCGGTTCCGGAGCCGCATGTGGCTCTTTTACACCTTTGCCGCGGCTCCGGGGCGGATACTAGCGAGGGGAGGAGGTGCATTGTGTGCCCCGACACTCCCCACTGTGGCGGGCACTGTACTGGCTGTGACGTCGCATGGGGGTGGTGCGTGCGTTAGTCACGCACCGTCCCGACGTCACCTTCCCGCCCGCCCGCCCGCCCGCCCGCTACATTGTAAGGGGCATGTACGCTGGTCACTGTTTTGAAGGGGAGTGAAGAACACACACACACAAAAAGGTAACTTCTTAATTTAACATTTATTTCTATGAGGAGGAGTAATTCTGAGGGGTCAAACAAAGAAATAATAAAAAGTGACAAAAAAATTATTTTTATAATGACGAATTTTGCGGCTCTCAGTGTTTTTTTCTTCGGAAACGGGTCCAAGTGGCTCTTTTTGTCTTAAAGGTTGCAGACCCCTGGCCTAGAGTATTCTCAGTGAATTTAATAGCACAATTGTAAATCTAATCGGTTTTTTTGTTTTGTTTTAAACTAAGCATTCAGATGATGAGAGGAAAGTAGTGGGAGGCCTTTAAAGGGACCCCAAAACTCTAGCCATTACCCTCTGCAATTCTGTTTGAATCCTGCCTACCATGCAGCCTTCTAAAAACAGAATCTAAAGGAACTGTCACAAAAGGTAAGGAGCCAAAGACCTATCCCTCCCGTCACCCTTGGTAATTTGAGCACTGTTTTAACTCCAGCTACAGTTGCCTTACTTTCAGGGCTGAGGAGAAGCTGCCCTTCTATATGTTTTGTGGCTCTTGGTGTTGACTGGTAGGCTGCCCAAGCAATGAGTCAAGTAGCAAAAAATATATTACATTTCAATATTACCCAGTGACATCACCGAGAGTGATAATTGCATGCTGGGTGGAAAAGAGGCCTATAAAACACCCCTGATTCTTTTCGTGTTGCTTCCAGTATTCCTGCTGGGCAGAGTCACACATGCCTTCCTCATTTATTTATGTCATCGAGTGCAGGAAAGCAATAAACTAGACCAGTTGGAAGAAACAGATACAGGCAATAAAAGGGCAATTAGCTGCTGTAGCTGCTATGAGGCTTGCTTTTGCTAGGGTTATGGCCAAAGATGACTTGTAATGGGCATTGTTCTCTATCAGGAAAATCTGGAGAGAAAGTAAAACTTTATTCTAAGCACAGATGGGAGCGAACGGGATGCGGATGTCATTTGCTGTGTAGTGAAGTACATCCTTACTTGGGGAAAGACAAGAAAACTGTGATTAGGTGGAAACAGACACCACAAACTTTGCATAAGGTGTCTGGAGCAAGAAGCCCTCTAGCAGACATACAAGGACATCATTTTCCTCCTTTGCAAAGATGTTCACTGGAATCTATAAACATTCCCTGGTTCTATTCCGGCTGCCAGGTCATATTTTGATGTTGCTTCTTGTTATAGCATCCTTAAGATCTGTGTGAACAGAAAAGCTGGGAGAAAATGGCTGAAAACTTAAGTCACTTCCAGAAGACCTTTTTAATAAGCATTCAGTTCTGATTTGTTTGCAGAAAAAAATGTGGGGAGATTATACACCATCTGCTGCTTATTGAGCTTTCATTCTGATTAGCTTGTGGGGAGGTCATAGGTTATCCCAAACTTTCCAGTGCATTTCCTCATTATTTACTGAAGAAAAAGCCCTCTCTTAGTTTTGTTTCTTTGGAAGCAGGCTTGTCGCGCAAGAATGTCAGATCCACTTTAACTGAACTGTGTGGAAGGGTGGTGTACAAATTTAATCGATAATAATGATAATAATAACTCTGCACCCTGAGTTTGCCAGCATGCTGCTGAATCCATCTGTGATGCAATGGATCTGTACATCTGGCTGTTAACCAGAAGGCCATCCAGGGACATCTGTGGGCAGGGGTTCTGCACTGCAGAGTTGGACTAGATGACCCTTAGGGCCTCTTCCAACTCTATGATTCTCTGAATCCCATCTGTAAAGTTGGAAGCAGCCTTGCACTATTGTGTCAGTTAAAAACAGCAACAGGATTTCAGGAGGAATTAAAAGCAAAGCAGATGACAGATTCTGGTGCCAGTAAGAAGTAAAGGAACTTCAGTGCACATAGAAGAGAATAGGTAGTGATACCACTCTAAGCAATTATTTGCCCCTTTCGTTATTCCAGGGATGGAGCAACTGTGCTTCTCTAGCTGTTTTTTGAACTCTAGCTCCCAGTTAGCATGGTTCATTCATTCATTCATTTGGCATTTTCCCACAAGATTGTGCCCAACATGACTCACAACACATCAAATAAACATCAAAAGAATGTAAGAGCCTATGCAAATAATCAAAGCGTCAATAAGTAAATACATTTTTCACAAAACCAATTCATACAACATTGCACAAAGCCATACAAATAAACTAACCTGATTTAAGAGATTAAAACGAAATAAAAATGGTAGCAAGCAAGGTGAAAAAGATCCCAGTTATAAAGAATTACCATAATTAACATGCACAGATTGGAGGGGAGTCACATCTCTCATTCATAGCATCATTCCTCCCAGCTTTCAACAGCATCTCTTCTCTTACTACATTTCCCATCTCCATGGAAGTAGAGAGTTCTACTCCTCTTTCACCCTCCCATAGACTCACAGTCAGGGATGATGGGAGTTGTAGTCCAACAATATCTGGAGGTTCCATCTCCCTGCCTTATTCTTTCCCCAGCCTCACATACTTTAAGCTAAAACAAGCATTAGCAGGGAAAGTGACATAAGAGCCAGTCCCGTAAGACGAGAAGTTTGAGAGCTCAGACAAAATGCTGTGTTGCCGGGGGAAACGGAGACTTGCACAATATTCTCTGATGGAACGTGGAGCTCCAATGTGATGCACAGGGCTCACTCTTTGAAAATGTGCTGTGTCGTCAGCTTGCCAGGTTAACATTTTGGTGAGCGTTACCTCACCCCTGCTTAGGTTGCTCACCTTGGACTTTGGCCAGGGGGAGGAGTAGGGAAAGGCAGTCCATTAGCACGATGATAAGACTAGCCCCTTTAGGTACTGCTTTGGAAACCCAAGCAAGCTTTTCCTTCCACTGAACTCAACTGGTTATTTGGATGCAGACAGCAAGAGGGGCCTTTGCTCTATGTGGTGGAATGGTCCGTCTCTTGCAGCCATTCATTTATTGTGGGTAACGAAACTGAAATGTACCCTCAAAGGTGGCATTTATTCGACTCTATATTTGAAACCTGTGTATCTAAACAAGCTCCACTGATGTCAGTGTTTTGGACTGGGTGGATGTGTGGAGGAGACAAACCTCATATGCAGTATATAGCATGACTGGGGAGGAGAGCTTATTCTGGAGCACAGGAAAATTGGTGGACTTCAGTACAGAACAAACTCTCCGGGGGGGGGGGGCAGAAGAAAGATCAGAACTGGCTGGCAGAACCACTAGGGTTTCCTGTCTCCCAGTTGTTTTAACAGCAGCAGCAGCAACAACAACAACAACATCTTAATCGTAATCGTAATCGTAATGTCAGTCCCCCACATTTCCAGGTCTTTTTGCTGTTTGTTTGTTTTTAAATTAATCATGAAAATTAATTCACACTATAGTGCAATTTCTCCTTATATATATATGTATAACATATACATTTTTTATTCAATGTTGGCTAACATTTTTGCAAAGAGATTTCCCTTACAACAATGCATTTTGTTTGTTATTTTCACTAATACATGCATTTTAATGTAAACTTTACCATAGAATATGCATTTTTTTAGCATTACTAGAAGTGCATGGCAAAATTCAGAAAAGTGAAAATTTCAAAGGATTCACACATTGTTTGGGAATGTTTACCTTAAATGCAAACTAAAGCAGATTTCTCCCTCATCCCTGATACCAGCCAAGCACTCATACTCAAACCAGTCACACACAACAATGTTACAGACCTCTCCACTAGCTTCACCCTCATACCTTTCTTACAAAGGCTTGCTGCCAAAAATATCTGCATATATCTGCAGCTCTAATGGGCATATGCTCCACACCCACTAAAACATTATCTGATTGGCTGAGACATATGTGTGTCTGTGTCCCCACTCTGATATGGGAAACTTGTAATAACTCATGATATGAAATCTCACAACCTGTAGCCTTTGTTGTTTAATGTCACCTATGTCCATCACAGACATTAAGGAGACCATCTTAAAAACTTAGGTTAGTGCTTGCTGATAAGCTCCTTCCCTACAGCTAAACCTCTCTTGCATCCCCAAGCTCAGCTTTTGGGATGAGTCCAGAATACTGTTTCATGCTCCTCTTTTCAAGATGCTCCAAGCCTGTGGATCACTGTGGGATCCAGATTCTCTTTTTCTTTAGCCAGTATCTGTCTCATGTTGCTCAACTCTGTTCCCTTGCCTTTGTTTTCTTCAAACTAGTCAGGGTTACCTTGCACAGGACACCAGCCATTCCGTTTCTACAAGTGAAATGCAATGAAATCTAGAGGAGAATAAAACTAGCTTATTCAACAGAGGAGAGAGAGAAATTAAAAACCAGCTGAAAGCTGGGCAAAACAAGGGAGTTCCACAACTTGGGTGCCACAACAAAAAAGGCCCTGAAAGGCATGAAACCAAGGAAGCCTTCAAGGATGTTGGGACAAACAAAGTATCTGATGTTGAGTGCAGTGTGTAAGCAGGAGCATATGGGAGGAGGCAGCCATTCAGCTACCTCACCCTAAACAAATAAGGGCTTTCTATGTAAGAACCAGTGTTTTAAATTGTGCCCAGAAATGACATTGGACTCAGTGGAGAGAAATCGCTTTTGGAATAATCCAAAAGCAGACTCCGGAAATGGCTCTGGCTGCCATGGAGTGAATTCTGGAGTTCTTCTGCTGCTATATCTGTTTTGAACTCTTGCAGCTATCAGTTTGTATTCAGTGACTTGTAATATAGTGTTGGGGTCAGTAAGGTTAAGCTCTCCAATTTAAGTTCAGGTTTGGGGTGCATGTGGACCTATATAACTAAATCACTAAATTCAGGAAACATGCTTCTAACACAATCAAAATGCAAATCTGAATTTCTCATAGTGTCAACTTGAAAAATTCAGATTTGCATTTTGATTGTGTTTTCTTCCTGTGTGCAGTTCCAACCAGCAGATGGCACACTATTGAACTTACCTTAGAGGGAGAGCTGTATATTATGGAACACATCTTTCAACAGGAGCAATGCTCTGCACCAGGGGGAAGGAAAGGGAGACTTTTGAATGTTCCAGTAAGGCAGCTGTTGTCTAGACGTATTCAACATAAGGTAGTTCAAGGCTGTAGAAAATGACTGCAGAAGGCCAGAATGGATTTCTGCTGTTGGAGAACGGATGGCATATTTAAACCAAGCAACTTTAACAACTACTGTATCTTAGAGTCAAATAAGCTAAAGACAGTCTTCATTAACCTCCTATGTGGCAGGAGCAGTGGATTAAATGCCCCAATGGTGACTAGAGAGTTTGTTTCCTCTATATTTAAAACCCAACTTCCACCAATAATGACTAACAGCTTCAGCTAGATTGAAATTGGAAACTGCTGTATTTTCTCTTGACATCACTGACAACTTTTATTTTCAGCAACCAAATATTTCCCTGGAATATGCATTGTTCTTTGCTATAAGAATGCAGGCTCCCATACACTACCAAATATTAGCACCAAGGGTTACTGAAAATAATAATAATAATAATGGGAAAGCCCTAGATTCTGTATTGCGTGCAAAAACAAGGCATTTAATTCTTAGAGGGGCATCCCAAAGGTTCGAGACCAGGGTTCTTCCAAACTTGCAAGGGTGTTTATATATTCCTTCAAGGGAAAGATGTGCACAGCATACCACACCATATTTGTAAATGTTTATCATCTCTACAAGGAGCAATTAGGCTATGGAGGGTGTGCTTTGATATTGTTCAAATGAGTGCCAAGTATTCTCAACAGTGAAGATGTCCACAGCTATGCCTAGGATTACCCTACTGATGGTTATCTTCAAGGCATTCTGTCAGTTAGTTTCTTCAGATGACAGGCCCAAATGAGAAGCATTAAGGGAAAATGTTGAGCCAAGTATACTCTGCTCTGAGTGAGGGTGCGCTAGGAATTATTGTTTGTAACCAATAAGAAGTTGTAAGAAGCTTTAATGTGATGCTACAAAATTCACCATAAGGAAGATGCATTTGTTAGGGCAGAGACAGCAAATAAATACATCTCAAGAACTCTGGAAGGAAGAAGAAGAGTTTGGATTTGATATCCCACTTTATCACTACCCAAAGGAGTCGCAAAGCGTCTAACATTCTCCTTTCCCTTCCTCCCCCACAACAAACACTCTGTGAGGTGAGTGGGGCTGAGAGACTTCAGAGAAGTGTGACTGGCCCAAGGTCACCCAGCAGCTGCATGTGGAGGAGCGGGGACATGAACCCGGTTCCCCAGATTGCAAGACTACCGCTCTTAACCACTACACCACACTGGCTCTCAACCTTATTTGAGGAGGTCAAATGATGCAGAGATTATTGATCCACTTTGAAATGGCATCTGGCTTTTTGGTTCTCCTGCCCTGTTCTCTGACACCAAAAGCATATTTGAAGATTGCCATGTACTGTACTGTAGTGCTTTGTGGTCATGGATTAGAGCCAGATAGGGACGTGGGTGGTGCTGTGGGTAAAACCTCAGTGCCTAGGACTTGCTGATCGTAAGGTCAGCGGTTCAAATCTCCGCGGCAGGGTGAGCTCCCGTCGTTCGGTCCCAGCTCCTGCCCACCCTTAGTCCTGGAACTCATAAAATACTAACAATTTGTCTTGCTAGTACTTCCAAGTATTAGCTGCCAGTTCCAACAATGTAAGATTCTATTTATGGCCTCTGGTGCTTTACGTGACTTGAGTCATAGATATCCCAGACCTGTTTCTTCTACCCTTAAGTGCAAGTAGATAAATAGGTACCGCTTTATAGTGGGAAGGTAACGGCATTTCTGTGTGCTGCGCTGGTGCTGGCTCGCCAGCTGCAGCTTCGTCACGCTGGCCACGTGACCCGGAAGTGTCTTTGGACAGCGCCGGCTCCCGGCCTCTTAAGCGAGATGAGCACGCAACCCTAGAGTCGGACACGACTGGCCCGTACGGGCTGGGGTACCTTTACCTTTTTATTCACTGATTGCTAATATTAAAAGCCATTTACTGGAAAGGGCACTAGACCAGCATTCTATTCAACAGAGAATGTTAACCAGCTTCATAAGCATGTTTCATCCCTGCCATTCCCCGTTTCAGGCATCTCTTTTTATCCATAGATCTGTGCAGTGCCAAGAATTCTATAAACAAGAGTGCTTGGGTGTACTGCTGGGCACTTCTGAGCCCATTTCCCCTTCTCTTTGCAGAGATGTCCTTATTTGCTGTTGCATTGGCTAATATAATTGAGTGCTTAGATGCCCACCTGGTTAATGTCACTGCACATCTCAGAATATTATATTATTTCATAGTCCATGTGAACTATAACAGAAAGTAGATATCTTATGTTAGTCTTGAAACTCATAAAATACTAACAATTTGTCTTGCTAGTACTTCCAAGTATTAGCTGCCAGTTCCAACAATGTAAGATTCTATTTATGGCCTCTGGTGCTTTACGTGACTTGAGTCATAGATATCCCAGACCTGTTTCTTCTACCCATGCAATCTGAGATAATCCAAGGAATGCAGACTTGCTTTCATTCATGGAACAGTTGTGTTTGGACTAAAAACCCAAGGGCCACACTTCACATCTGAGGATAAAAATGAGGACCCCTTTTCCTGTCGTGTTCATTCATCCCTGAACAGAACTGGTCGGTTTGAAATAGTTTGCAGACTAAAGAATATCTCAGTCAACTTGCACAATTATCAATTACGCATTTTGTAATTTTGTTTCTTACAAATTCACGTATAAAAGTAAAGCTCTGGCATAATCCAAGTGGAGAAAGTCACCAAAAATTATCAGTCCTATCAAGGTATGGACTTGTCTTGGAATCTACTAACAGGTGCCCCATAACAGGTGCACCATAAAGTCACCATGCTTCAATTCCGAATCCATTTTATTGAAAAAATCCGCTAGGATAGCCACTTCAGATTTTTGTTTAGAAGGAAAATGTTTTGACAGAGCTTTCTCTTTACTTAATCCAACTGAATACCATGATGCCACAGTGGCAGCTAGGTTCACTGTGTGTCACTAGTTTGGGTTTTAAAGTTAGTTTTATTGCAGCTAAGTATGACTCAGGAAGCATGAGGGGTGGTGAATCTTGGAGTCTCAGAAGGTATCACATTTTGAAGACATTTCTTCTCACCTCAGCATGGAGAGTGATGTATTTTCTTTCAATGAATTTTGCATTAATGGCAAAGGCAACCAAGCTCTGACCTTGGTCTATATATGCCACGTAATTAAGTGAGCTAAGGTGCCAGTCTTGTAAGTACACACTTACCTGGGAATATGCTCCAATGAACTTAATGGAGTGGGCATGCCTAGGAATGCACTGTATGCTAATGAAAGGCTGGATCACACCACTTCAGACTACACATGGGAGCGCGATTTCAGAATGCTTCCTAGTATTAAGCATGTGCTATATGTGGCAAGCTTTCTACATAGGGAATAATTTTCAAAATGTGCCCCTCCCTACCAGCTTGCAACCTGAAGCAATTCTGGTCATCCTGCCACCTCATAATACTTCATTCTGCTCCATGAGTCAACCAAACCAAAAAAGCGAATGTGACTGACCAGTTTATGTGAATCATTTTGAATACTGATTCTCTTGACCATCTAACCCCACTGCAACCACATTTTTTATTATAGGGATGATTATGATTCTTCATGTTGTTACTGTTGTTATGCAAGCTTTTTTTATGCATAGGAGCAGCACATGTGCAACTTAGTGTATAGAAAACAAACCCTGTCTCAGTTGAGTGGTTGGTGGCTCGCAGCAGGTGACTTCCAGGACCATCTCAAACCATGAGATGGTCATCACAGACACAACTCAGATGGGGAGTAGCTAGGCTACAGCAAGTGTGAGGAACTGGATCCAGTCAGAGGGCTAAATCCAGAAGTGGCAACCCCTCCATGGGCCACTTTGACAAGTGAGTGGGGTCACCCATCGGTCTGTCACTTGCCATCATGTGACATTATGTCACTGAAGTTTCAAGATTCATCATTTTCAGCCTTGGTTTGAATTCAAGCCATGCTTGCAAAGGAAAAATCAGGATTGTGCTCCCAATTTTTTTTCTTGCAACCAAAATTGAGCACTTTTTAAAAAAATTGATGCCTTCTTTTTGTTAGTGTGCAGGAGTGGGCTCCTGGTTCATCCTTTTTTGCAGCCACATCATTATAGAATCATAGAATCATAGAATCATAGAATCATAGAGTTGGAAGAGACCACGAGGGCCATCGAGTCCAACCCACTGCCAAGCAGGAAACACCATCAGAGCGCTCCTGACATATGGTTGTCAAGCCTCTGCTAAAAGACCTCCAAAGAAGGAGACTCCACCACACTCCTTGGCAACAAATTCCACTGTCGAACAGCTCTTACTGTCAGGAAGTTCTTCCTAATGTTTAGGTGGAATCTTCTTTCTTGTAGTATGGAACCATTGCTCCATGTCCGCTTCTCTGGAGCAGCAGAAAACAACCTTTCTCCCTCCTCTATGTGACATCCTTTTATATATTTGAACATGGCTATCATATCACCCCTTAATCTCCTCTTCTCCAGGCTAAACATGCCCAGCTCCCTTAGCCGTTCCTCATAAGGCATCGTTTCCAGGCCTTTGACCATTTTGGTTGCCTTCCTCTGGACACGTTCCAGTTTGTCAGTGTCCTTCTTGAACTGTGGTGCCCAGAACTGGACACAGTACTCCAGGTGAGATCTGACCAGAGCAGAATACAGTGGCACTATTACTTCCCTTAATCTAGATGCTATCCTCCTATTGATGCAGCCCAGAATTGCATTGGCTTTTTTAGCTGCCGCGTCACACTGTTGGCTCATGTCAAGTTTGTGGTCAACCAAGACTCCTAGATCCTTTTCACATGTACTGCTCTCAAGCCAGGTGTCACCCATCTTGTATTTGTGCCTCTCTTTTTTTTGCCCAAGTGCAATACTTTACATTTCTCCCTGTTAAAATTCATCTTGTTTGTTTTGGCCCAGTTCTCTAATCTGTCAAGGTCGTTTTGAAGTGTGATCCTGTCCTCTGGGGTGTTAGCCACCCCTCCCAGTTTGGTATCATCTGCAAATTTGACCAGGATGCCCTTGAGTCCATCATCCAAGTCATTGATAAAGATGTTGAATAAGACCAGGCCCAAGACAGAACCCTGTGGCACCCCACTAGTCACTCTTCTAAGTGTGGGGAAGGTGGGCATGGTTCATCCAAAATAGCCTGGTGGGCCAGCCCCTGGGTCCTTGCAGGCCTAATTACAACCCCAGGCCACAGGTGCCCAACCAGTGAATTACCAGCTCAAACCACTGTGTAAGGAGCTGTAATGTTCATGTATCTGTGTTCTGTTGAGG
Organism: Podarcis erhardii; assembly: GCF_964252035.2. Classification (NCBI taxonomy): domain Eukaryota; kingdom Metazoa; phylum Chordata; class Lepidosauria; order Squamata; family Lacertidae; genus Podarcis; species Podarcis erhardii. The sequence goes on along the minus strand of NC_138512.1, from coordinate 52,496,826 downwards.
CACTGTTGAGTCTGCGTCACATTGCTTTATATCATTTCCATTCACTTATTCTCATTTCAAATCTAGATTATACATATGCAGAAAAAGTAACTCTGTGATAGTGTATCAAGACTTCAGCAATTTCAGCATTAAACTTGCATACCATCCAACATTTTTCTGATGAAAATAGGGATATCCCATTCCATACCTTACAATAATTTTCTGATGAAAATCAGGATGTCCTAAAGAAAAGTGGGACATTTCTGGGATCAAATCAGAAAATCTGTAAATCTCAGACTGACCCTGGAAAATAAAGAGACTTGGAGGATCTGAACCTGCTGTAGAAGCAGATGCAACCGATTCTTGTCTTAAGAACTGAGTTCAATGGAATTTCATTCTTCCGCTTTGCAGCAGTAGACAGCTCTATGTAGCACTGACTGCCTGGTTCCTTGTGATGTCACAAGTAATAATAATAATAATAATAATAATAATAATAATAATAATTTTATTATTTTTATCCCACACATCTGGCTGGGTTTCCCCAGCCACTCTGGAGGGCTTACAGCACATATAAAAATTGTAAAACACCAAACACTAAAAATATCCTAATACAGGGCTGCCTTCAGATGTCTTCTAAAAGATAGTTGTTTATTTCCTTGACATCTGATGGGAGGGCATTCCACAGAGCTGGCACCACTACCAAGACGGCCCTCTGTCTGGTTTCCTGTAACCTCACTGCGAGAGGTCCGCCAGAAGGACCTCGGAGCTGAACCTCAGTGTCCGGGCTGAAGGACTGGGGTGGAGATGTTCTTTCAGGTATACTGGGCCGAGGTCATTTAGGGCCTTAAAGGTCAGCACCAACACTTTGAATTGTACTTAGAAACGTACTGGGAGCCAATGTAGGTGTTTCAGGACCAGTGTTATATGGTTTCAGCAGCCACTCCCAGTCACCAGTCTAGCTGCCACATTCTGGATTAGTTGTAGTTTCCAAGTCACCTTCAAAGGTAGCCCCACAAAGAGCACATTGCAGTAGTCCAAGCGGGAGATAACTAGAGCATGCACCACTCTGGCAAGACAGTCTGCAGGCAGGTAGGGTCTCAGCCTGTGTATCAGATGGAGCTGGTGGACAGCTGCCCTGGACACAGAATTAACCTGTGCCTCCACAGACAGCTGTGAGTCCAAAATGACTCCAAGGCTGTGCACCTGGTCCTTCAGGAACACAGTTACCCCATTCGGGACCAGGCAGTCCTCCACACCTGCCTGCCTCCTGTCCCCCCAAAACAGTACTTCTATCTTTTCGGGATTCAACCTCAATCCGTTAGCCAGATTGAGTCTACTTCCCTCCTATTCTCTAGAGCAGGTTTTCAATATTGAAAAAACCACGGAACAAAATAAATGCTAAGTTATAAAAATAACCATTGAAATGTGAATGACCCTGTGAAAGAGCAAGGGAAATGATTGAGTATTCAAGTGGTACCTCATTGGCATTTTGAAAGTGGAAGAAGCTAGGCGCATCCCACTGTAGAAATACATTCTAAGGTGCCTGGTCTTTGTTTTTGTTCTGATACATCTATACAACCCGCTTTATTATGTTTTTCAACCATTCTCTATCAATCAAGAAAATTATCGAGGGTTTTTTGTTGCAGCTAGCCTGCTTCTGAGGTGGCAGACGAGTTTTAGTGAGTGTCCTTTTTTCATTCTACAAACCATCACTCTGGTAATCTGCACATTATAGCCTTCCGGGGCACCCATCCTTTGATTGAAATCAAGGGGCATGAGCTGGTGATATGTGGTCAGCAGTAAGAGAGAGAGAGAAATTGAAAATGTAAGTAGATGAAATGTAGAAGAATTTGATAAATTACTGCAATCATTTACTGAATTAAAACAATGGATAAATACAGCTTTCTTATGGCATTTTGTTGCCCCATACGAATGAAATGAACTTTTTCCCCCTGCCACTATCTGAATAGATGCCTTACTGTTTATTTCTTTCAGATTCGCAATAAAAGCAAAGCATCCAAGGCTGGGCTGTGTGAAGGGGATGAGGTGATATCTATCAATGGCAACCCTTGTGTTGACTTGACCTATTCTGAAGTTATCGCTCTGATGGAAGGCTTGGCTGACACTCTCCAGATGCTTATCAAGAGGTAAAGGAAACTCAGCTTGGCTACTTATACTGATAAGGTCCATGTTATAGTCCCATGGGAATTTTGGGAACCAACTTTGCACTTTCTATGCCACTTTGCACTTTCTATGCCACTTTGCACAATTTTTAATATACCATTTTAAGAACACCTATTTTCACAATCACAATGCCTGGTTCTTTGCGCTTCCTAATTGCACCAAGAAAGTGCAAATTACCGTATTTTTCGCTCTATAAGTCTCACCAGACCACAAGACGCACCTAGTTTTTAGAGGAGGAAAACAAGAAAAAAAATATTCTGAAACTCAGAAGCCAGGACAGCAAGAGGGATCGCTGCGCAGTGAAAGCAGCAATCCCTCTTGCTGTTCTGGCTTCTGGGATAGCTGCACAGCCTGCATTCGCTCCATAAGACGCACACACATTTCCCCTTACTTTTTAGGAGGGAAAAAGTGAGTCTTATAGAGCAAAAAATACAGAAATTACATTATTTCATTGGAAAACTGAGCCTTCAACCCTGAACAATTTACTAAGGATTAATTCCCATGGAAGTAGGTATAGGATCATTCTGACAGTCATAACATAAAATTATCTAAACTTTCAGAGGGATCAGAGTAGTGTTCACTTTTAAACAGCATCAGCCTGTTGAAGTTCATATAGTGGTGTGATAGGAGTTGTACCACTTATCATTTATATAATAGAAAATGCATTTGCCCAGTAAGAGTGAAGATTAAATCCCACAGACCAGATACAAATACTGAAATTTAAGTCCTAGAGGGAACAATGCACTTTGTATCTTGTGGTCAGTCTCCCCACAACAGAAGTGCAACTTGGTTAATTGTAATCATCATCAGACTTTAAAGAAAGATGTTTACTCCTGCACAGCAAATGGCAAACATGTACTGCTGGGGACAGGAGATGGTGTATAAAGACTTCAAGTATATCCATAGGCAGAGAGCCTTTTAAGGGGGGAATTCTTTGTGGCTCTGTTTCTGTCTCTCCCTCTTTCCCTCCCTCCCTCATTCCCTCCCTCCCTCCTGTCCTCACATAAACAGAAATCCAGACACACTAAGCTACCAATAAAGGCTAACGTTTATCTGGCTCACTCCCAGTCTTCCTTCCTACAAGGAAATGTTTACAGATTCATAGTTTATTAAGCACCACAATTGATTGTCCAAATAACACAACATGATGGAAACCAGCTACATTCACAGGGATGCATAAATTAAGATGCTTGACCTTTTGGGAGCTCCGTCCATGGTTTGATAGATATTATGGACCAGCCCTGTGTCCAGGTACTGTTTCCAGCAACTGATACAGATGTGCAAGACAGAGACAGAGTGGGACTGAGATTTGCCAGAACAGATGGCTTTTTAAGCATGTCTTTTAATTTACCAGTTTCCCCTAAAATCTTCAGCCAACAGTGCCAGATCCTGCATAATTTATTCATGCTTTTTATTGAGTATACTGAACTTTTGCTTCCTCAAAGCCAGATAGAAAATTCATGGTATATCACTTGGATGTACAGTGGTACCTCGGGTTAAGTACTTAATTCGTTCCGGAGGTCCATTCTTAACCTGAAACTGTTCTTAACCTGAAGCACCACTTTAGCTAATGGGGCCTCCTGCTGCCGCTGCACCACCGAAGCACGATTTCTGTTCTCATCCTGAAGCAAAGTTCTTAACCTGAAGCACTATTTCTGGGTTAGCAGAGTCTGTAACCTGAAGCGTATGTAATCTGAAGCGTATGTAACCTGAGGTACCACTGTATGGTTGTGGGGTCTGAGGGAACTAAGGACTTACATTTCCCCCCCTTTCCTTTAAGATGTGACGCCTTGGGTCCATATTAGACCCCTTTAGTGCTACTGAGACACCATTCTGCAATTTGCTGGATTAAAAGAGAGATCTCCATATGGCACAATGCTGTATGTTTTTATTTGTTAACTTTATATTTCACCCTTTGTCCCAAAAAGGTGGCATTGATATTAACACACTTAACAGCTATATTAACTAGCAGTGCCCTTTCCCAATGGCCAAGTGGGTTATCAATAAGACCCACAAGTAAGTTCCATTCAACAAAAGCCCCCAATGACTTCAAATGGAAATGTACTGCTCACAAATTCAATACATTTTACTGCTTCTTATTGATCCTGCCTGTGGAATTTGTGAGTAACTTCCCATTAAACAGCCATTCTGTGAAGTACAATATTATTTAACTAATAGAAGAATTAGAGGGAATCATTAATTAGACTCTCACCATCCCAGAAACAAAAAATGACTTGTCATCTCTCCTGACCAGGAGCACCTCTGTTTTGCCTTTTCATATATAGTCCATTGCATAGGCGCCGACTCCATGGGGCCTGAGGGGGCCCGAGCCCCCTCAAAAATTCGTTTGGGGGGGCTCTGCCCCCCCAATAATTTAAGAAAATTATTAGTTATATTATGCTTTGTAAAATCACAAAATTATGTTGGTATTTTTTATTTTCCTTGTTTGACGATAGTTACCTTTTAAAATACATTCAGTAATGAGTTAAAACAAAGCCACTCCCGATCTAGAGAGGGGGTGGGGTTGCGGGCTATCGACCCATCAACAATCTCGCGGGGCTGGCGTCAGCCCCGCGAGAAGCGGGGATTCCCCCTAGCTCATTAATATTCACCGCCCACGGCGGCAGCCAATCGGCTGCCGCAAAGGGCGGGCCCTCACAGGTTCACTTAAGGTCGGGGCAGCCCGGGGCTTGCCCCTTTCGTTCCCCCAGCAGCAGCGGTTTGGAGGTCTTGGGCCCCCCCCAATATTTTTTATAAGTCGGTATGGGCCCCCGCCCCCCCAATATTTTTTATAAGTCGGCGCCCCTGGTCCATTGCTGCCTCTAGGCAGTAACAAAGGGGTGAATAGTTCTCTGATGACAATACTATGACTTTCATATTGTAGAATCTGGCTTCTAGGAGCCAAGAAAAGAGAGAAAAGTCATTTTTAGATGCTTTTGAAAAGCTTGTTTAAAATGTGGGACACATTGGGCTTGCCCTAAAAATCAACTGGGCTTTGAATGCTCAAAAACCCAAAGGATTGGTTCACACATTCACTGCCAATTTTCCCCACATTCTCACAGTAAAAGATCTTGCCTTTGAGAAGGGATAGGGTATCCAATGGCAGACAGCAAACCTCGATACCACAAAGCATTCCCTTAGCTGGAAGTCACATGTGGCCTGATCCTGCTGGGGACCAAGGGGATTGCCATTTGCAATTAAGGACAGACCTTGTGAAGCCTGTCTTGTTTTGAAGTCAGCTTTCCCCCATGTATTATGCCATCATTCCTCAAAGGTAAAGGTACTTTTCTCAGGGAAATTGGAGCAAAATCGAAGGGTAGCAGGGCAGAGCTTGGCCTTCCCTCAAAGACTCACCCCATCTCCAGTTTCAGTGCTAAAGGCTAAAATCCTCCAACCCTGTTCTTTAGAATAGTTCCACTCAGTTGTGTGGCATATACGCTAAATGAAGAACAAACCTTGGTGACAGCTCACTGTATGTCCAGAGTGAGACAAACCATGAGCGTGGGTGTTGATGATACACGAAGCCAAACTATGGCTTATTCCCAGTTAGTATGGCAGCAGAACCACAGGAGTTGTGTGGCAGCCACAACCCTCTCCAATAATCTGCACATTTGAACATGCACACTAAGCTATGGTTTGATCTAGTGAAAAGAATGCCATCTTTAACATGTTCTTCTTCATAATACATGGAAATACATGGAAATATGTTTGAGGCTCATCAATATACTGGAAGACCAGGACAGAAAGATGCATTGGCATCAATGTCAACACTTGTTCAGGTGTCTACGTTTCTTACTGTTAGTAAAAAAAACCCCAAAACTTTACTAGTTTTGTCCTACAAAGCAAATTATGTGATAGATTTAGATACTAACTAGGAAGGAACTAGGAAGCCACCTCACATATGGCTGGCAGCAGTGGAACTTAATGAAGCAGGATACCCAGTGCCACATCCACAGCCCTGCCACTGATGCTGGCCCGGGCAGAAGGTTGAAACTGATTGTTTGCTTTGCCAGCTCCTAGTCTGGTGCAGTGAAAAGGCCTGAATGAGGCTTGTTGACATCACACAACAGCAGCTGGGTTGACTTGGGATCCAGAGGATTTCTTGCTTGGCCAAACTCCATTCTGAGATTCATTTGTAAACTCTTGGTTCTCCCCAGCTTAAGTCCAATACTGCATACACCAGGGGTAGCTGTGGTGTGCTGTTGTTGGACTATAACTCCCATCATCCCTGACCATTGAGCATGCTAGCCGGGGCTGATGGTAGTTGTACTCCAAAAGTCTGGAGGGCAACACATTGACTACTTGTGCAATGCACTGTATTGATGATGTGAACTTTTTAAAAAGTAGCTTGATACACAATTAGATTTACAACTCAGATTTGCTATTTGTGTCTCCACAGATCTTCCAGTGGAGTAAATGAGTCCTTCAGTCCTGAAACAGAAAATGGCAGTGACATTAAAAATGAGGAATATAAAGAGAGCACTACCCTGCAAATCAGAACAGCAGCCCCCAGACCTCACCAACAACTGCAGATCATAGGGGCAACTCATGAAATACTCCAGAAAGAGCAGCAAAGCGATGCCGAAAGAGATATCACCCCTTCTCACAAAATCCTTCCCAAAGTGATAGAAGCCCCTAAAACACAATTCATAGAGGTGCCTGCTTTCACCGGGGAAAAGCCAGGACCAACAGTTGAGCTCCAGTTGTCCCTCTTGCATGGCAAACACAAAGGCAGCAGTGTTCCCAGCCTGACTGTCCTGGGAGCTGAACAGCACAAGTCCTCAGAAGCAGGAGCCACCCTACCGCAAGATGGGACTAGCTGGCTGACTGCAGGTCCCGCGGCTGAAAAAGACCACGCTGTCCAGTGGTCAAGCAGAACATTCCAGGCTGCTGGCGGCAAAGAGGTCAAAGCAGCCCTCAGAGCTGAGACAAAGGAGCCGTCTCTCACCAAGGTAGAGGTGATCCTAGACTGCTCTGACAGGGCAAAGGAAGAGTTTGGGTCTCTGGCCGAAAAGGGGTGTGTGGATTCTCAAGTGGAAGGAGGGCAGTCAGAAGCACCTCCTTCTGTAGTCTCCTTCGGCATCTCGTCAGAAGGCACAGAGCAGGGAGAAGACGACCAGCACTCTGAAAGGGAACATAGCAGACCTCACAAACACAGGGCAAGGCACGCCAGTGAGTATGTTATCGCTAAGCGGGTGGCTTTGCTTGAGACTTACATTTTGCAACGTAGAACATTTCAAAGTGCAATTGCCTCCATGTGCTTAGAATTAATATAAACTTTAAAAGGGGGTTTCTTAATATCTCCCCCTCACTTTTCTAAATGCCATTCAGTTTCTGTTGTTTTGATATGTAGTTTTTGTAAGCCCTGTAGTAATAATTTTTTAAAAAAATCAGTAGGAATTGAATGTTCTTCATAGCACTGACTAGAAAGCTCGCTTTGAAACATTATCTAGGTCTGCTAACTTTCTACTGCTAAAAATACTTGCTGGTACAGACAGCCTGTGGGGCTTCTTAACAAAGACGTAAAAGGCAATTTGACAGAGATTGTCCCAGAAGAGAGAAATGTTGTCAGGCATACCGTTTCTTGCTTGTAGGTTTCACCATGTACAAAGAAAGGCTGTGTTTTGTCTAGAATTGGCATACTTATGATGCTACTTCTATTAAAAGTCGAGAAGGATTTTTTTTTAAAAAAGGAAAAGTGGTGAAGTAGTGAAGCTTGATGATGCTTGCAGAAAGTCGCTTTGACAGACACCAGCATGTGTATTTTTGGCCAGTTATATGATCCCTTTCAGTTTTGCAAGGCTTCTCTACACTGTAAAGTGAACTTACTATTCCTTCTGCCTCCCATACCTAGAGGTCAGTGCAAAATCTACACAAGGTCTTTAATTGGAAGTAAACTAGTTGACCAATAGTACGACAGCTAAAAAAGACTAACTCAGATGCAGCTTTTCTCAAAGCATCCATTTATTGATTCACTTCTGTTCCTGGCAGTTGTGCATTCACTGTGGACTATTTCAAGAATTCCGTCAAGCGATTTTTCATTGCAAAATGACAAAGGCTTGATGCTATACTGTAGCATTGAGCTGTCTTGCACAGGCTGAGCATGATAACCCATTACTAATTCCCCTGCAAGCATATTTTTAGAATTATAGCCGTTTGCATCAGTGTGTAAATTAAGCCGTTGCTTATGCTTGAAGTTCCCAGCTGTAATCCACATATTTATGTCATATTTAACAGAGTATAAAAGAACAGCATGCATGCTTTGCATTTTGGCAGTGAAGCCAGCAGCAACTGTGGGGTTGTGCTTGTCAGATTACACCATCGGTTTAGTTAGAAAGGGGTTTGTCTAAATACCCATAATTAAGCCATTCAAGATAGGAATGTTTTGCATGCTTCAAGTACCATTGCAGTGAATACAAATCAGGGAGTCGTATTTCCTTTCTTAAAGAAGAAAATACATTCCTTTCTAAACACATAAACATAGGCTGGTATCAAAAGAGTCACTATAGGCTTAGGTACCATATACACAAGGGCTAACGTGCGCCCAATATGATTTTTGTCTCCCCCGCTCTTTGAATAGTAGGCTCCCACACTCGTGTCATATCATAAACTGCTTTAGAAACAGCTTCAAATGTGTTTTACAATGAGATATGGGAGATTTCTGTTTGATAACACCCAAATCTAAAGTCTTTTGGGGTGTGCATCTCTAGTTCCAGGGCTCTTTGGCTCCCAACAAGTAGCTACTATGGAAGTCTCCATGAAAACCATGTTCCCTGGATTCGGCTATCTACAGCCTAAAATATTATGTAACATTGTTGTGTTAAAATGGATGCTGTTTGCGATGCATCAAAAGGAAAATGGGGTAGTATATCCCACATTGAAATATAAGCTAGCCTGTAAAGCAACAGGGCTCCATATTATAATATCAATATATTCTAATCTGTGCCAATCTTCCCCAACCAAGTACTCTCCTGAGATTGCTGGACTCTTCTCTCCCACCATTCCTAGGCAGTGATGTAAAATGTCAGGGATAATGGGATTTATGGTCTAAAACATTTGGAAGGCACCAGGTTGGGAATTCTGTTCTATGCTTTAGTACTCACACTGCAGCCTGCTTATCTTGTAGCATGTGCCTGCCGATGTTTAAGATCTCATGTCTTATACAACCATCTATTTCCCCTTTTTGCCCAATACATGCTTCTGGAAGTGGGCAACCCAACCCTATGCCTATTTATTCAGAAGTATGTCCTCCTCTGATTGATGGGGCTTACTCTCAAATAAGCGTGCATAGGATTGCTGTGATACTGGTGGAAGCATTTTTTACATTACAATGCTTACGCTCAGGCGCAGACCTACATGTGTAAAAGATGAAATATGAGATGAAATATGAATAGAAGGAAATGCTGTTTATCTCAGGATAGCAAAATGTGAGCATTCGATAGCAGTTCATTCAAGGTGAAAAGTTTATATCCTCCAGAGCTTCTTTTTAAATAAAAACTAGAGACATTAACAGAAATTAGTTATTAAAGTAGAGTTATAACATGTTTTTTAAAAAATAAAAATAAATGTAAATTAATACCACTGATTTAGGTCTGCTTACCGAGTCTGCTTTATTTTTTTTCACTCCCCAGAGGAAGTACTTTCCCTATTAACAGTCTGGTTACATTTAATTAAAGTATTTATTTCATATTGTTTTTAAAAAAATCCAATTCTGAATAGCATGATTCAATACCATGGTTACAATTATTCACATTCAAAATGGTTTTCAGGGTATAGGGAATCAAACTTATTTTCCTGTGGATATAAATCTTGGATGATCACACCACAAGTATTGTCTTTTCCTTTTTGTAGAAGAACTTGTGATTTGTCTTGCCCTGTAATTCAGCAGCAAAATTGGGCTGCCTTCCATAGGACCAGATATGGCACTGTTGGGAGAGTTCCCAATAGCTACTTTGGGCATGATAGCACAGACACCTCCAGTGGGATCCTTTTCTTTTTCTTTTACTCTCCTCTCCTTTGAACAGAAGGCTATCCATGCCTTATCATATAATCTGCTTATAAAAGCCTACTACATTGCAACCATGGTTTCCTATGCCGCATAGAAGGCTCAGGATAGAGAAATACAAGGGCTAGTTGTGTCGCAGTAGGACTGTGTGTGTATGTGTATATAAAATATTCCTGGTTTTATTCAAACTCCTATTCCTTACACCATAACTTACAGACATGTGGGTAGAGGGAGATCGCTGGACAAGTTGAACCATTTAACTATTTCAGAGGAATTGATCTTGTTTAAGTTAATAAACACATTCTCCAAGCTTCTCCAGGAGTATGTGTGGCCAACTCAGCATCCATAGTATATGTACGTCTATCTGACACTTCTGATTTATCTTCTATATTATACTGGCTTATATATATGTACACAGACAGAAGCAAATATGTGACATCAAAAGCTCTTGAAAGTGGAGCTAGCAAATCCATAAGAAAAAAAAAATTGTGCAATGAATGTCAGCCAGGGAGGAATGATTGCTATGGAATTTTTATCATGGCTGGAACTGTGGGAAAAGATTAATCTTAATGCCTTTCCTATGCATCTTTACATAAGGGGGAACATTCCAGCTCTAGAGAAAGAAAGATTAGGACTGCACTCTTGCACCCCAAATAGCTATTGTGCAGCTTATGGTTAAAATGGCTCTCATGTTACGCTGTTGCCTTAGATGTGTTCTTTAATCCTTTTCTGCAGGGCTCAGACGGAGTGAGAGTCAGTCAGAGAAGCAGGTGAAAGAAGCCAAGTCTAAATGTAAGAGCATCGCCCTCTTGCTGACAGGAGCTCCAAATCCCAATTCCAAGGGGGTGTTGATGTTCAAGAAGCGTCGCCAAAGAGCTAGGAAATATACGTTGGTCAGCTACGGGACTGGGGAGCTAGAGCGTTACGAGGACGAGGGCGAAGAAGACGAAGGTGAAGAAGGTGAGAAAGAGAACGCTTTTGAAATTACCTTGCTAGGCACGAGCGAGTCGGAAATCGATGAAGATTTCTTCTCCGACATTGACAAGGAAGACCGGATTGTGACATTTGACTGGGATACTGGACTGCTTGAGGTTGAAAAGAAACCAAAAAGTGGGGACGAGATGTCTCAGCTGCTTCCAGAAAGCAAGGGCAAGGGGGCAGTCATGTTTGCCAAAAGGCGTCAACGGTTGGACCAGATCACGGCTGAGCAAGAGGCAATGAGGATGCAGGCAGGGCACAGCTCCTCTGAGGAACACCAGGCAAGCACAGCAACCGAGAGCACCTACAAAATGAGCTCCTCCTCATATCAGGCAAAACAGGAAGAATCTTCCAGGGTGAAAAGCCATGTTAGCAAAAGCTACATAGAAGTGAGCCACAGTCATGGTGCAGCAATTCAGCAAAATGGCATCGGGATCACTCCTGAAGCAAACCTGATGTACCCATCCTCAGAAACCCTTAAAACTGCTGCTTCCAACAGAACAGCCAAGCCTTTCCCTGGTGTACAAAACAGAGCAGCGGCTCCGTTTTCTCCCACCAGAAGCATGACGAGCCCTCTGTCAGATCTCCCTGCGCCACCGCCTTACACTTCTGTCAGCCCACCCCCTGAAACCTTATACAGAACTGTTTTGTCTCCAGTTGCCGCCAGTCCAGCGCAGCCGGCGATCTGGTCTCCAACAGAGTCAACAGAACAGATCGCATCCAGGGATGAAAGGATCGCGGTGCCTGCCAAAAGAACTGGAATATTGCAAGAGGCAAAGAGAAGAAGCACCGCAAAGCCAATGTTTACTTTCAAAGACACCCCCAAGCTGAGCCCTAACCCTGCCCTTCTGTCCCTTGTACAGAATACAGAAGGCAAAAAAGGTGGTGCTGCAGGCTTTGAATCAGGGCCTGAAGAAGACTACCTCAGCTTGGGAGCAGAGGCCTGCAATTTCATGCAAATCCAGGCAGCCAAGCAAAAGGTCCCACCTCCAGTTGCTCCCAAACCCTCATTAAAGGTTTCTCCCACTGCCGCAACGCCTGCTTCACCAGTCTGGTCACCTCCAGCTGTGGCTGTTACTCAGCCTCCTATCTTTCCAGCTCCAAACTCACCTGAAATGGCAGCTCCAGCACCTGTCAAAACAGCACAACCTGCTTATCCCCCTCCCCAACCTGTCAACGTAGCACAACCTGCTTATCCCCCTCCTCAATCTGTCAACATAGCACAACCTGCTTACCCTCCTCCCCAGCCTGCTTATTCCCCTCCACAGCCCCCAAGTACTCTTAAGCTAGCCAGTCCTTTTAAAGGGCCTCAAACAGCAGTGCCACACCAAAATTATACACCCAAAACAACACCCACCACCCCAGTAGGAAACGCTGTGCTTGCTGGAGGGGTGGGACCAGCTTTTGAGATGCCCCCAGCTTTGAGTGGGAAAGGAGCCCAGCTCTTTGCCAAAAGGCAGTCGCGGATGGAAAAATATGTGGTAGACTCAGAAACTGTGCAGGCCAATATGGCGCGGGCCGGATCACCAACTCCGTCTTTACCAGCATCTTGGAAATATTCGTCGAATGTTCGAGCACCACCACCTGTGGGCTATAACCCCATCTACACTCCATCTTATCCTCTCGCTGCTACCAAGCCACAGTCAAAGTCCCCTGCTGCTGCCAAAACTACCAAGAAAAAGCCTAAGAAAGCACTTAGTTCTTTGGAAGTTATGAAGCACCAACCATACCAGCTTAATTCATCCTTATTTACTTTCCAACCTCCCTCTGATAATAAGGAAAGTGCACTTCCTAAGCAGCCCGCGAAGTTTGACTCAGCGTCTGCCTCAAAGCAAGCTCTACCTTCAAGATCGCTCAACGCTGGTTCTCCTTCTAATGTCCGGGAATCTTCAGTGTACTCTGTACCAGCCTACACTTCACAACCTTTCTTCCAGTCGAATGCCTCTAGCCCTGTCATTGAGTCCTGTGTGTCGACAGGCTACCCTTCTTTTTCGAAGCAAGAACCAGCAGCATCTTCTATGTTTACTGCTCCCAGGCCAAAGTTCTCAGCCAAGAAAGTTGGTGTCTCAGCACAGGTGTGGAAACCCTCGGCCATTGAAGAGTAAAGCATAGATACAACTCAGTATCCACTCAGCTCGCAATGAATTGTTTGCAGTGGTAATCTGGCACTCAAGTGATCCTTGGCTTACTTAATATTTTTTTTCAGATATATCACATGAAATCTGGGTCCAAAAAAAAGCAAAAAAAAGGTTCAGGCTGAAATCCTATGCACACTTACCTGGGAGTAAGTCCCACTGAAAATGGTGAGGCTTTTTTCTGAGTAAACATGCATAGGATGGCACAGTGAATGATTTTTAAATGAATCAAATGAATATTAATTTGCAATGACACACATTTATGTATGCAGTCCTCTTTTATGGCTATGCATGCACAGTGTCCTAAGATGGGCACGTGCCACTTCATATTAAGTAAGCAGGATGCTAGGTGTTAGTGCTTCAGTACACAAATACACAGGGAACCCTGTTCCTGTAATTCATCTGTTAGAACATAGGTTTCACAGAAGGTTTTTGGGGTGGGGGGTGGAGGAGACTGGCGGCCAAAGCGTCTGAGCACAATCAAAATAACAATGATATTAGATTTATTTCTGAAAAGTGCCTTCAAATGTTATGTCTCTTATGAATGTTGAGTATAAAAATAGGTATAGAGTCTTGGCCCAACTCTGCAGTTGAATCCCTATTATGAGGCATCTTCAGCGCCCATTGCTACTATCACTGCAACCATATGTGGGGGGGGGGGGGAATGAATTAATTCCTTTTTGTATAGCCACTGGGCATGCAAAGTGGTGTATTCGCCAGCAACATTTCCTTGATTCTCAGCTTAAGGTGACACACCACCACAACAGATCCATGACAGCTTAGCTCACATAAGCACTATAATAACGTGGCTGTGTTACACCTGATCCCGTGACCCCATAACTACAGGGAAATGATTTATACAAAACAGCACTGGTCAGTTTCATTCACTGGAGGTTCAATTGCAGACTTGGGTCATTAGAGAGCAAACTGGTGATCCGGAATCATGAATTACCTCTTCAATTTCCCCCTTCCCCTGGTTAAGGGTAAATAATATTACTAGATTTGGAAGAAGAAAGCCATAGGCTGGAGAGGCTATTCAAACTTTTCCCATTTGGGGGGGAAATGTTGACCTCCTCAGGCCTAGCATTTTGTTCTGTTTTTGACAAGTAGAAAATTACAGGAGCCAGGAGGATGAGCTGGGTCCTACAGCTGTGGACGTGGTGCAATATGTTCACGTGAAAGCATAGCGACTATAAACTGAAGGGACACGTCCTTGAATACCAGTTTTGCACCCAGAGCAGTATGTGCCTTATAAATACTTGTCTAATGACATGCCATGATTCCTGACCTCATATTTCTGCGGATCGCTGAGGCACATTCTCGTTTTCACCTTGGGCTTTCCAGTCCTGCTTCTTCCACTGGTGTTTCTTTTCACTCTGCTCTTGTGCTTTCACCCTACTCTCGAGTAATAATACACTGTGGACCAGGAGGATCAAGACACTGTTACCACACCATGTTTGCTGGGTTGAATATCCAGGGTTAGGTTCTGCCAATTTTATTTATGGTTGTGATACAAAAGAACAATATTTGACATCTCCAGTAACGCTTGACTGTCTAGGCTGTATTCACTCTAGACAGACTGAATTCCATTGAATACCATTTGAGTGCACACACGGAGGTGATTAAAAAAGGGGTTAAGGGATAGACTTTCCCCACTCTTCTAGCTAAACCAACACCACAAAATGAATGACAATAATTAATTTAGGTTTGGCGAAATTATTTAGATGGATTTTGGACATACAGCCATAATGGGAAAGTGCCTGAGTAGGGACAGTTCATGTGAATGTACTGACTGCTGATTAACAGATCCAACCAAGTCAGGTATGAAAATAGTTTGAATTTCTATAAATGAACATACAAAGCTTCTGTGTGGCCCTTATAGCCCAGTGTTATCTAGTCTGACTAGCACTTGCTCTTTGGAGTCTAAAGCCCCCATTTCTTGTTATCTACTCCTTTTACCAGGAGATGCCAGGGATTGAACTTGGGACCTTCTACATGCAAATCATGTGATCTACAGAGTTACAGTCCCTCCCCATTGTAGCATACTAATTTCTGGAGGCCCTCAAAAACCTACTGTGGCTGTAATGCCATTTCATTCCCATTTGCATTGCCTGAATGGTGCATTGCCAAGGCAGTGGGAGAAGTTGGCCCATTGTCTAGTGCTGAAATTGATGCTCACCTTCACATCACTGAATCCCTCTGAAACAGAGCTGTGCCTTGCCTACAGTCCAATTCACACAAACAGCTACTACTTGAATTTCCAAGGTTTCAGCAATGTGTGAAGGGCACATGCTGCAACACTTCCTATACCACTAAAATAATGTTGCAAGCAGTCAAAATTACTTCAATTTAATATGTCTTGACTGCCTTTGAAGATGCATTCCATAGAAAACACCATGTGCAGCCTGCAGGGCTGGGGGGATACACCAATGGGTAGTTTCTTGGTTCCAGTTTCCACTATTGTGGCTTGATGTCACAATTACAGAAATTTATGGAAGGAAGCCTTACCTATCTGTGTGAACAGACTAGGTCACACAGTGAACAAGCCTCCCTTGTTGCTACCCCCTCCCTTGGTGGTATACATTAAAGTAGTTCCATTAGCACAAGGATATTGGAGCGCACAACAGAACTTCCCCTCCCTCTCTTCTTTCTGTTTGCCTTCTATGGAACCCCTAAATCTGCTCTGAGGTTTCTTCCAAACTTCTGGAGCAGCTTTGGAGGGGGAATGGGGGCACACAGGAGATGGGAGAGGGAGCCAGTTCTATTGTGTAGATGGAAACTTTTGTGCTGATGGATACCGCCCCATGTGATTACGTTCAGTGGGCAGGCAATTGAGAACAGCTTTTCTCCAGTCATATGGAAGGCATTTTGACTATAATATTGAAAGAACAGCCATGTACTATATAAGTAGACCAATCACCATCCAAAAATGAAAAAGTGTGAAATGTGCCACACTTAGGAAACATTTGAGGCATATATATCATACTTCACACATAAAAGGAGCATTCCCTAACATGTAGGACATATCCAAAGTCCATAGAGCAAATGGAATAATTCTTTTTGACCAGCTAGAACATATTTAGTCATAAGAAGTTCTTTTGACTACAGTGGGGTTCTTGTCCAAAGCTCAACATATTTAGGGTAGGCTTTGTTAGCTGCAGTAGTCTATACTGGAAATCAAATGTGGCTGTATTAATTTTAAGTAAACAGCCCATGTTACATAGAAATATGTACACAAAGGATTCTTTTGCAACACAACATATTTAAGATTATGCGGTACCAATATTTTAATCCTCTTGGGATCTTCTTTCTGTTCATTTTCCAATTACAATCTGCTGTATTTTTTCCTCTACCATTAAAATTGTTCCTTTCTTCTTTATCTGTATTTTTTGCTTTTTCTTTGATGTCACATGTTTTTATCTGCAGTTGAAAAAGAATTTCAAGGTCTTTCTTTCCTTCTTTTCCTTTCTCTCCTTCCTTCTGCCAAAATTGCTCAAAATGCCATTCAGTTTCTGGTGGAATGAATTCAGTCTGATCAACAACTCAATTAAATCCAAGCGCTTAAATCTGAATAGGGTGTGAATTGAGTAGGACATCAATAGAACTGAAGTGTCATAAATTTGTTGTGCAGAATTGGTGCCAAGATGGTTATGAGGGTGATTCTACAGCTGATGACTCTGCAGTCATATAGGTTGGTCTTTGCTGTAACTATCAGAGGGAGGAAAGTGAAAGAAGCCTGGTGATGTCTTTCTATAATCACTCACCAGGCTCATACTGAACCATCTCATGAAGGGGAAGATTAAATTAAAGCTTCATTGCACAGCCCCTACAGTGCTCTTCCTTTTCTTCTCCCTTCTGCTTGTTGCTCACGTTCCTAAATTCTGAACAGAGAAAATAATCAATACTGCTGCCCTGTGAATTTGAGATGATCTGAGAAATGTGCTATCATTCTTCTCTGGTCGGGCCCTCAAAATGTTGGCCACATTTTGGCATTTCAAAGTTGCTGTCTGCTTCTCAGGGTCTGCCTTTTGGGAATCCTGCTTCGGGTAAGGTGAGTAGACCTCATCATATCTGTTAGAAATGGATTATAAATTGGGTTGAGAGGCCCAGGTTCCTATAACCATTCTGCTAGAAGTTTGTACAGGAATAAATTATTCCAGTCTGGTTTCCCCAACTATTTTAAATGTGTTGAATCAACATGAGCTGCCTTTTCAGTGGTGAGTAGACTTGTGACTGCTTCAAAATCTAAGTTTGAACTAAGACACAGTGAATTGCAATTTGGATATGTGCTGAAGCATTTCACAACCATGATCCACCCTCTGGGCACCCACAAGAGTAAATATGTGTTGACTAATTAAAAATATTTGTTTGAATCAGAGACAAATAAATGTGTTAGGTGTTTGAATACACAAAACAATATCCTGAATGAAAACATTAGACTTGCAGTTACTGGGTTAAAAAATGCGCCTATCAAAATAGCTGCCCAATTTGGCTTTTTTAGGAAGAGGGCTCATAGATTAATGCAATGTGCTATTCCATCTTTGCTCTGAAAGGATATTTCTGAGAATTGTACTGCTGCCCCTATCTATTGCAATGACACGGGGAAAGCCTGCCCTCTTCCTGAGTTGAGACTAAAGTTTTAGATGCTTTTCATTTTTAACTCCACAGGGAATGGGTTGCAAAGGGGACTGGTAATAGAATACAGCGCCTCTCACCTCTTGTTCAAATATGGCCTAGGGCAGGAATGACTGAAAGCCATGCCCAGCTGCTGAGTCGTCTGAGTGACATCAGTGGATGGTGACTCTCAGTCCAGTTTAAGCAGAGTGATTTGCCTCACACCCAACCACAACCCAAAGAAGCATTAGCTGGCATTCTTACTGGAAAACTCAGAAAGAAAGATGTGAGCAGATGTGAAGATCAGTCTACACTCATGGCTGCACAGCACACACCCAGAAATCTGAATTATCTGTCAAGGGAATGCAATGTTTTTTCAAGCACTCGTGTTTTCAAATTCTTTGGAATTTTGTGGCAAAGATTGCTAAGGCAGAGGCTGCAGCGGTATGAAACAGGCAGGGGATAGACAACTATGGAGAGCTGTGGAAGGTATTTAAAGTTTTCCGAAATTGCCAGTTACTAAGCTTTTGCTGGTGGGTTAGAAATGTGTTTTTCTACAGACAGAAGCTAATGTTCTCTGGATTCTAACTTCCATAGTAAACCTACACACATGTGCCCTATGCGTCATCCCCTTCTAATAAAAGCCACAATGAGGTTGGTTAAGGCAACTCACCAGGCGGGAGTTTCATGTCATGCAGGCAAAGGCAACTTCCCTGCCCCATGTTTGCTGAATTACATGAATGTACATGGTGAAGAGGAATCTGTAGGGGAGTAGCCGTGTGTACTTAATCCTTGACTGCCCACCCTTTTCCCCACTGCAGTGCCTCCTTTGCCCCAATTGCTTTCCCTGCTTTTGCTCCCAGCCAGGTTTCAGAAACAAGAAAGAAGCTCAGCTGGGGGACATGATCAGGGAAGAGCAACAGCAGAGGGAAAGCAGCAGGTGATTAAGGATTATGTACCCTCACCTGACCGGCAGGTGTCCCAACCCGCCCCCATCATGTTATCTTGTAAACGTAAGATGTGGAAAACATGTTTGCCCATGTAATGGACAATTCTATTTGGGGCAGAGTGGGAGCACTTTTTCACTGGTAACACAAAAGGTTGGGCACTGCTAATTGCTCTTCCCTGAGAAGTGAGTTCATGTCTTTGAAAGCAGGGTCTTTGCTTTTTCCACTCATTAATATTCTAGTGAAATCCAGCTTAGACAATGAGTCAGATGGAATTTGCTAGTGAGGTGCCTCTACAGTGTGGTCCCCTTGAAGCCCCTCATCCCAAGAGACCCAAGTGTTTTGTAGTAAGCCTTCATGACACCATTCAGTGGCCAACCTCACAATGCCCATAAACACTGAAAGAGTTCACATATGGGAACTTCACAATGTTGTACAGACCATGTTAGACTAGGGCTGAGAAACCTGCAGGTTTCAAGAGCTCTATGTGCACCAGTGACCCAGGACATGGAATGTATATGCCTTCTGAGGCTCCAGTAAGCTCAGGTCTTCAAAGCATTTAACAAAGGTACCTTCTCTGGAAGTACAGTGACAGGCTTTGAGCCCAAAGTTGTGTTGCTCTCATGAAGGCATAGGTGATGCTCCATTTTTCTGGATCAGTGGTTCCCAATTAGCTATTACCAAGGACCCCCTATTTTTCAAAAGCCAAGCCACAGACCCCTTATGGAACACCTCCTTCCATGTGTGTCTCCATGATCTTTGCTCCACAGTCTGTCAGTGTGAGCGTATGGAGCATGTTAATTTCTATTGTGGCATCTATCCTGTGGCATCCTAATCCTGGCAGCATGGATTCATTGCCTCTTTATATAGCTCCTTCTTCAATTGTTCATGGATTTTGCTAAATGTACTAGTATAGAATTGGTTTTTTTATTGCCAGGTTTGAGCTTTGTTATTCTATTGGGGGTTTTTTTATCATGGTGTTAGAAAGATAGTACATTGTCTTCAGGACAAAAAGGTGCCGTATCCTTTCCTTACACAAAGCACTTGATGCACCTTACTCTATTCTGTTTTGATTTTTGATTTGTACATAAGCTTTTTCAAATTGTGGCTCACAATCACAACACAAAGAAATTACAAAATAATATAACAAAATCCACATGCTGTAACAAGTCAGTCCAAAGTCCTAGTGAAGATTATAACAAAAACCAAACAATTCAATTATCATGCAAGTCATATATAACATAATGATAACGATAATGATAATTTTATTATTTATACCCCTCCCATCTGGCTGGGTTTCCCAGCCTCTATGGACGGCTTCCAGCACATATAAAAACATAATAAAACATCAAACATTAAAAGCTACCAAATACAGCGCTGCCTTCAGATGTCTTCTAAAAGTTGTCTAGTTCTTTATCTTCTTGACATCTGATTGGAGGGCTTTCCACAAGGAGAATTTCACTTCTTGCAGTGAGGGAACAGCCTGAAGACACCCCCCCCCCAATAGCAGCAAATATATGATATTTAAAATACCACAGACCATGCAAAAAATTGATAATGTAGCTGCCAGGTCCCATACCTTACTAAATTACAAATACACAAATATCGCTGACAAGATTTCTAGCAATGGTGAAGACAAAATAAAGCCAGTTATAAAACAAGTATTTGGTGAGGTAAAATGGCTATAAATGAGGAATCATGCAGCCTTTGCAAGTACAATAGGTTCCAAAGAGGTAGCTCCTCTGCCTGGTGAGAGAGACATGCTCATGTTGTTTGGGAAGGTCTCCACCAAGAAGACTGTTCTTGAAGATGCACGAGTGACAATCTCTAAGCAAGAAAGAACAGAATCAGGGCCCCTTGCAGGAGTGGGGAAGGAGAGCCCTATAAGAGCAAGCCTGGCAGTATCCAGCCCTTTGCTTGAGCGCGCTCTCCAGATTACAGGGATGCTCAGCTGCTCCAGCTTTTCAGTGTGGAATCTCCCTGTAAGTTCTGAAAAGGTGTGAGTGCCAGGGTATGAGACAATGGGGCTGATTCTGGTAGCAACATTGGAAGATCATTTTCCTTCATGTGTTTCAATATTTTTCTTTCAGTGGCTTAACTCTAGGGACAGATGATCCTACCAACTCTGGATTTAGGGTGGTGCAGGCAGTTCCTCTGCACAAGGCGCCAAGCCGTGGGGTGCAAAATAATAATAAATAACAAAGGAAGGAGCTATTGTGAAAATAAATATTTTGGGGGGAGTCGCCAAATTTTGTTCTCAGGATTCCATATTACCAAAGTCCGTCCCTAATCCTACTGTTACCAGTATAGATAAGCAGACAGGCTTGTTGATCTTAAGCAGATATCTGCAACATTGTATTCCCCCCCCCCCCCCTTTAGGTCCATGATAGTCAACTCCAAATTCTAGCAAACCAATCCAACAACTTCTGGAAGACACCATATTGACTGCTTCTGCTTTACAGAGCAATCTTAAGTATTAGGAAGCTGACGGAAGTTAAATTAAGCCAGTGTGGTATTACAGACTTTGTTCAAAAGCAGAAATCATGCTGGTTCAGCTGTCCTAAGCCTGAGAGAGGGAGAGCTAAGCTTTAAAATAGAGTTTGACTTACACTATCCATTTTACCAGAGTATGTTGCTCTGGCTTATCAGGTCATGTGACTAAGCCAAATTGAGTTAGGATCCAGTGGTAAATGCAACCCCCACTTGATCTCACCATGTCACTCCCCTGGAATACCTGCTTTTCAGCAATTACAGTGCTGTAAGATCCACCATTCTCAGCTCAGCTGGCTGAACACTGGTTGAGCCAGAATGAAGGAGTTATGCCATGCTGTCTCTAGCAGAGCTAAGATGTGGGGCTTATGCCATTTTAGCATGGCTGCACCAGGAATCAGTTGGCTGAGCTAGAGATGTGCTGGATCATAACTTGCTCATACCAACAGATCTTGGCTTTGGGTTAGGGACTCCCAGGATTCAATTCCCCCCCCCCCCTCTACAGTGTTTGAGGACTTTGCCAATCAACTATCTAACTTTACTTTGTATAGCAGAACAAACCCAAATGTAGCATTACATGCTTCATTTATACAACCTCTAATATGAATTCATAACTTGGCAGTGTGCAAACATGTGCAAACATAACTTGACAGTGTGCAAACATCTTACCCCAGCCCCAAATTCACAGGGGTGGAGTTGTTATTTACTCAAGAGGCATATGTGACAACAACTTTCTATAAAAGAAGTTTGCTTCCTTGAGCTGGGAAAAAACAATTGTGGCCCAATACAGCATTTGAAATGCACGCAGAGCAACCGTAAATGTTATAGTCTGGCAACAGCTCCAGAATCCCAAGGTCTTCCTATGATTCATTGGATGCAATAAGAGCTGCCGTGTCGCTCTTAACAGCCCTCCCCCTCCCTCTGTAAATAGTTTAGAGGACAGTAGGGGCAAATTACATGCCTACATAACAATGCCCCCCTCTGCCCCCCAATGAACTTCTGTTTCCAAGTTTAGTGTTCCTTTGCACAGGATTCCATTCTGTCGTACCTACTGACGATGAGTTATGCACGTAGTTGGTAGGTCAGGATGTGTCACCAAGCCTATGGAATGTTTCCATTATTATTTACAGAGCACTATACTGTAGTTATTATTCAAAGTGCATTGAAGTCTTCATTGATTCTCAACTGTAATGTGAGATAGATGAGGCACTAAGATTATTTATGACTAAAGTAGCACTGTAATTCAAGGGCTGAGATAAGATGTGATTATTCTTAGGAGCTGTTCCATCTTCTTCTTTTTTTTATAATAATATTTATTAAATTTTCCAATAAAACATACAAATACAAAACAACTACAATAAAGACAAACACAAACAACAACAAAAAACAACAAGAATAATTTCAAAACCTTATTTCTTAACCTTATTTCCCCGACTTCCTCATACCTCACCATTTTGTATTCTAGTTTCATTATTCCATCAGCAAGTCCCTTCCCTTATTTCACCATATAATTTTACTAGTTCCATTTCTTTTCTTACGCTATTGTCTCTGAAAACCAATATATTTTTTAAATCCTTGTCAAACTAACATTCTTCAATCTTATAGTATTTATTTAAATAGTCCTTGAATTTCTTCCAATCTTCTTCCACTGTCTCCTTCTCCTGGTCTCGGATTCTGCCCGTCATCTCTGCGAGTCCCATGTAGTCCGTCATCTTCATCTGCCATTCTTCCAGAGTGGGTAGATCTGGCGTCTTCCAATACTTTGCGATAAGGATTCTTGCTGCTGTTGTAGCATACAAAAACAACGTTCTGTCCTTTTTTAACACCACATGGCTTACCATACCCAGGAGGAAGGCCTCTGGTTTCTTCAGGAAAGTGTATTTAAACATCTTTTTCATTTCATTATATATCATTTCCCAGAAAGCCTTAATCCTTGGGCATGTCCACCAAAGGTGAAAAAAAGTACCTTCATTCTCTTTACATTTCCAACATTTGTTATCTGACAAGTGGTTAATTTTTGCAAGCTTGACTGGGGTCATGTACCACCTATATATCATTTTCATAATATTTTCTCTCAAGGCATTACATGCCGTAAATTTGATGCCTGTGGTCCACAACCTTTCCCAGTCAGCAAACATAATATTGTGACCTATATCTTGCGCCCACTTGATCATAGCTGATTTAACAATTTCATCTTCCGTATTCCATTTCAACAGCAAGTTGTACGTTTTAGATAAATTCTTAGTATTGGATTCTAACAGTTCTGTCTCCAATTTAGATTTCTCCACCTGGAAGCCAATTTTCTTATCCATCTTATAAGCCTCCATTATTTGAAAATAATGAAGCCAATCTCTGACTTTATCCTTTAATTTCTCAAAACTCTTCAATTTAACATTGCTACCCTCCTGTTCTAAAATTTCCCAGTACCTCGGCCATGTGGACTCCATATTGAGTTTTTTCAAAGCTTTTGCCTCCATTGGCGAAAGCCATCTTGGAGTTTTATTCTCCAATAGATCTTTATATCTGATCCACACATTAAACAATGCTTTCCTGACAATATGACTTTTAAAACCTTTATGAACCTTAACTTTGTCGTACCACAAATATGCATGCCACCCAAAAAAGTTGTTAAAACCTTCCAAATCTAAAATGTCTGTGTTTGTGAGAAGCAGCCAATCCTTCAGCCAGCAGAAAGCTGCTGTTCCATCTTCTATCCAATGAATACCACCACAGACCCTCTAGGGCCTACAGGTGCATGTATTTATGTTGCACATGGACTGATTCATTGGGTGCAAGTTTGTCATATGTGTTTGAAAGTTTGTAATAAGTGGTTTTTTAAGGGAGCGGGTAGCGCTGTGGTCTAAACCACTGAGCCTCTTGTGCTTGCCGGTCGGAAGGTTGGCAGTTTGAATCCACACGATGGAGTGAGCTCCTGTTGCTCGGTCCCAACTTAGCAGTTCAAAAGCACACCAGTGTGAGTAGATAAATAGGTGGCGGGAAGGTAAACGGTAAAAGTTGTCATGAAAATGTTGGAGAATGTTGGTGTACATGAGCAAAAGTGAGGTGAAATAGTCAAGTCAGATTTGCTGCATAGTGCCATAATATATTCACTACATGGTCTGTAAATGGCTAGGACCATGCAGTGAAGAAAGAAGCCTTAAAATAGCTTTGCTTATGGGGGCTCCACAGTAGTGTGGAGAAATGCAAAGGTGGGGGGGGCTAGCTAGCTAGGTTTTTACATCCCTCAAAAGCCTACTTCCTGCATTAAAAATAACTGAACCCCATTAAATTCAGTGTGGTGCTGAATTTATTTTCCAAAAGTCAGGTAGGGATTTGAATTCTGCAGAGAGCTGGCAGTAAGTGTGGTTGGTGGAGCATTGTGTTAAAAATAAATTTTAAATGTCATTGGGAAAGGATGCAACTGTATGTGTGTGTTTTGAGAGGATAGGCTTCATACTCTGAAAGATGAATTGTTGGATTTGGAAAATACTGGTGAATACATGCATGTATTTATGAGTATTTGTTCTGTGGCTGTGTTCACACATGATGCTAAAACCATAGTACGCTGTCCAACGTTTGTCAAAATAAACCCCATGAAATCAGTGGACCTGCATAATTTAAGTTCATTTATTCAATGGTTATCAGTGCCTTCACCCCACTGCCCTGCGGAGGCTTTGCGCAGCCATCCCCAAGCTAGAACAGCGAGATGGAGTGCTGCACAGCGCTCCGTCTCCCTGTTCTGGCTTTGGGCTTAGCCGTGCAGCCTGCATTCACTCTATAGGACGTACACACATTTCCCCTTAATTTTTGGAGGGGAAGAAGTGCGTCCTATAGAGCAAAAAATACGGTACTTCCTGGTTTGCCGTGTTTGCAAGCTGAAAAGATGCAACATGAACCTAACGCAACACGAGGTATGACTGTAATTATACAGTTCTTCATGCAAGTATTAACAGACTTGAATGGCCAATTGATTTTTAGCTAAACTCTGAAGTAATGACAGGCTCATACACTGCACCTGTTAACAAATGTCCTTAGTGTCGTGCTCTGGTAGTTAACCATGTGTGATTTTACTCTTGATCTCCAGAAGGTGGCAGTAGTGAATGCCTTCTTAGTACATGAAATGTTTTTTTTAAGGAGATGTGAAACTGTGAGCTGTACTGACTTAGCACAAAGTGTATTCATTATGACAACTCAAAAGCTTGTAGGAACCAAACGACAGACAAAATCAAAGCAATCACTTTAAGCTGGCAATGAGTGCAGTACAGTGTGGTTTATGGTTACATGAATGGGCCGTGGGATTGTGTCTTCATCACTACCCAGTCGTCTTCTGGCATGGATGTGTGGAGATTAGAAACTTCTACTTCCATTTTGATTTAACTGCAATTTAGTGTCCTAACCAAACCCCCAAACTGTGCAAAACTATGGTTTAGGGAAACAAGCCAGGATTGTAAACCACGGTTTGAGGTTGACTTGTTTTTCTAAGATTTGTCCAGGTTTGTACATAATGATAAACTGTAGTTAGTTAAAAATAGAAGTGAAAGCTTCCAGTTTTCTCCCTGTGACTATAGCGAAGTAGGGAAAAAGAAACTGAAAACCCCAAGACCTATTCAAATAATGCTAAACCATAGTTTAATTTAATGCTACATCCAATTGAGACCACAAAGTAGTCAAAGCTATGACAGAAAACTGTTAATATTGTTGGGTGTGAAGGTAAAGGTAAAGGGACCCCTGACCCTTAGGTCCAGTCGTGACCGACTCTGGAGTTGCGGTGTTTATTTCGCTTTATTGGCCAAGGGAGCCGGCATACAGCTTCCGGGTCATGTGACCAGCATGACTAAGCCACTTCTGGCGAACTAGAGCAGCGCACGGAAACACCGTTTACCTTCCTGCCAGAGCGGTACCTATTTATCTATTTGCACTTTGACGTGCTTTCGAACTGCTAGGTGGGCAGGAGCTGGGAGCTCACCCCATCGTGAGGATTCGAACCACCGACCTTCTGATCAGTAAGTCCTAGGCTCTGTGGTTTAACCCACAGTGCCACTTGTTTCCCTTTTGTTGGGTGTACTGTCAAACAAAAAAGGCAAAGACTGGTATTATTCCCATCATGAACCACTTGCTCACCTCCTTCCTACTGTTTCAAAGCACTGAAGTGCATCTCTGCATCCTGTAGATAATGCTGTCAATTTTTTAACCTTGTCGCATTGCCTTTAGCTGTTGACTTGTCCTCACATGGAGAAGAATGTCATCATCTACTAATTGCTGCAGAACATGTTGCTGTTAAAGGCACAGCTACAAAAATGAGTTGAAAAGTTGGCGTACCTCATTGTGGGTATCCACTTACTCTTCTCTTGCCGGTGATCCTTGGATGACACCTCATTCCAATAACTCCAATTACTAGAGTTGCTCCTCTACCCATTTATAACAACACTGCTTCATCCTAGACAGTCTCCGCTCAGAGAAATTTCCACAGTTATGAAGAACCAGGTCAGCAATGAAGATATGAATCTTGGTATGTGACTGCAGGCAAGATTTAGAATAGCTCACAGGACTTTGAAAGCAGGGTATGTTAGTAAACAGATTGTGTCTGCTTCTTTTTGATGCTTGGTTTACTAACATTGTAGAAGGAAAGCTGGTAGTGTTTTATAGCATCCTCAAAAGACAGAGGCAAAATAAGGGGACAAGTATAAGAAAATAGTTATTGTCCTTGGTAAAAGGTAAAGGTAAAGGGACCCCTGACCATTAGGTCCAGGCGTGACTGACTCTGGGGTTGAGGCGCTCATCTTGCTTTATTGGTCGAGGGAGCTGGTGTACAGCTTCCAGGTCATGTGGCCAGCATGACTAAGCTGCTTTCTGGCGAATCAGAGCAGTGCACGGAAACGCCATTTACCTTCCCACCGGAGCGGTAGCTATTTATCTACCTGCACTTTGATGTGCTTTCAAACTACTAAGTTGGCAGGAGCAGGGATCGAGCAATGGGAGCTCACCCCATCAGGGGGATTCAAACTGCCGACCTTCTGATTGGCAAATCCTAGGCTCTGTGGTTTAACCCACAGCACCACCCGCGTCCCAATTGTCCTTGGTAGGTAAGGACTTTTTGAGGATCTTTATTCTATGTAATCCATCTATCATCTATATCGCCAGGATTGTAAGGATTGTAAGGATTGATAGTATTTATTATGATAGGATATTGTGTTTTAACTTCTTTTTACTTACTTTACTCCTTGGGACAGATGGGCTAGGCAGCAGGGAAATGCAAGGACATTTCTCTGTAGCCCAGGTTTTCACCTTTTCTACTTATAGGAAATTAGCCATGATGGGTAAGGCTTCTGTGATGGGTTGAACTATTCCCAACATATTCCCGCACTATATTAGTGTAACATGAATGGAAAATGTTGTCTTGTTGTGTGTGTGTTCAGTGGCAGGTGGAATGCAAATTTGGGGTGTTTCTTAAAAAATAAAATCTTGCCTGAGTATGTGAGACTGAACAACACGGTTTGGCTGTTGCATTCTAGGAAGCCAGAACGAGCTGTATAAGTCTATTTAAGGAATAAGCAAATACAAAGAAAAAAGGAAAGCCACAAACCCCAGCAACAAAGTAGGAAGAAGAGAGTGATGTAACCTGACTAGACAGTCAGAAGGAAAGAGGAAGGAAAACCTTCCTGAGGAAGGAAAACCACGTTGCTTGAAATGCCAAGTTGTAGAGAGCGAAGTACTTAGAATGTTGCACAATCGTAGTTTTGTGTCAGTGTAACAGGAGGAATTTAACACAAGGTCAGTGTGACACAGTAACCTTGCGTTATGTTTCAGCAGAAGCATTGCACCAACACAAAGCTATGATTGTGTAATGTTGTAGGTCAAAATGCAGATGGTAGTTAACTTCCTGCATTGACTTTTCTAGATAAAGGGCATGGTTATTTAGGATGTGTGTAGTAGGTAGCTAGAAACCTTCCAGTTTCTAAGGTTGCCAAGATTGATGCAGCCATTACATGAGAAAGCCCATTTCTTCTCTTCTCCACTATGCAAAAAACACTTTGTGTAAAGCGGATGTTCCATGTAAAGGCACACTTATTTAGAAGACCTGTTTGCATTACTCATTCCCCTCCAAATAGTGGTGGGAAGACAGCACAAATGCAGACCATAAACTATCTGCAATTTACTTCCATACTCAGAATATTCATGTTGGGCAGTATTCAACTAAACAGTTTGGCACAACAGCTTTTAGCCGCACAGCTTAACTTCCTCACCCACTCCTTCCCCCATTGTGCCCCTACATCCCCCCTAAAACTGTTGCAATGTCACATGAAAAGCAATGCCTTCTGTTCATGCAACAGCACCTGTGGATCCAAGCTATATATAGTATTGGCCCAAATTTATGCCGCACTCCCCCCCCAAAAAAAATTCCGGCCGTGAAAAGTTAAAGTGCAGCTTAAATTTGCAACCTTACAGAAATTGGCTTTTATGATATTGCTGTAGGATTTTCTTCTATGTTAGCCATTTATGGGTGTGAGTACCTGCGGAATTTTAAGGGAGTGGCTTATATTTGGGTATTGTCTTTTTTTCTCCCCCACCCTTTGAATTTTAAAGGTGCGGCTTATTTGCGCGTGTGGCTTATATTCAGGCCAATACGGTACCTGGAAGTAAACGCCAGTGGTTTGAACAGACCTGAGGCCACCTGTATGTACTTAGGGTGGTATAACTCACAAATTTAAGAAATATTTCTTTCAATTTTCATTGCATTCCACCCATGTGTCCCAAAACCTTTTGTCTTTGTGCAGCCTAACAAGTCCTCTTTGTACAGCTGAATAGCCTAATAGGCAGTGTTTGTAGAGTAAGGGCATGTTGTATATGAAAGAAGATTGCGGTGGCAGTGCACTGGATTTATGAATGAAAGCGCTCATTACCTAAGCAGATTAGGATTTGTGAACTATGAATGGATTGCTCCTATAAATGGGTCAGAGTGTTCTGAAATTATCAGGGCAAAGCTTTATTTTGATTTTAAAGGAGCAGGGTTAAGTAGAGTATCATAATGGTGGAATACAAACATTTGCAATTAGGTTCAGTCAGATGCTTTGATTTTAATTTTGGCCTTCCTAACCATATTGAACGTAATCATTGGGAGGGAGAGGGATATAAGTATGTTAGAATGAGTGACAAGCATAATCATTCTCTTGAATATAATATTTGATACTGAATAGCTAAAACATAGTAGCACAGGTTGACAGAGGAGGTACGGTATTCTGAAGGGTACACAGGTTATCCTCTCACCTTTTCTCTTTCAATTCCAAATATGGGCCACCCTCTGGAACTGCCAGCACAGGCTCCCTGAGATGAACAGGGGGTGCACAGCAGCAATGATTGGTGGGTTGTAACCGTCCTTCATAGAAGAGCATGCTTGAGATTTTAAGTTAAGAAGAGATAACAGATGGGGAACCTGTGGCCCTCCAGATGTTGTTGGACTTCACCTCAAATCAGCCCCTGTCGGCATGATTCGTGGTCAAGATGATGGGAACTGTAGTCCGACAAAATCTGGATTGAGACAGTTGCCTCATCCCTAAACCGTTCAATGAGTTAATTTATTCACAGTTATCTCTCTAATTCTATCTAATTCATCCTCTCTCCCTCACTGTCAAATGGGTCAATCAAAAGCAAGGAGCTTAAAAGCTTAGGGTTGGGAGTGCCTTCTGCGGCCTGCACAAGCTACATGAATGTATCACATGTGGATTGAGTTTGGCTAGTCTGGTCAAGGATCGTTACACCCAAGGAACTGAAAAGTCACACAAAATTCTCCTTGAATTTGTCTTCCTTCACTCTTTGAGAACTATGATTTCTTCTCGCTGTTTGCCCTTTCATATCTTTCTCCTTGATTCTGTTCCATTCCATGAAGTCCACCATAGATGTGCTTGATTTGATCACCCCCTTAACTGTTTGCTCTGGTATTCCTGGCCATGAACCTGCTGTGTCGCAATCCTTCTCCAGACCTGATCACCTACTGCAAGCCTGCAAACAGGTTGGGCTGGTGATTGCTGCTAATTGATCTCCTATGTTTCTAGAACTTTCTTGTGTGCAATAATAGTAGATTCTCAAAATTCCCTTGAGAAAAAAAATGTTTTATCAATATATCTAAGACAGGGGACAGCAACCTTTTTCAGCTGTGGGCTGGTCCACCGTCCCTCAGACCATGTGGGGGGCCGGACTATATTTTGAAAACATAAATGAATGAATGAATTCCTAAGCCCCACAAATAACCCAGACATGCATTTTAAATAAAAGGACACATTCTACTCATGTAAAAACACGCTGATTCCCGGACCGTCTGCAGGCCGGATTGAGAAGGTGATTGGGCCGCATCCAGCCCCTGGGCCTTAGGTTGTCTACCCCTGATCTAAAAAAAGATATCTGAAATCTCAGATGGCAATGGTAATGAAACTTAGAGGATTTTCCCCTCTACAATTTTCCAGCAAATTCCATCTTTTTCTTTTCTAATGCTATTGCTCATACTTTGTTCTTTTTTTATAAAATTGGGAGCTACTTACCGGTACTTACTGTATAGCACAGTATAGTAGATCACTAGACAAAAACAACTATCTGTTGTTTCATTTGGAAGTCTCTGTCATTGCTATTCAGTGATTGTCATTATATTTAAGGTTTTGTTGTTTCTAGGAAAGAGGTGGAGAACGGTCTTTATCACTCCCTGGATGGCCACCTTCAGCCACTTCACGATCCATGTCCCCTGTCTCTCCTGTGGTGTTTCAACCTGCTCCTGATTATTTTAGCAAACCAACTCCTGCAGCTGATAAGCCTGGGAAGAGGCTGACTCCTTGGGAAGCAGCCGCCAAGTCCCCTCTTGGCTTGGTGGATGATGCCTTTGGCCCACAGACCATTCAAGAGTCGATCGCTGCAAATGTTGTGTCTGCTGCTCGCCGGAAAACACTGCCTGCGCCGCCAGATGAGTGGAAACAAAAAGTGGCTTACGAGCATCCTGCTCCCAGTGCCCATGCAAAATTAGCTTCGTTTGGAAGGAGCCAGTCAGCGGCATTTTTCCCTGCAAAGAGCACAGTGTCTGCCCCGAGCTCCACTGCCCCCTGCAGCTCTCGTCTACAGTATGCATACTATGGCCAACGTGCCCAGACAGATCCTGACATGGTCTCCATGGATTCCAGGTCTGATTACTACCTGTCACTAGCTGACTCCAACTATAATCCACTTCCAAAGGGATGGAGACGCCAAACATGAGAAGCGGAAGGCCCTGTTTTAGCTTCTCTTCTTGAAGTTCTACAAGTCTTAGATTCGAGGGTGAATTGAAAATGTGAAGAAGTGTGTGGGACAGGTGTTTGCTGGCCTGAGAAGATATTGACAAAAGATCCATAAGGCTCTCAGTAGCACGACAGCTTTTGATCCCAGCTTCAAAGCTTTCCTTTGTCTTTGGGTGCATGTGTGTGTGTGTTAAAAGGAAATCAAATCTGTGGAAGAATGAAATTCAAAGGTGAAAGCTTCAGCTGGGAAGAGTGCAACAATTGTGAGATTTGAATGTTTGTAAATTAACCAATGAGCCTTTATCAAGGACATATCCTTGGGTCTTTTGAAAAGCTGTCTTTCTGTTTTCCATCCTAACTTGCTTGTGGCTGGTTAAATGTCCACCTCTTATTTGCTGACCAGTCTGTGGTTTTAAAGAAACTCCTTGGTCTCTGTTCAGTGTAAATGTCACCACTGACTTAAAACAGTTTCACAGGGTTGGAGTTTTGACTAAGTCAAATGGGGCTTTCCCTAGCAAATCATGGATTAGGGAAGGGCAGGAGCAAGCAAAGATTTCCTAAGTGAGGGATAGCCTCTTAATGTTGTTGGGCTCCAGCTCCCATCAGCATGGCCAATGGTCAGGGATAAGAGGAGTTGTAGTCCAGCCAATCAGAGTTGACAATGCTGAACCAGGTGAACAAATAGTCTAATGGTATATGGCAGCCTCCTAAATTCATGCACAACTTGTTGTTGAGCTCTGCTCCTACTTATAAATATCAAAAGCATATTTGCATGCAAATTGCAGGTACAGTAGACCTTTCTAAAGGGATGAACTGTGACAAATTTCCGGAAGATAGTTGCAAGGAGAGACTTTAGCATTTTGAGGGAGGGTGGAAATTGTTCCTCTAAGGGTGTGGTTTTTTTATGACAGGGCAATCAGGTTGAAAGCTGGAGACAGGAGGGAGGTTCCCCTGAGTAAGAAACCTGTTAAAGCTCAGGCAAACAGTTCCCAAAGTTGTATGTTACTGGCTTTTTTTAAAAAAAAAAAAAAAAGCAAAGCTGGGAAATCACAATTTTTAATCGTCACCCCCAACCCCTGTTCTAAAAGTGGACTCCAGAAGGGGTGAGTACAGCTGCCGTCATCCTTCATCATGCTGCTTTGGCCTGATTGAAGTTGGAATCAGACAACATCTAGAAGACCGCAAGTTCCCCACCTCTGCCTTAGAGCAACAAGCTTGCTGTCTGATGCTACTCCAAAATATTGAAAACCTGCAATTCATCCTGATAAACTTCCTCATCCTGTTTACCAGTTCAAAATTGGCAGCTATGCTGGGGAATAGCCTTCTTTGAAGGTTATTCAGCTTGAAATGCAGAGAGGTGAATAAGATGTGATACTACTTTTCACAGACATTCAAAGTCTAGCAAATTAGATGGTAAGGGAATAAGATGGCCTGAAGAAATGTGGCAATGGTTTGGTTGTTTTTTGTTGTGGTTGTTTTTGATAGGGTGGGGGGAAAGAAACAAAATGTTCTGTTTTCTGCCAGATCTCTAGAACTATTTAATAGTCTCTCTACAGGCATACATGTTGTGGACAGTGAGCCTATTGTGGCTCATTGCATTTTCGATAGCTGTGCCACCTTCTTAAAATAACCAAACGCCTGTTTCCAGCCCAAGCTGGCTTGCAGAATCCGGATTGGTTGCTCCTGTGGCAATTACAAAGTCATTCCCTCTTCTCCACCACCAGCTGGGGCAAAGTTTATAGTGAAATAAACAGCAGGATTGACACTGAATAAACCTTTTATCAGATATACAAGCTGAGTATTAGCAAAAATAGCAATTGAAAAGGATCATAGGGTATGAAGTGCAAAGCCATGCAGGATTTGAAAGCAGATAAATGTGTTGCAAAAGGGGTGGGTGTCCATTTTGGTATCTCTCAGTTTCATATTTCTCCAATCTAAAAACATCTTATTACATGGTATAGAGGCTGACCAAACAATTGTTTTAAAATGGCCATGCGACAACTCTGATTTTATCCATTTTGGAATGGG
The DNA here is from genome assembly GCF_964252035.2 of Podarcis erhardii. NCBI lineage: Eukaryota > Metazoa > Chordata > Lepidosauria > Squamata > Lacertidae > Podarcis > Podarcis erhardii. The sequence goes on along the minus strand of NC_138512.1, from coordinate 52,463,213 downwards.
TTGTTAAGAGAGCTGATTCATTATACTGTGCATTCCCAAGAGATTGCCCAGCACAACCCAAAATGTGTACTCCAGGATCCCTTGAGATGTCATTGTGCATGTGCTTCAAATCTGCAGTCATATTCAGCCGTGTGCAATGCCACAAATAGTACCCCGGAATTCTCTTCAGATCTGAAATGGACCCTGTGATATATGCACAGTTGTCAATAGGGATGAGCAAATCTGTCAGTTTCAATGTCTCTCAGTTTCTCATTTTTCCACTCTTAAATTCAGTTCTCTTCATTTCCATATCAACCCCCCACTGCAGAAAAACCCACCACATTGAAAATTCACTAGCATTTAGTACATAATTCTCTTTATATACACATTTTGTTATCCACTTTTGCTTAATATACGTATTTTGCAAAGCAGATTTCTGAAATCTAATGCAACTTCGTGTGGTGTTTTTGCCAATATGTGCATACTTGTGCATAGCCTAGTATGTGCATGTGCAGACCGACAGACAGGCATAGATTCCCCAACCCTCCACTCTTTTGAACAGCAACCCTGTGAGTTTCATGGCTAAATTTGGTAAGCTGGTCTCACACGACCATCTGTTTGAAGACGTGTGGCAAAGTCTGGTGCATGAAGAAATTATTCCTAGCATTTGAACACCACAGGGATAAGGATGACCTCAAAATCACAGGGTAGATAAGGTAAGTGGGAAGTAATGCCTTAGATTTTGTTCAGAATGAGTTGGAGGCACATGTCTCCTTTGGGGCTTCAGAAGTTGCATATGTTTGTGACATGTGAACCTTACCACCCCTTCAGTGGCTCACATTCTCTTGTGTCACTAGCAGATGAGTATTTGTCATGGAACTTTTGATTTATCAAGGTATCAAAACATAGATATAGTGCAGCTTTCGCCCAACCAGTTGCCTCTAGGCATTTTGGACAAGCTTTTAAAACATCTGGAATGCAAAAGGTTAGGAAAAGCTGCTATAGATCAACAATGTAGAAAGTCAGTTTTGTATAGAAGTAGATTTCTGATAAGTGTTCAGTGGTTTGAGCCTAGTTTAAGGGAAGCTGTATAGAGACATGCATTAATTCAATTTAGCAATATCCAACCTGGCGGCCTCCAGGTGTTGTTCAACTTCAACTCCCATGATCCCTCACAATTGGCCATGCTGTTTAAAGGCACTGGAAGTTTTGGTTCACATCATCTGGAAAGTATTACATTGGCTGTCCCTGGCTTAACCAAAGTTAAGGCCAGTCCAAGACATTTTATTGCCTGAGGCAAAAGGCAATATGAAACTCCACGTTGTGGATTTGTGACTCATGTGCTGGTTTATTGGGGGCCAGAATATGTCCCAAGGGATCAGGTTTCTGTTTTGAAATGCTTTGCCTTTCTATCTGGACCATGATTAATTAGCTTCCCCCAAACATAAATGTAGCCAAATGCAGCTACACACACACCCTGCCCTTTCTCAGTATTGAAAAAACAACCATGTATGTTTTCTTTCTGAATATTTGTACGAAACCTAATATGGCACGGAT